>NW_004524883.1:130201-138302 GCF_000260255.1 Octodon degus
GATCACTTTCCTCTTTGGCCCCATAATCTCCTTGATCAGAAAATTTGGGACACTACAGATTTACATGATGTTACAGTACAAGTTCTCATATGTCCCGAGTCTTAATTGAGCTTGGAAGGCTAGGGTCAAAATGTGGGCTTTCCTTGTGGCCCTCCTTTTTCGCTAATTTTGGTCTGCAAACTTAGGTTGTTAACCCTCCAGAAGAGAAGTTTATTGTTAGTATCATACAACCTAGGCTGTTAAACTTAACCTCACTGTCTGAATATCAAACATCTTAGGCATGACGTGGAACAGGTATTTTTCATCAAGTATTGATATATTAAACTTTAAGTCCCTAAAGGATATGATGAAAAAACATTTAAAAATTAGAATATATTTTTAAAAATAGGCATAAAGAATTATATACTTCTTATGTTTACACATAAGTCCAAAAATCTCACCATATACAACCTTGAAGCAGGACAGTCCCACAACATTCCTTTTCCTGTCTCTTGCCTTCATTCACCACCCCCTTCTTTTTGAACAATCATCTACCTGAGAGACAGCACAGCAGCAACTGGCATGTCATGACAAGCAGCATGTATTCAAAAGACCAGAATGACAAGCACTCCAAGCATGAAACTACTATTACAGATTACCATCTTCAGTGCAGTTGCTTAGTTCACAGGTATCAGTATATATATAGTTAGTCAGGGTGAGAATCTTTCCAATTAGCTGCTAGATTCAAAAATCTTCTGGAGATTCTCAGGATCATTGCCTTGCTCATCTTCTACATATAACTGTATGGCTTGATGTTGTCATCTTTCCTAGCTCTTCTCTTTTCCCTCTCTTGATTAGTTAAGTCCTTGAGGTCCTGCTTTCCTTTTACTTGTATTATATCTTTCTATTTGTATTTCTTCTTTGGAGTTCTTATACTAGGCAGACTATATGATATTTACACATGTGTGTCCGGTTTATTTCACTTATGAGTATATGTTCAAGTGGCATCCACTTCAATATAAAGGCTTCGAGTTTATCATTCTTAATAGCTAAATAATACTCCATTGTGTAAAAATACCACATCTTTTTCAACCATTCCTCAGGTGATGGGCATCTTCATTGTTTCCAAGATTTGGCTATCACAAATTATGCTACTATAAACATAGGCACACATATATCCATATGCTAAGATGTTTTCAGAACCTCTGGGAAAATTCCCAGTAGAGGAATAGCTGGTTTAAAGGGGATTTCCAGACCAACTTTTCTAAGGAGTCTCCACACTGATTTCCATAATGGTTGCACCAGTCTACATTCCCACCAGCAGTGGAGAAGGGTTCCTTTTTCCCCACAGCCTCTCCACCATTTGTTGTTGGGTGATTTCTTTATGATAGCCATTCTTTCTGGGGTGAGATGATATCTCAATATTGCTTTAATTTGCATTTCTCAAATGGCTAGTGATGTGGAGCATTTTTTTATATATTTATTTGCTTCTTTAATTTCATCCTCTGAGAATTGTGTGTTCATCTCAGATGCCCTTTTCTGTACTGGGTCTTTAAATTTTGGGTCCCTAATGTTTTTATTTCTTTATAAATTCTAGAGAGCAGACCTTTGTCTAAGTACTTATTTGTCAACATTTTTTCCAAATTTGTGGGTTGCCTTTTCACTTTGTTGGTAATTTCTTTTAACGTGCAAAAACTTCTCAGTAAGAGCAGGTCCCAGTTGTTAATTCTTTCAACTATTTCCCATGCGATTTGATTTTTGTTCATGAACACTTTGCCTACCCCTATGTCTTCAAGAGTTCCTCCTCCTTTCTCTTCCAGGAGATTTAGTGTCTCTGGTTTAATGTGTAGATCTTTAATCCATTTTGACTTTAGCTTAGTGCATGGTGATAGACCTGTGTCTAGTTTTAGTTTCGACATGTAGAGAGCCAGTTTTTCCAGCACCACTTGTTAAAGAGGCTATCTTTCTTCCAGTGAGTATATTTGGACTTGTCAAAGATAAGATGGCTGAGTGTGTTCGTAGGGGCTTCAGCATCCTCTAATCTATTCCATTGATCCTCGGGTCTATTTCGTTGCCAGTAACATTTTGGTGTTTATCTATACTCACGTTAGAGAAACCATGGGATATTTACAGATGTGTGGCTGACCATACTTAACAGTATGGTCTCAAGGTGCATCATACCTATCTAGGCTCGAACCTGGGAGGTCACACTGTAGAGGCTGATGCGTAAACTGCTACGCTATCTCTCCAGCTTGCATCACACCTTTCTAGGAATCTGTCTGTCTTCTGTGTTTTCCATCTTATTAGAACAAATTTTCTCAAAGTAGGTATTGATGATATTCTGTATTCTGCAGTATCTGTTGTGATTTCATTCTTTTCATTCCTAATTACATGGATTTCATTCCTCTTTCCAGGTACAGTTTTAGCTTGTGAATATGCCTGGTTGCTTTAATTTTAATTTCCATTATCACTAAAACAGGGACTCAGCTGATGAAATTGCTAAAGATATATTACTGGGAGGCAAGACAAGAAGACCACAAGTTACAGGTCAGCATTGTTAATTTAGGAAATGGGCAAGATTTAGTCTTCAAAAATAAAAAGGGCTGTGGATATAGCTCCACCAAGCACTCTTTGTTAACACACACACACACACACACACACACACACACACACACACACGCACACACACACACAGATTTTACATTTTCCTTACATTGACTGACAAACTCTATCTTGACCACACCAGGAAATGGAAGCCCTGGGAACCAGCCTTTCAATTTAGAATCTAGAAAAGGACAGTAAGAAAATGGGAGAAGAGCAGAATCCAGAGCTTCATGTTCTAGGTGCAATGTAGGGACCTCCTACAATATAATTATCTCTGTTTCTAGAATCCTGAGAAAACTATCGGCAGTCTATACTCGTGTTCTTCCCATCCACAGGTCAAAGGGAAACCTTCCAGCTCTAAGACTAAGTTCTTTGGCTATGTACTTCCCCTGAGAAGTCTAGACACTTGCAAATTGGTCAAAACTCCAGACAGATTGACCTTACCTGGTCCATGAGGTTTGATTGACTCCTCTTGTTTTGATCTAAGCAGTAACCAGGAGTACTAACTTCACAATGTGTTCTGCAAGCTTCCCTGTCCCAGTAACTCCGTACTCTTGGAAATAGAGTCATCAGTAGGTATGATTTGAAGTTTTGCTGTCTCCATGGAGGTGGGGGAAGACATGATCTCAAGAAGGGATATCATAAGAACCTTTGTAGTCAAAGTGGCATTTTTTTGTCTAAAGTTCTAAATACCACATTTGAGCTGGAAATTGATGACAAAGTAATGTTTCTGAATCTCATACTTCTCTATGGATGTTGCAGATCTATCAGAGCCACAAGAAGAATGACAGCAAGTCTGGAGGTAACCCATCACATGGGTCTCAGAAGTCTTGTCTGTCTGAGTCCTGAACTGAGCAAGAACAGCATATTTATTGAGAAGCTTAGAAAATACAAATCATTGACAAAGGGCAGCATACAAGAAGCCTTCTAACTCATGAGATCCTGATCAGTCACATACTGCAGTTATCCTAAAACTTTAAAGTATAGAAGATGATTTCCTCTTCTGGTCTCTTAAGACAGTTCTGAGAAACAAACAGGATTGTTCTGTCCAGACAGCGTGCCACCAGGTAAAAATCTCTTCTTCTTTGTTTTTCCTAAACTTTGTCCTCAGAGACCTGTCATTAATCATATAGCATATGGACTCGATTATCATGAGATGGATAGACTATGTCTTGGACCCTTCATCCAGAGCAGCAGGTTGGGCACAAGAACTTATCAGTTATCAGTTCTGTTCATCAATTGCTCAAGATTAGGCATAGTACATGGCCATATCATATTCCCCAAATGCTCAGAGAGTCACTGGGTTTTCCCATGAAGGGCTGAGACTTGAGGATGTAGCACTGTAGGATCCTTGGTGTTGGAGAGAAGCTGCACTGGACTTTAAATCCAGAAAACCCTGAACAATTACCAGAAAACACATAAAAAATTTACAATATTTGCATAGTCTGGATATAAGATAAAATAACAGTGTCATTTCAAAAACAATACATTTATACTCAGGTGCCTAGCTCACATTCCATAAAAAATCCAGGATTTGTGCCTACTTCTCAGCAAATTTCCAGTATCCTGAGTTCATAAACACTTGAAAGTCTTGGAACTGCTACTTTTACTCTTTATTTGATCCCAAGCACAAGTCTCTTCCTGACATTGGCTTTTCTTGTTTTCAGTTTAAGGGTTCTATCATCTATCATTTCTATTAACTAAATTCTAACTTCTCATAGACTTCCAGTCACACATCTGTGGCAAGCTGAGAGAAAAACTGAGACAAGACCTAAGGGAAAAATCTAAGTGCTTACTCACCAGCCCAAAGGAAATATATGAGATAAGGCTTTGCTTTTACTCCTCCAGCCTTCTCTTATGTACCTGATGCTTTTTCCTCTTCCCTCATCATAGGAGCTGTAATGAGTGTGGTTGTGGATCAATTTAGTGGACAATCAGGAGGACACCAGGGTAATGACTTGGCATTGATAGATAATTTTGGGCCAACAATTCTTGTTTTTTTACCAAATTATCAAACATTTTAAATTGTCTGCAAGAGCAGAAAAAACTCACTTTGTAAGCATGTTTGACTTTTTTTCCTTATACATAGATCAACTTTTTGAAATATTTATTGTTTTTGTCTTCTTCTGGAGTAGGAGGCTTATTTCCGCTTGTATAAGTTAAGAATAAGAAATGACTAGATTACATTGTTGGAATATAAATAAAGGAATTCCAGGAGCACTTATAGGCTGGGAGATGCAGCCACTGAATATTTCAAAGAAGTATCTCAGCATATTGAAATGCAAATAAGTGGTTTTTGTTTTTCAGTTAAAAATAATATTTTGTCATCTTTATACTAATTTATTTTAAATATTTATAAATATATTGTTTTGGAGAAATACATCTTTTTAAATTTAATGTATTTCATTTTAAATTTTTTATTAGTACACGTTTGTAGTACATAATGATTACATTCATTGTGGGGGACTAGTACATGTACGTAATACATCATAGTTCTTTTTCATTTCCTTCCCCTCCCATTCCTACTTTCTTTGCATTTCTCAGTCTTTTTCCCAAGGCAAAATTTCTTTCTTTCTTTCTTTCTTTCTTTCTTTCTTTCTTTCTTTCTTTCTTTCTTTCTTTTTCTTCCTTCCTTTCTTTCTTTTTTATGCAGTACTAGGGATTGAACTCAGGACCTTGTACTTTGCCAGGCCGGCACTTAAGCCACTGAGCTATCTCCCTGGTCCATCCCATTACACAATTTCAAAACTGAATTAAGTATATTTGAAAGAGTCAGGGTTCTATCTCTAGAAAGGAATAGAACTTATATCATGTAGTGGTGCAAAATACAAGTAAAGGAGAACAATAAAAACAGAGAGAGAGGGAGAGAGAGAACATTCAGATAAGTGCTAACAGGACTTAGTAAATCACATAGTGCAGTCATTTATTAGAAAATAAATTAAAATTTTATCTTACAAAATACCACTGAATAAATTTCTATTGGATTATTCAAATAAAAATGAATTAAGATGTGTTACATAGATGTACCAACTGTCCATGATAAGTGTAATTATTATGTATTGTATTTTGGTTCACAGTAATGGTAGAATAGCTTATGCCAAATCAATCTTTATGATTATTATAATTGTAAACTACAATTTACTATCAGTATTTGAAGATGTTATAGAGAAATCAAAATCAAGCAAAAATTAAATGGAATGTCTGCATCTTGTCCTCTGAATAACTACTATGAAGACAGCAATACACAATGTATTAATTATTGTAGCTGTCCTCCAACCTATTTTGAAACTGTTTCATTACTATTTTATCTTTTTTCTTATTAAAATGAATAAAAATATAAAATAAAATAAAATATAAACCCATTAGTTACAAAAAAAATTAAATAGAATTCAAGCCTTGAAAGAAGGTCATCCTTCTAGGTAAGATCCACTTTTATGTGGAGTTTCCTTTGAAAACACTGTAGTTCAGGGTGAACAAGAGAAAAATCTTGAGTTGAAAGCTATATTTTACTAAGCTACAATGTCAGATTCTGGATTTCATGGATGCACAAAGTAGCTTGAAATTAAAGATGAAAAATGTGGAAAGAAAAGATCTCCAGGGCAGAAGCCTCTATAAAAACTTCCCTCCAATCCATAGCTGACGTCAAAAGGTGCAGACATGAGGCAAGAATCCAGTGAACTAAATAGAAAGCAACAGGTGGGTAGTAGAAGAAATTTCACCAGTTTTCTGGTACTCAGAAGGAGAACTTCCTTTGACTCGCCCAAAATAACATAAAGACATTCAGATAATCAAAAGCTGAGTAAATTTATTGCTAGTAAATACCAAAAGAAATTCTTGCTGAAATCAAATGATACCAGACGGAAACTCTGAACTACAGAAATAAAAGAGCATTAGTGTCTCAGTTACTCTTTTCTCATTGCTGGGACAAATACCCAACACTCAAAATAAAGGAAGAAAAGGTTTATTTAGCTCATAATTACTGGAAGTTTCAGTCCATATTCAGCTGGCTCCAGGGCAGACTGGTGTGGCAGAGAGCAGCCTTTCTTGGCAGCAGCAAAGAGCAGAGAGCAAAGGGAGGAGGCAGCTCAGGCAGCTAGCTAGCCTCTCTCTCCTCCTTACATTATAATGCAAGTTACCCACCTCAGGACTAGGGTGTAGCACCCACGCCTGCAATCCCAGCACTGGATCAAGAATCAATCACAACCTCCACAAGCTGCCCCATGACTGCATGAGGCTTTGAGAGGACATCTATAAACAAACCATAACAATTGGAAATTAAATATATATTGATAGACATAAAATTATTATTATTATTATTATTATTATTATTTATTTATTTTTTTTTTTTTTCTGCAAAGCTTTATTCCGGAGGGGCTCAGTCCTTCTTGGCAGCTGCCTTCCTTGTGGCGGCCAGCACGTTGCTCAGCTCCTCACGCTTCCTCTTGGCTCGGATGTGCGTCCCCACCCTTTTCTTGATGAACTTGAGGGCACGCTTGTCCTTTGAGACTTTGAGCAGCTCCATGGCGCTCGTAGGGGGCGAAGCCGCACACTTCCCAGATCATGTCCCGCACGAACTTGGTGTGTTTGGTGAGACGACCGCGGCGGCGGCTGTGCCTCGGTTTGCTCACATTCTTAGTCACCTTGTGGCCCTTGTTGAGGCCCACGGCCATGGGATAGCGGAGGGCCATGGCTACTCTTTCTCAATGCTTGCTGTGGTGGGAGCTATTTTCTTATTTATGCTTAATTCTTTATAAAAGATTTGATTGTTTAAAGCAAAATAGCTATGTAATATTGATTTTCTTTCTTTCTTCTTTCTTTCTTTCTTTCTTTCTTTCTTTCTTTCTTTCTTTCTTTCTTTCTTTCTTTCTTTCTTCTTTGTTCTTTCTTCTTTCTTTTTTTCATTACCAGGGATTGAACTCAGGACCCTGTGCTTGCCAGGCAAGCACTTATTCTACCGAGCTAGCTCCTTGGCCTTTGATTTTCTAGTTATATAGAAGTAAAACACATGAAGGCAATTATTTTATTTTTATTTTTGTAGTTTAGTACAGGGTTTACAGGGTCTCACTTGTAGATTGGACTCATAGTGATCTGCCTGTATTCAGCTACCCAAGAGCTGGGATTACAGGCATGCACCACCATGCCCAGTCAAACCTCAGCCATTGTGTCTGCCTATGTACTTTGATCTGCTGAGCTATTTGGCCAGCCCTAAAATTTGGGGTCTGGTCGGGTATGTGGTGCTCGAGATCAAACTGCTGTCCCTTGTCCCTGACTGATTTTGCTCAAGAAGGCACTTTATTTATTTTTTTATTTGTGCATGATGTGTCTTTATTTATATATTTGTATGTCATTCCATGAACAGCTATTCCTCCTTTTACTTTTTCTTTTTTTTTTTCAAATCAAATTGGTAGGACAGTTTCAATAATTAACACACTGCATACATTCTTCTTAGTGGTTAATTGCTGTACAAGATGCAAACTTGATATCCTATTTACAAACACCATTAGAACAAATCATTCTA
>NW_004524883.1:140137-145019 GCF_000260255.1 Octodon degus
CATTTCTCGAATGGCTAGTGATGTGGAGCATTTTTCATATATTTATTCGCTTCTTTAATTTCTTCCTCTGAGAAGTGTGTGTTCATCTCGGATGCCCATTTCTGGATTGGGTCTTTAAATTTTGGGGTCCTCGTGTTTTTTTAGGTCTTTATAGATCCTAGAGAGCAGACCTTTGTCTGAGTACTTGTCATGATTTTTTCCAAATTTGTGCATTGAGGAAGGCACTTTAGACAACTGAGCTAACACACCAGCCCCTTATGAAGAAATTATATAGTTGAAATATTTTCATATGAGAAATGTTATAATTTTAATTCAGGCTAACAATAGTAAGCTACAGTGCATATTATAATTGCTATAGCAACCAATAAAATATAATACCAAAAAGAAGTTTAATTTAAAAAGCCAAAAGAAGAAATTTAATCAAAGAGTTAAAATATTCTTGATGTAAAGTAATTAATTATATTAGTCAACTTTCTTTTCACTGAGACAGAACACTTAACAGCCACATTTAAAGGAGGAAAAGGTTAATTTAGCTTAAAGTTTCAGGAGATTTAGTACAGTATAGTCAGGCTGAAAGACAGAAACCCTTGTGCTTGCCAGGGAAATGCTTATTCTACTGACCCATCTCTCCGGCCCCCTCCTTAATATCTAAAGATAGTGGCAAGTTCATAATTCTGCTTAACATAACACAACTATCGCACACATAAGCACAAATACAATAATGCTGTTCCCTGGCAAATTTAAGTTTTTCAAAAGTCCAAGTCTAAGTCTCTTGTGACACTCAAGGCAAATTCTCATTGTGAACCCCTGTAAAATAAAAAACAAGTTATACAATCTCAAAGCACAGTGGCACAGGATAAGCATTCCAATTCTTTTTTTTATTTTAAAGAGAAAAAAACCAATAAAATGATACAGAATTTCAAAACAAGATGATAGGAAATTAGCAATGGCCATCACATTACATACTGTTATCATCAAAGTATTTGCTCATATTACAAGATACGGGCATGAAAAACTGGTCAAACAATACAAGCAGCAACTGTTCACTTCAATGAACTAATAGAAATTAGTAGTACAATTACCTTAGCTATCATGGGTGTATTTATATCTACATCCATATCTATTGGTTGGTTTTTTTTCTTTTTTTCTTTTTTTTTTTCTTTTCAAAGTTTTATTGATAAACATATAGTAATGAGACAGTTTCAAGGTTGGTTTTTTTTTCTATTCCTTCTTTTCTTCTTTCCCTAGTCACGGAGAAACTGTTCAAAAGGAGCATTCCAATTTGATAAGAGAAGAATACATTGTTAGAAAAGAACTGAAGCAAAGCAAGACAAAACCCAGAAGGGAAACTTTAAGCCTTACATCTTCATATCTAGTATCCAGGGCACATGGTGGTAAGACATGAGTTGTGAGAGGTTATGTCTTTGCTGGTAACGTATATGGCTTCTCTCTTGGTCTAGCACCACTCTCAGGCTACGGCTTTCTTTGGCTGACATTTCACATACATCAGATGTCCAATTTCTTGAATTCTCCATCACACTTTCAGTTTCATCTCCACAGATTCATACTGTGTCCTCTCAGGGACTCCTTGTTTTGCTCCTACACCTCCCTCTGAAGTCTGAGTGGAAACATACCTGACTCCACAACTCCTATATTCTGGATGCTAGTAAAACCAGTGACACATAGGTAGTACTGAGGTTGTCTGCCAGCTCAAGCTGTAGCTGGGCTCTTTTGGACATAGCTGTAGCAGCCTCTTAGTTCCTGGATAGCTGAACATAGTGAAATAAATTCTAGGAAACAAACTTCTTATGAGCCCTTCATGAGCAAGGATCCCAAGAACTATCATCACGTGAAAAGTTGACACTTTTGCACTGTTGACCCTGTGATAGTTTCCCCCACCCCCTGAACTGGGCATTGAACTCAGACCCTTGTGCTTGCCATGGAAGCGCTTATTCCACTGAACCATCTCCCCAGCCCCGACCCTGTGATAGTTGTCTTGTAGATTCCTGAGATATTTCCAGGACATCTTTCTTTTTATCCCTGCATAAAGCACTATTTTTTCTTTTTAATACCACCACTCTTATTAGCAGCCATACCTCCTTTGGCCCTAACTACACATGGTTCCTTCTGGGTGAAAATGTAAGTTTTTCATAATTTTTTTTCTGCCTCTTGCCCCTGATTTTCATGGTAAATCTGGGTAAAAAGCAGTAGCCAGTAGCACCCATACTACAGCCTGGATGTTGGGCTGTTTAGAATTTCATCTAACAGATGAATTAGTCCAGACTCTTAATCTGAGTCTTCAGTGAAGTTTCAGAATATGGGGATAATGTAGATAAAATTTCTTCCAAGGTAAAACATACATGGTCTCTAGTCTAACTGCTAACAGTGCCTGTGTTTCCAACTGAAATACTCTGAACCTGACTTTTACTGTCCACACAGCAGTTTTGCCTTTTGGGTTCTGACAAGAATCACTCATCAAGATCTTTTTTGCTGCATATTAGCTTGCACCTCCAAATCTTTCTATGCCCTTTCAGCAAACTAGTTTCAAACTCTTCAACTACATGATGATGTACAGTTATAGCAATGGTACTATTTTTCTTTATTAGTCAGCTTTGTTGTTAATAAAACACAAAACCAAGCACACATAACATTTTAAAAAAGTATTTTATTTTATGGAAAAAGAGTAAAACAAAATTTCATAACAAAATAATATGAGAATAATAATAGTTAATACATTGCATGTTATGTATTAACCGAACATAATATGATCATAAAAATTTCTCCAATCAATATTAGCACAAACCTTCCTTTTCAATGAACTAAGAAATACTAACAGTAAAACTGAGTTTCAGTTTTCTTCTTTCCCCTTCCATCCTGTCTCCTTTGACTTATCCTAGTTTTTTTCTCCTTTTGAACAAGCTTAATATATCTATTTTAAGTTTCAGATGTGATTTCTCATATGAGTGAGGCAATATGATGTTTACACATGTGAGTTTGATTTATTCCATATATGAGTATGGTTTCAAGTTGCATCCATTGATCTATGAAAATCTCAAGTTAATCCTTCTTTATAGCAGAGTAATAATCCATTGTACAAAAAGACCGCATCTTTTATTTTTATTTTTTTTTCAATAAATAATACACTGCATATGTTCTTCTTAGTGGTTAATTGCTGTACAAGATGCGGACTTGTGATCCTATTTACAAACACCATTAGAACAAATCATTCTATTCATTAACAGAATGTAACTATGTATCTATCCCAACCACTTTGAATACACAGATACAAAATGGACATTCATCTGTATACCCCATTTTTTCTAAGTTCCGTTCTTGAATATTATAGGTGTGTAAACTCAGCAAAATATTCTAAAAGAGTCCAGTAGCCCATAATAGCATTGGGTCTTCTGTTTAACTGGCAATGTCAGAAATTATTGACCTGAGTCCCCCACAGCTCAACTTAACAGCATGGCTTTATTTCTTATAATTTCATCTTCATACTTTTCTGCTGGATGGTTAAGACCAAGGTAAAGCAGGACCTATGCAACAAGAGTTGTAGCTTTTTAAGACCGCATCTTTTAAACCTATTCCTCAGGTGACAGTCATTTGGTTGTTTCTAAGATTTAGTTATTACAAATTGTGCTGATATAAACATAGCTTAAAAGAAGATTTAATTTAGTTTATAGTTTCAGGAGATTTAGTAATTTTGTGGTTATGCGCCAAGACAGAAATTTCATGGCAGAAGGGCATAGGCAACCAAAACTGGTTAGTTCATAATGGTTTGGAAGCAGAACAGTGCCAGAAGAGGGTGAGGAAAGATGAAATTTGTAATTACATAGAAAAGTATAATAGATTTTTATCAATAAAGTAATATTTTGCTTAAAATATTTGACTCATGTAGAAGAAATTACAAATAAAATAAAGAACAAAAAAGACAAGTAGAGCAGCAAGATTACAGGTTTGAAACAAATCATATCTATAGACATCAAATGGATTAAGCATTGTTTAAAAAGAAAGGTAGTTCTTATTCAAGACAGTTCTAGAAACATTAGGCAGAGTAGTTAGACAAGACAAAGAAATAAATGGAATAAGAATAGGAAAGGAAGAAGTTAAATTATTACTTGTGAATGACATGACAATCTACACAGCAGACCCCAAAAGCTCCACCAAAAGACTTCTAGTTTTAATCATCAAATTCAGTAGTATAGCAGGATGCAAAGTCAGTATTCAAAAACCAATAGCCTTCCTGTACACAAATAACAAACTCACTGAGAGAAATTAGGGAAACAACAACTTTTATAATAGTACCCCCCCAAAAAAGAAAGAAATATCTAAGAATTAACCTAAAGAAGGAAGTAAAAGATCTCTACAGTGAAAACCACAGTACTACAAAAAACGAGATCAAGGAGCATATCAGAAAATGTAAAGATAGCCCTTGTTCTTGAGTTGGAAGACCCAATACAGTGAAAATGGTCATACTCCCAAAATTGTTATATGGATTTAATGCAATTCCAATCAAAATTCCAAAAGCATATCTCACAGAATTAGAGAAAACAATCCTAAAATTCATTTGGAAACCAAGAAACCTAGAATAGCAAAGGCAATTCTGGGCAATAAAGGCAAGGCAGAGGACATCACAACCCCTGACTTGAAATTATACTACAAAAATGCTATGATAAAAACAACACAGTACTGGCAACAAAACAGACTCAAGGATCAGTGGAACAGATTAGAAGATGCGGACACAGCTGTAGACACTCAGCTATCTTACCTTTGACCAAAGGGCCAAACAGGAAGAAAAATAGCCTCTTTAATAAATGGTGCTAGAAAAACTGGCTTTCTACATGTTGAAGATTAAAACTAGATACATATCTCTCACCAT
>NW_004524883.1:145205-170905 GCF_000260255.1 Octodon degus
GGTGGATTGAACTCAGGCCCTTATGTTAGCCAGGGAAGTGCTAATTCTACTGAGCCATCTCCACGGCCCCCTTAAAATTCTTGAAGACATTGGTGTAGGAAAAGACTTTATGAACAAAAACCTGATATCACAGGAACTATCACAAAGAATCAACAACTGTGATCTCATCTTAGTAAAAAGCTTTTACTCAGCAAGAGAAATCACCAAAAGAGTGAAAACTGACAGTGTGGGAAAATAGTCTTGTCAGCTATTCTTAAAGCACTGATACCTATAATATATAAGGAAATTTTTAAAAAAAAATTTGGATCTCCCAAATTTAAAAACCAAATGAAAATAAGCGTGATGAAGAAGTACAAATGCAAATAAATATGTGAAAAAATATTCAATATCACTGGTCATTTGAGAAATGCAAATGCAAACAATGCTGGAATTCCTTCTCACTCCAGAAAGAATGGCTTTTGTTTTTTAAAAAAATCAACCAATAACAAGTGCTGGGGGGTAGGGATGTGGGGTAAAAGAAACCATTCTCTACTATTTGTGGGAGTATAAGACTGGTTCGACCACTGTGGAAATCAATCTTTCAGTGTGAAGATTACTCAAAAATCTAGGAGTAGAGGTCTTATTTGACCCAGCAATTTCCCTTCTTGGTATCTTCTCAGCAGAATTAAAAGCATCATACCACAGGACCATATGAATACCTATGTTTATAAGGGCAAGTTTTGTAACAGCTAAATCTTTGTAACTACCCAAATGCCCATCAACTGAGGAATAGAAAAATATGCATTTTCTCTACAATGGAGTACTACTCTGTTATAAAGAAAGAAGCTTGAGACACTTCTGGGTAAAAGGATGCACCTTGATCCCATACACTTCAGTGAAATAAATGAGACACACATATGTAAATATCACATGGTTTCTGTGATGTGAGAAATGAAGTGTAAATAAAGACCAAAGTGTATAGTAGATATTGTGGAATAGGGAGAAAATGTTCAAATGGGAAGAGGAACCAGGGAGCAGGAAGGGGAAAGGAAGGAAGGGAAAAGAAAAAACATTAGAAGGAAAAAAAATGGAAATAGCTTTTGTAAGTAAGGAGGTGTCATAGCTTGGGGTTTTTGCAAGGTGAACAATACAATACAGGACACATTTTATAAGAGTATTTTATAATGAATCACCTAAAGAATCATATACAAAGAGTGAAGGACAAAAAAAAAAAAAAAAAAGAGTGCAGGACATCTGTCCACAAACTAGAGACCAAAAAATTCAGTCAAGAGCCTGGATCCTACAATAATATCCTGCATGAGTCCAGCTGAAGACCTAGGGCCTATGACAATGTCTCATCCAGGCCTTATTCATGGATCTGAACGAGGAAGACCTATTTTAGTATATGTGCTGCCGAAGTATGCACTAGGAAGGCCTAAAGGTCAGTGGTGGAAGCTAGAAAGTCTGTACCAGTGGGGTGAAGGATCTGTGTCAGCAGGCTGAGGGATCTGATCTGGGGCCAGGAAGCAGCAGTCAATGTGAGAACCAGAACTCCACCCAAAAGTACCATGGCCACCTTCAGCAACAGTGAGGTCCTGAGCTCCTCCAGTGAGGAGGAAAGCTGAGTTCCCATCAGGAAAACCAATGCAAGAAGCTTCTCCAGGAGACTGACCTGTGCACCATCTTCCCCTCTGGAGCCAGGAAGTGATGCTTAAGATGAGGACCAGAGCTCCCCCAAAGTGAACTGCAGCCACTCTCAGTGACAACAAGGCCCTGAGCTCCTCCTTCTGTGAGAACAACCAAGTTTGTCAGGAAGCCAGCATGACGAAGTGCTCCAGCAGAACAGCCCAAGAGAACTACCAGCTTCTAACAGCTCCAAGAGCTTCTCCAAACAGCTTCCCCAATGGCCTCCCAACAGTTTCTCCTGTTCTGCCTCTCACATTGTTGGCAATGATCCTCAGGTAGGCCTCCCACACCCGGCACCACACCAGTTCAGTTCAGCTGAGTATAACAAATTGACCATCAATTGGCAATGCACCATAGGAGGGGAAGAGTGGTTGAATGGTAGGTAGGGGACTGGGGAAAAAAGAGAATCAATATATGTCATGTACAAGTACAAATTCTCTATGATAAATGTGATTATTACATGTACCTAAAATGTACAAATAAAATTAATTAGAAAATAAAAATCAGAAGTGATCTAACACTTAAAAATGACATCCCATTGTGTAATATTTACAAAAGACAATTTAAATATAAAGGCACTAGTAGGCTGATAAAAAGAATTTTAAAAATACTAAGCATAGTGAAGTTGGTAGCAATATTACAAGCAGACAGTGTAAGTCTCAGAAAGAATGAAAATTGTGAGAGATTGAAAGATCATTCCATATTGGTGAAAGGATCCAATTGTTCAATAAATATGATAACCTTAAGTTATATTGGCTTAGAAACAGAGATTCATGTGAGTTACAGGGATTGTGTCAATGGAATGTGCAGGTCTCTCCGCAGCTCCTCCCTCTGCTCCCTGCTCCCTAAGCCCTGTGATGTGAGCACCCTTCTTCTATCCAGATCCATCTGCCATGCAGTCTCCATCTTGGGGTCAGGTGACGGTGAGCTAAAGCTTCTGAAGTGTGACTCAAAGTACGCCTCTCCTCCTTCAAGCCAGAAGTGACAGGTATTTTGTGCTAGTAATAAGAGAATGACTAAGTCCTCTAGATATTGTAATTTACTTAACACTTAGAAACTATGAAATGATTGATAATTGTGTAACAACCCAGCAGAAGCTGTGTATATAAAAAGATTATTACTTAACTAAAATAAATTCTTAAGTGTAAAAAAAAAAAGAAAGAAACAGAGATTCATACTACATAGAAATCAAAGCTATAAAAATAATCAAATTAAAAAATTTTTAAAGTAAATATATATCAAATCTTAGGATGCCAACATCAATAAATACATGTAAAAGCAGACTCCCTGAAAGAAATATTTGACTTTGTAAATATTTAAACCTTGGTAATTAAAAATAACCATAAATAATAATGAAGTAAACTAGAAAAATCATGACAAATACAAAGGGCAAAAGATCCCTGGACAGAATCTAGGGACATTTATATATCGAGGTGTAGACATTTCAATGATCTGTACCTGATTTCATCCCTAGGCAAATAATGTGATTACATCCCTAAAAGGGTATTACTGTAAAACATCACAAGAATTGTTATCAGTTAGATAATGATGTATAACAAGCCATCCTGAAATGTGGTGGCTTCATTCAACAGGTGTTTATTATTTCTCAGGAGTCTCAGTGTAGATGTGTGGTTTTCTGTTCTGGCCTCGTCTTCACTAGGCTCACTGTGTGTCTGCGCTCTACGGTCGCTCATGAGCCATCCTAGAGTGTTTAGCCCCAGCCATCTCAACGAAGACCAGCTCAGCAGATTATAGGCCCTGCAACCCAGTCAACACATGGAATTGAGAGATAAATAATAAATGTTGGCTGTCTTCAGCCAAAACTTTCAAAGTGTAGCAAACATTAAGAAATGAACCCTGTCAGAAAAAAGTAAAAAAGCTTTCTTTTTTTTTTCTTTTGAAAATTTATTCACAGTACCATCAACAATAAAGCACTCTTTCAGTTCTTATGAAGTTTCCATTTTAAAGACTGTCTTTCAAAAGTACTTACAACGCAGCAGAACTGAGCCTTCAGACTTCCTCCTTCACTTTCTGTTCGGGCTGCAGGTTTAGTTTGTTTTATTGAGTCATAGTTTTCTCCTTTGTAAAGTACACTAGTACTTTTACTTTACAGGTGGGGAAGCTCAGAACCAAAAAATCACCTAAACTTTCATAATTGCATATCTAATTCTATTATTCTTTTTGCTAAAAACAAAAGAAAGATTATGACCAAATTAAATAGGAAATTGATTTTTTTGTGTCAAATGTTGAAAATGTTATCCTTGTGGAAAGTTATACAAAAGTCATCAATCCAAGTATACTTGCATAGTTCATCCTGGTGTTTGATGTGGATCATTAACCAGACACCTATCTTACTGCCCACTTCTTTTATTCATTGTTATTGTCAAACTTTAACTGTGACAATGTTTTTGTGATATTGCAAAGAACTATCATACAATTTGTCATACACACAGAAATCATTTATATAGTTACTTAAACTGACTTTGATGAAATAAATCTCATTTTGTTCAGTTAAAAAAAAAAAACAAAAGTACTTACAAAACAGCGATATATCATTAAAGCATTTGCAGTCAAGTTTTCAAATAAATCATCTTAATACCTTTCTATGGAATTACAACAGCATTACCATCATAGTATTTGTTTGGCTTTTTTTTTTTTTTTTTACTGGGAATTAAACTCAGAACCTCTTGCTTGCCAGGCAGGTGCTGTGCCCCTGAGATATAGCCCCGGCCCACAGTATTTTTATTAAAAATTAGTTCTTTCATTACTAACAAATCCTGGTTTTTAATACAGGTAGTCCCCCTTATCCAAAATAGTGGGACCGCCCAGATGCAGAGACACTAACCTTCTAATCTCAGCACTCAAGAGGCTGCGGCAGGAGCACTGCCGCCAGTGTGAGGCCAGCCGGGGCCACTATGCAGTGGGTGGAGGGCAGTCTGAACTGCACAGGAAGACCCATCTCAACAACACAAGTTGGGCCCCCAAGTACTTCAGATGTGCATACACATATGTGATACGCTAGGCATGGAACTGCAGTCTAAGCAGGAAATTCATTTACGTTCACTAAGGCAGTGGGGCGCAGTAATCTTCATCATGTTCATAAGCCATGGTTGCGTGGTGTATTTTCCACTCAAGCCATCACATTGGTGCTCCAAGTTTAGGATTTTAGAGCATTTTGGATTTTGGGTTAGGGATGTTAAGTCTACTATGCCTTGGCAAGGTAGAAATGTGATTTTTTTTTTTTTTTGGTGCTGGTGATTGAATCCAGGTCCTGCCACTGAGCTACATTCTTGGTTTAACTTGTTAAAATATGTTGAAATAGGGTTTGTTCAATTTCTAAGTTGCCCAGGCTGGACTTGAACTCCCAGTCATCCTGCCTCAGCCTCCCACAGTGCTAGCAGTACAGGAGTTGTCACTGTGGCCAACTCAAACTATAATCATTTCAAAAATTTTGTTTCATTTTCTGTGCACCATTTGTTGTAAAAAATAGCATCTGGTCCCAAGTGTCTTTGTCTGCAGACACTCTATTGCAGACGGTTTTCATTTTCCTGACATCTCCAGTGTATGATGCTAATCGCTAAGCTCTTCCTCGGCACTGAAGTACGTGCTCTTCTTTATCCTTGGGCGCCGTGAATCCTCGGAAGTTGAAGGGACCCCAGCACTGACTTTCCATTTGTTTTGTTCTTCCATCTTGGCTTACTGGCAGGAGATGGCTTGGCTGAGGCTGTCCAGAGCGGGGTCCTTGCCCTCATCCTCGCTTCCTGCTGCGTCCTCGATTTCTTCCGGTTCTGTGGTTTTCATTTTCTTCTTCTTTTCTTTCTTCTTTGGAGGCTCACATTCCCCGAGCATATTCTTTGGACAAGCATAACTTAGGTGTCCACTTTCCCCACATTCGTAACATTTAGATTTATCAAAGTAGTTTCGCCTTCGGATGAATTCGGCTGCTCTTCCATTGTCAATAGCAATGCTTGCCTTTATCACTCTACCAAATAACTGTTTGTTATTTATGGCTCTGGTGCAGCTTTGTGCAGAGTCTTTATCCAAAAACAATATAAATGCCACTCCTTTACTCTTCCTCGTGTCTTTGTCTTTCATTATAGTAACCTTCACAACTTTGCCATACTTGGAAAATATCCGGTATAAGTCGTTGTTTGTCAGGGAGAAGGGCAAGTTGGACACGTACACTGTGCTCTTACTTGGAGCCAGGCCACCACTCATTTCTTCGGATGGGTCGGCCCGGGCGGGGCCGGCGCCGAGCAGGGGTTCCCGGGAGGCTGAGGCCGCCGCTGCGCGTTTCGCGGCTGGCTTCAACCCGGCCGCGGGACGGGCGCCTAAAAAAGCTTTCTGATGTCCCACAAGGTATATGATAAACAAGACGGGCACACATGAGGAAAAATAAATGTTTCTTCCTTAAAGAACCATGTGATGTTATGGCATAAGTGAGAGTAAATGTGTAGTTAACTGTGTTACAATAATTACAAAGGTGCACTTGGGAGGAGAGGTGAGTTGGAGCTTCTCTCGGTTACTTATGAGTGTGTGGACTTTGTGGAGCTATCCATGGCCTTCTCGTATATGCTGCGCTCCTTTCCCTCCCTCTCCGAAGTTCTGTATACTTTTTTTTTTTTTTTTTTTGGTATTTTAGGGAAGGGTCTACAGGGTATTCAGGGTCTCACTACTAGATCGGACTCCTGTGAACCTCCTGTTTACAGCCTCCCAAGAGCTGAGATTACAGGTACACGGCACCACGTCTAGTCTCAATCGCCATCTCAGCCTGCCCCCATGGCAGGGTGGCACAGCAGGCCAGGGAATTGAACCCCAGGCCCCTGCACCCGCTTGCAGGGGCTTTCATCCCCTGAGCTATTTGATCGGCCTTTTTGTATATTTTGTTTTTAGAGTAGGAAATGCTAGCTAAACTGAGGATAGACTTAAAATCATCCATTAGAATACAGGAAAAAACATAACTTCTATCCTTTTATTGCACCTTTAAATTTTTTATGATATTGTTTGAATTTTATTATAAACAAAATAGTACAGTACTATACCCATAAAATTTATAAAAGCTTAAAAACAACTTATTGATAGTTTTACAGACATTTTGAAATCCTTCATGTTAACTCACCTCTAAATTTCAGGGAGCTGAACAGCCCAGCACAAAGAATATGTGTCTCATTCTAATCCTCCTTCAAGGGAATTCACCTCAGTTACTACAGTCGTCAGGTCTTGCTCTTTGCCTTTTGGCTGGATCTCGCCTTTTTACAGAAGAATTCTCTTTCTCCCAGGACTTGGAGACCGCTCCTCAACACTAAAAATTAATTGTGTGCTAGGTGTCAATGCTAGGCTCTGGGTGTGTATAAGCATTTAAGCAGATCACAGTCCCTGTTCTGGTAGAATTTATTAGCCCCCTCTTGTCACACAGTACTATGCACAGTGCTATGGCCCTTCCTGGAAGAAGACAATATATTCACCTCACAATGCAGGGCTACTGCTCCCAAACCTTCCCTTGCTTTGAAGAGGAAAAAACACCATATGGTTTGTATAGAAAATGCCGATCTGTTCTGAAGCTTGATGAATCAGCAAACAGGCCTTGGAGAAGGAAAAGAAAAAGCCTGGCCAGATGTTCCATGTAAAACAAGGAGAAATAAAAACAGTTCTCACAGTGTGCATGGCTCCATAACAGGGACCTGCTCTTTCCCCAGGCACAGCTGGCTGGATGAGGCAGAATGCTAAGGCAATGGAGGGACAGGCAAAATGCCACTTCCACCAGGTGCATCCTTTCCTCCCCTCAGAGGAAGGTGAGGCAGGGGCACTCATCAGGCACCTGATTATATCCACAAGCTGAGTACTCCTGAAGGGAAAAAGAAAAGTCATGCCTGTCCACAATTGGATGCAGAAGGAAAGGAGGGATCTTGGTGACATACAAGGGGAGGCATTGAAGAATGAAGGGGTAGAGTGCCTGTTTTCTTGGACAGTGTCAATTACCCTCTTTCTGAAGGGTGCGAATTGTTCCGAAGCCACCGTAGCATTTTCTTCCTCTCTTCTATGCTTTTTCCTTTTGCTTGCTTTCCTTCTTGTTTTCAATCCAAAGCTCAAAGCTGTGCCAGGAATGTAAGAGGGAAAATTTCTCAAAATATCTTTTGTAGGATGCACTTGGCTAGAGATAATAGAACACAGGAAAAAAATGTTTTACTTCATGTTCTTCCTTTATGCCATGGATGTGGAAATGGTAGAGCAGAGGTGAATTTTATATCAGGATGTGTAACTTGCAAGGTAACAGAGAAACTAAACAACTTATTTTGAGCCTTGTTTTATAGAAGGCATTCATGCATTTTGGGTTGTACACAGGATAGCTGTATTATGTCAGGTAGAAATAAGATCATGAAATTCCATTTATTGGGCAAGTCATATGGTTTAAGATGTGTACAAGTGTCAATGTGTCATAAGGTTAACTAGTCATACTTAATTTTATGTCTCAACTTTGCTGGGCTATAGTGTCCAGATATTTGGTCAAACAAATGTTTCTGTGCAGCTATTTCTTGAATGAGATTAGCATTCAAGTTGGTGGACTTTGAGTAAAGCTCTTTGATCTTTGGCTTCATCCAAGCAGATAACAGAATTAGTAGGATAAAGAATGACTCTCGGGCCGGGGAGATGGCTCAGTAGAATAAGCTCTTGCCTGGCAAGTGCAAGGCCCTGAGTTCAATCCCCAGTTTTGTAAAGAAAAAAAAAAAAAAAAAAGAATGACTCTCCCTGAGAAAGAAGAAATTCTGCCTTTGTGCTCTGACTGCAACTGTTCTCTAGGTCCACAGCCTATCAGCATACCCCATCTAGAATCCACAATCATATGAGAACATTCCTCTGTCTGTCTCTCTCTGTCTATCTGTCTGTCTCCTGCTACATATAGCAGAAGTTTAAAAAAAGAATAACATAAAAGCAAAAGGAGCAGGATGGGTAGAAGAAGGTAAGGAAGGGAAGGAGGGGAGGTAGGAGAAGAAGGAGAAGGAGAAACTCTAGAATTGAAAATGATCACAGATTGAAAATCATACCAACAAAATGCCTGGAAAAGTTAAAATCAAGAGAGACTCCGAGACACAGCTTTCAACATTTTGAACTCCATGGAAAGACAAATTGGCACATTTCCAAGCTGAAAACATGTTCAAAGGGGCAAGTCTTCAAGTTGAGCTCTGGATTTCTCATCTATCAACAGCAATGCAGAAGATGGCCAGGAGGTACTGTCTTCTAAAGAGTGACTGAAAGTGACATGCTATCATTTTCATTTTTGTGAACAGGTAATGGAAAGACTTTTTCATACTGTCTAACATTGAAACATTGGTTCAGGCAACGTCTTCTATGCCAAAGATTCTCAAAGAAACCCTAAAAGGTATACCTTAGTGCTGTCATTTTTCTTTTTCTTTTCTTTTCTTTCCTTTCTTTCTTTCTTTTCTTTCTTTCTTTCTTGCTTTCTTGCTTTCTTGCTTTCTTTCTGGAACCAGAGATTGAACTCAGGCCCTTGCACTTGTCAGGGAAGCACTTATTACACTGAGCCATCTCCCCAGTCCAATGCAGTCATTTTTCTTGAAAAAAAAGTATAATAGCTTCCAAGTAAGTAATTGGTTTTGCTTTGTTTTAAATTAGTGAGACCTAAAAGTAAACAAAGTAACCTTAGAAAGGAGAGAGAAAGAGAGAGAGAGAGAGAGAGAGAGAGAGAGAGACAGAGACAGAGACAGAGACAGAGACAGAGAGACAGACAGAGAGAGAAATAGGAGGAAATACTCAAGTTATTAAATTAAGAAAAGGAAAAGTCAAGAGAAGTGACAAGTAGACAAAGCCGTGTTTATCATCTTCTAGGAATTACCACAAATTACTGTTAGTTAAGTCGCTATAAAATTTTAAGTATTGTAAAATACTTTAATGTATTAAACAGAATTATTATTAGAGTTTCTTTCTTCAAATACGTTAAAAGAGTCAAGGGAAAGAAAATCAGTGTCCTGCAATGTGTGAGTGAGGTGGTGACCAGGCAGCCACCATGGTGGCTTCACTTTGTGGAGGAGAGAAACAACAAGCTCTGCATTTGAAATGTCAAAAGTACAAAACAAAACAAAAAAAAGAGGATATATATGAAGGACCATTTTGTAGTGAAAAAAAATATATCTATACAAAATAGATATACAGCTACTTTCTCTCAGTTCAATGAGATTTGTACTAATATTGTTTAGACAAGATATCATGTTTGCATCTTGTACTCTGAGTAACTACTATGAAGATAATATGCAATATATGAATTATTGTAACTGCCCTACTAACCTGTTTTGAAACTGTCTCATTATTATTTCTTTCTCATTAAAATTAATTAAATATAAATAAATACAATGAAATGTCAAAAATGAATGCAGATTCCATTGCTTCTTTTTCACCCTCAGTCTATCAGTGAGCCAACATCAAAATTCTCATGTGCATTGGTAGCATGTCTCAGAGAAAGCACTGGGCCAGGACCGTGAGATCCATCAGTTTCCTTGGGAGGCAGTGTTGTTCTTACTGTAACAGAAATGTACCTTTCACAGATTAGCTATTAAGATCTGATTCCAAATCCCCTCAGGATTTACCCTGAAACCCTGTACTGTAGTTTGCAGATCCTTTATCAGTATTAGCAATGTGGATGAGTCACGGCCATTGCTTGACCAATTTGCTCTGTGTGAAAGCCTAAGAGAATGTTTTCTCTCTAGGTGATTCTCCTTAAGCACATTAAACAATATCAATCACTTTTCTCTGTGGCCCCATAATCTCCTTGATCATAGATATTTGATGTAGGGACTTAGTTTAACATTTCAATACTTTATGGAAAATACCTGTTCCATGTTATGCCTAAGATGTTTGATATTCAGACACATACTGAGGTTAAGCTCAACTGCTTATGTTGTAGTGTAATAATATCATTAAGCTTCTCTTCTGGAAGGTTAACAACCTAAGTTTTCAGACCAAAAATTAGAGAAAAAGAAGGGCTGCAAGGACAGCCAACATTTTGGCCCTAGCCTTTCAAGGTCAGTGAGGACTCAGGACATAGGAGGATCTGTACTGTAACATCCTGTAACTCAGTTATGTCCCAAATTTTCTGACCAAGGAGATTATGGGGCCACAGAGGAAAGTGACTGATATGTTAAACTTTAAATCCCTACAGAATGTGAAGGAAAAAAAATAAATAAAAAATAAAAAAATTTTGAAAAGTAGAAATAAACAATCACATATTTTTATACAGAAATTTAGAAATATAACCATATATAGCACTACAGCAGTATAGTCCTATGACATTTTTCTCTTCTCTCTTGTTTTCATTTATTACCCTTTTAAAAAATATTTACTTAAGAGACAGTATAGCAGTAATTGATATGACATTAAAAGCAGTATATATTTAGAAGACCAGAATAACAGGCATTCCTACAAAAGTTACATTTCTTGTTATATAGGTCTTGCTTTATCTTGGTCTTAACCATCCAGCAGAAAAGTCTAAAAATGAGGTATAAAAAGTAAAGCCATATTAATATGCTGAGCTGTAAAAGGCTCAAGTCAACAACTTCTGACATTACCAGTCCTACGGATAACCCACTGCTAATATGGACTACTGGACAATATTGGATTATTTTGCTGAATTCATGCACCTACAATATTTAAATGGCAATGGAATACCCATCTCTGACAAAACTAAACAAAAAAGGGGGATATAAGTGGACAATATTGTAGTGAAATATATATATATTTGTATGTATCTATATATGAAATACTTAGTATAGATCTATAGCTACTTTCTCTTAATTCAATGAGAAGAAAGATTTGTGCTAATAGTGTCTGGATAAGTTATCATGTCTGCATCTTGTACTATGAATAACTACATGCAATTTATTAATTATTGTAGTTGTCTTACTAACCTGTTTTGAAACTGTCTCATTGCTATTTGTTTCTCAATAAAATTAATAAAAAAGATCTGATTCCAGGATCATTAAACAACTTTATGATTATAACTAACTTCTCATATTGATTTGCCTTCAATAAGATTGTAAGCTAATTAATGAGCATCACTTTTCATACTAAATTAATATTGCTTTGTGGTTTTGTTCTTAACCAACTATTTCTATGACTTTTTAATGGCTATTTTGCAAAAAAAAATTTGATACAAATCTATAGCCCCTTACTCACCACTCTGAAATAAAAAAGAAAGGGTTTTTGTTGTTGCTGTTGCTTGCTTTTTTATTTGGCAGAAACATGACATGAACAGATGCAAGGCTATTTATAGTCTCTATTCTATTCTGTGAAAATACTCAAGCTTTGCAGCAGGAATAAATGTGTTTTGCAAGGTGTCCTTTATTGTATCTATTGAGATACAACATTGGTCCTTTTTCTGTAACTATAAAATTGTATATATCCTTTATTACATTTTCAAGTGAACCATATTGATAATTCCTTTATGAAAATTGAATTTACTTCTAACATTTAAAAATACATTCTGGGTTTAGTTTTCTGGTTTATTTGTTTTCTGGCACTAGGCATTATACCCAGAGCCTTGCATGATAGGCAAGCACTCTACCACCGAACTACACCCTAACCCCATTTTACTCACTAACTTTTTAAAAAATTTTGAAACAGGCTCTCATTAAGCTGCCCAAAGCTTTGAGTTTTTGATATCCCTGCCTCAACCTCTCTAGTAGCTGGGAGTACCACCACAGCTGTCATGGCCGTGATGGTGTGTGGCATTCCATTTGTAAAAAATACCACGGTGACCTGAGGATGGAGCTCAGTGGTAGGACCTGCCTAACATGTACAAGGCCCTATCTTCCATCCTCTGCATAGCAAAAAGAAAGAAAAAAATGTAGGAATTTATTCATATTTAAATTTTTTTCACTATATGAATCTTGGTGAGTTGTAATTCACTCAGGAGGTTTATCTAAATTTTTAATTCTATTACAATAAATTAATGACAATATCCTTTTGTTACCTTTTTACTATCTGCAGGATGAGGAGACTTGATTATTTGCATTCCAAATATGGGTCATTTGCATCTTTTCTTTTATCTTGATCAGTTATGGCCATCATCTATCAGTCTTAATGGCCTTTTCAGAGAACCAAATTCTGATTTTTTGTCCTTCTCATTTGCTTACTTATTATTACACAGATCTTTGTTATTGATCCTGTTCTTTCATCTACTTTCTTTAAGCTTATTTTTTATTCTTTTCCTAATTTCTTAAAATGGATGCCGGTTCATTGATATTTTTTTGGTTTCTTTTTCTTTGAATAATTCATGGAAGATTAATCCCTTTAAAAAGCTCCATCTCTCAGGTTTTGAGGTGCACTGTTTTATTATCATTCAATTTCAAATATTTAAAGTTCCCATTATGATTTATTCTTTGATGTGTTATTTAGAATTTTACATCTTAGTTTTCAAATATGTGAATTTCTTAGTTGTTACTGCTGTTGAATTTGAGCACAGTTGCACTGAAGCCAGAGAGCATGTGCTATAGAACTTCAATATTTTTAGGCATATTTTTCTTTTTTCTTTTTTCTTTTTTTTTTTTGGCTTTTTGGGACATAGTCTTACTATGCTATTTAGACTAATCCCAAGTTCACTCTGTAGCCCAGGCTGGTCTTAAACTTGCAGCGATCCTCCTGCCTCAGCCTCCCGAGTGCTGAGATTACAGGAGTATGCCACCATGGATGACTTCAAATTAAAACTTTGAATCTACACAGCATTCTTTTTTTTTTTTTCTTGGTGGGACCAGGGATTGAATTCAGGCCCTTACACTTGCCAGGCAACTGCTTATTCTACTGAGCTATCTCCCCGGCTCCAAAAGTTTGAATCTATAACTCTAGACACAATGTCCATGCTCCTGTAAGGAGCTAGACAATCCAGAAAAAGACACTTTCAAGACAGTCATTTTCTTCCTATGCCTGTTCCCTCATCCTTAAACCCTTGTAAAGATTCCATTCTCTCACATTAATTGCATAATTAATTCATTGGAAACTTACCTGTAGTCATTCTTGACAGTGTATTTGTGACTCTTATTTTCACCTTACTAAATCCTTTTACCAACCAGCACTGGCCCTCCATATTCTGTGTTATGTAGTATTTTGGTGGCCCATATGGGGACTCTCTCTTGCTCTTCTGAGCCTCTCTCCACTCTGATGCTTTTGTGTGCTTGGCAGATCAGGCCATAGTTGTCTGTAGGGCACAGGCTGGGGTCACTCCCCTCTGGGCCCTTCTGTGGGTTGTGATGCTGAGAGCCATCACTTATAGGCATGATGTTCCTTTCAGGTTCTTGCAGAAAGACTTACATTCCATTTGTAACTGATGGACATTGCCAAGGCTCCTCTCTGGTGGGACCCAAAGGTAAAATAAAAAGAGGACAGACTGCTATAATCCACAAGGGTTAAGGACCACCTTTCTTCCTCTGGGAACTGCCTCACTCTTGAAACAGAGTGTAATTGGCAGTGGAAACTGATCCGGCAGGAGTCTGTGATTTGTGAGGATTCACACTTACCTGTTCCACTGTCCTCTGCTGATCCTTCACTGTTGCTGATTTCTGGTTTCTTTCTTTCTGCTGAACTTCTTAATCCAGAAGATTCACAATTGATGAAGTTTTTCATCTGCCCAGGATGACAAGTTTCCCTCCTCCCTTTGTGGCCATTTGGTTCCTAAGGTCAGCATACAAGTTTCTTTCTGGTTCAGTCTGATCTGGCCAACTTAAAAAACTGGCCAATACACACCACTGGCTCTTCCACTCTTGAGGGTCAAAGATATCTTTCTAGTGGGATATTCCAGGTAAAGGCACATCTCAAGTCCCCCAGAACAGGATATCTGTCACACTTAAGGAACATCTAGTTAGACACCAAATTGTTGTAGGCAGCTAAATTAGATGAAAAAATCATGCACAGTCAGACAGGGTTAAGCCCTCAAGGAGACAGCACAGGAGATAAGGTACTTTACATTTGTAAGAGGAATGGATGCTCCTGCTGGGCCATACCTAAAAACTAAAGATCAAACAAATGCTTATCTCCCTAAAGAGAAACATCCAGGATTGATCATCACCTTGAGGAAGCCAGGAAGAGTCACTAATCCAGCTGCTAACTGCTGGTTACCTGATAAACTCCTGTTCTACATTCATGCCTGGCTTGCTAGGTGACCCATTTCCCCATTTGGTCCTGAATTTAATCAATTTTACCTGAGTAGTAGTGCTTGTAACCTTATGGGTTGACCATAGTTTTGTCCCACTTCATGCCCACCTAAGCCAGTTCCCATGTTCTCTAACTTAGACCCACCTCACTGCATGGTCTTACTCTATAAAAATCCTTGAAAGAGAGCTTCCCTGGAACAACCTGCCTGGGTTGTCCCTCTCTTGTACAGAAGCTTTCCTTCCCCCAATAAATATTCTGCTCTTAACCTCTGTTTGCTCCTAAAATTCATTCTTCAGTTTTAGAGAACATAAATTCTTCCCAGGTATGTTTCAGGTTGAGAGTTTCATTCCTTTATATCAAAATCATTGTAGGAACTAACAACAGGTCCTACATTCTGGAATGCTTCTGATTCACCCTTGGTCTGTATTCATAAGAACTGGTCTAATTTTCATCTCCAAGCTTTCAAGAAATGACATCTCATTTTCCTACACATTTCCTGTCCTCAATATAAACTCCTGGATCAGAAACTTTAGTCCCTTAATGGAAGTCTAAATTATAACACTATAGTACAATTGGACATATTTTTGTCATTAAAGGGCAAAGATTTGAAGATTTGTTCAGGTTTTTAATTGCTGTATCATAGGAACTACAACTAAGAAAAGATGCTACATGTTTATAATCAAAGAAGAGGGAGGTGAAGTAGGTGCAGGCATTGCCAGAGAGACTACAAAGGGGGAGGTGAAGACAATGTTATCATGGTGAAAGGAAGTTCAGCAGAGAAGCTGGGGGTGAATAGAGGCTGCTCAAGAGTGCCCAAGGATGGGTCATCAAGAATGTCATTTGGGTCAGGGTTTAAGAGTGAGGAATTGTAGAATAAGACTAGAAGCTTTCTCCAACCACTCCCTCTCCCTACCCAGACATATTCTTTCCTTCACATACTCATTCTGGAATTTCATTTACAGAACTGCAGAAACAACTAAAAGCTTCACCTTCCTCCTCAGAAAACCTCCTTTCTCTCCTTGAGGTTGCCTGTAATGGACAGAACATTATCCAAGTTCATTTCAGCCAGGAATTTCAGGCCCTAACCATATAATTGACCTCAAGTGGCAAGATATTATTATTATTATTATTATTATTGTTATTGTTATTATTATTATTATTACTATAGTAATCTGCTGTACATTTTGGGGAAAATCCCATATTTTGACTTTGCATGTGCTTGGGCTGATGGGGCCTGGGCCCATACTCCAGTGTCAGTAAATCCAGGGCTGAAGCAATACCAGATACTCAATGCATCTGATGCTATCAGGCTACTAACTTTGGGAATGAAAGTGGTAAAACCTAACAGGATTTTGTGATAACCTATCTACTAGAGGGCATGAAGACTGCAGTTATCAAATCTCCTAATTACAACAAACTCTGTAAGATAACACAGGGCCCCATGTAAATCTAGTTCTTTTCCGTCCAGATTGGCCAAGGCTATGCATAAATTCACTAATGTGGACTCTGAAGGCCCAGAGGACCAAGTAATCCTTGCTGTTCACTTTATTAGTGAAGGCTTTCCAGACTTCAGACAAAACACTCCAAATTGGAACAAAGCACTCAATCTATCTAAAGCACTTCTGTCTAAATTCTATTGTATCTGACCTTTAGAATTTCCAAACAAGATGATGCTAGAAATAATTGGCAATCCTAATACATACATCAACGATAATTCATTCCATGCCTATTTTAAATAATTCTGGGTCTGACCAGCAAGATAGCTCAGCAGACTAAAGTGTCTACTTAGGCAAGTTTAAGCAAGTGCAGGGATTGCGGTTCAATCCCCAGCACCACATGCTGCACCAGCCCCACTCCCAAGATGAGCTGAGCCAGCCAGACTCTGGGCTAGTGGTGCACACCTATAATCCCAGCTGTGGAGAAGCTGAAAGCAGGAGGATCACCACAAGTCTGAGCTGTGTAGTGAGACCCTGCAACAACAAAATACATAAAATAAATAAATAAATAAAAATAAAAATAAGTAATACTGTGTCTCTTCCAGGACATTTAAGTTAAACTCATTTGACCTGTTGTCACTGTAGTCAATGGGGATATTTAAATTAAGATTGCTACAAACTGCTGCTCACTACTAGGTCCATGGATTACTGACTTCCTCTGAGACCATGTCCATGCTGTAAACAGGAGAGCTATTAGAAGCAAGACTATTCCTCCTCCTAAGCTTCCCCAGTTTCAACCTCAGCTTGGAAAAGAATTAATGTCCCCAAACCATACATTTATATACATAAGATGGCTAAGGCAATGATCCTGAGAATCCCCTTCAGGATTCTGAAACTAGCAGTTAATTGGTAGGATTCTCACCCTGACTAACTATATATGATGATATCTGTGATCTAAGCAACTGCACTGAAGATAGCAATGTGTAATACTAGGGCCATGCTTGTAATGCTTGTCATTCTGCTCTTGTAAAAGTATACTGCTTTCAATGTCATATCAATTACTGCTATACTCTTTCTCAAGTAAAATTTTTTTAAAAGTTAATAAATGAAAACAAGAGACAAGAAAAAATGTCATAGGACTGTCCTGCTACAATGTTGTATATGGTTAGATTTCTAAATTTTGGTGTAAAAAATTTGTGATCGTTTATTTCTTTTCTTTTACTATTTTTAATTTTTTTTCACATTCTGGTTGGATTTAAAGTTTAGCATATCAATGATTGATGGAAAATACCTGTTCCATGTTATGCCTAAGGAGTTTGATACTCAGACAGATTCTGAGGTTAAACTCAGCAGTCTATGTTTTAGGGTAATAATATCATTAAGCTTCCCTTCTAGAAGGTTTAACAACTTAAGTTTGCAAACCAAAAAATTAGAGAAAAACAAGGGCTTCAAGGATAGCCAACATTTTTGCCCTAGCTCTTCAAGGTCAGTGAGTACTCAGGACATAAGAGAACCTGTACTCTAACATCCTGTAACTCAGTAGTGTCCCAAATTTTGTGATCAAGGAGATTATGACGCCACAGAGGAAAGTGATCAATGATGGAGAGTGTGTCTAAGGAGAGTCACCGAGAGAAAACATTTTCTCAGGCTTTCACAGTGAGCAAATCGGTCAAGCAATGGCCATGACTCATCCACATGGCTGACACTGACAAAAGATCTGCAAACTGCTCTACAGGGTTTCAGGGGATTTGACTGACCTTGTCAGATACAGAAGTTACATTTCTTGTTATGTAGGTCTTGCTTTATCTTGGTCTTAACCATCCAGCAGAAAAGTATAAAAACAAGGTATAAAAAGTAAAGCCATATTAATATGCTGAGCTGTAAAAGGCTCAAGTCAACAACTTCTCACATTGTCAGTCTTTCTGATAACACACTACTGTTATGGACTACTGGACTATATTGGATTATTTTGCTGAATTCATGCACTTACAATATTTAAATGGCAATGGAATACCCATCTCTGACAAAACTAAACAAAAAGAAGGGGATATAAATGAAGGACCATTTTGCATCTGTATATACAAGACAGGATAAATATACAGCTACTTTCTCTTAATGCAATGAGAAGAAGAATTTGTACTAATGGTGTTTGGACAGGACATCATGTCTGCATCTTGTACTATGAATAACTATAGGAAGACAACAATATGCAATTTATTAATTATTGAAACTGTCCTACTGACCTGTTTTTAAACTGCCTCATTGCTATTTCTTTCTCAATAAAATTAATTTGAAAAAAAGAATCAATGCCTCCATTGTTACTCCTAGGCTAGAAAAAGTCATCTGAAGAGGCAGACTCAGCCCTGTGGATGGGCAACTCCTCCTTTTTGGATGGATAGTACCCAAAGGCTCTAAAATTCCTATGTTTTCTGTCACAACTCAAGAACCCTAGATAAAGTAGATGCATGAGGGACTGAGATAACTTTCCTGAAAGACATGAAAACAGCATATTGAGCTCCAACCTTTCTTTTCTAGTATCATTATTTGGCCCTCAATTCTCCTCCTAGGTATTAATGGCAGTTCCTAAATTGTTGATTTATGCCCTTATTGACAAGTAGATTTGAAGACTATTTACTCATTCTTTTCTAGTTCCATCTTGTTATCCTACTCAATTACTGGGTGGAGACATAATGTTCAATATTCAAGTCCACTTATATTTGAAATCCAAAAACCCACTACAAAAGCACTAGGAGCCTTTTCAGTCACTGCAAAAATCTTATTTTAAACTAGAGAACCCCAGCTTCGATATAGCATCTCAGGGCCTTCTTGGGAATGGGAAGATTCTATCAAATCTATGCAGAGCTTTGTCTTACAGCTAAACTCTTATATGAAGCCTTCAAAGGACCTGAAAAATCCCTTGGGTAGACCCTGAAATGGCACGGACCCTAAGCCCTCTGTAAGCTCCTATATTAGTTCACTGTAATCTTACAAAAAATTTTCATTGTATATATGTGAGAGAAGGGGAATAGCTTTGGGAGTCCTGACTCAGGCCCTAGAGTCTTCTCAGTACCCACTAGCATGTTTTTCCAAGTTACTAGACCAGCCTGGATCCCTATTCTGAGGGGACTAGTAGTTGCAGCTCTCTTAGTGATGGAAGCTTTGAGATTAACCCTCAGATAAAAATGAGAGCTTACCTTCCTCATCAGGTCTGTGATACCCTTCATTGGATTTTCAATAGCAGAATTAACAAGTACTAAATTTTTTCCTACAGACTCCAGAACTCACCATAAAACCCTGTCACTCCCTCAACCCAGCTACCTTGTTACTGGACCCTAAGCCTGAGACCACCTGACAATGCTCCTATATACAGAAAATTGACCATACTTGGAGTGCTAAGCCAAACTTAGAAATATTCTTCTCCCTGATGATATATGTTTCACAGATAGGTGAAGCTTTATTATAGAACACAGGATGTTAGGATATGTTATAGTTATTGTAATGGAAATTAGAGAGTCAGTTCCTCTTCCAGATAACTCTAGGTTAGCCCAGAAAGCCAATTTGATCACCCTTTCTAGAGTTCTCTAGTTGGATGCAGTTAGACAGACTCGGTTTATGTCCATCTGGAAAGAGAGGGGATTGCCAACACAGTTCACAATACCATTGCTGAACATGCTCAGAAAAGATAGTATTAGCTCATTGGGATGCTATATGACTCTCTGATCAATAACTATTTGCATTGTAAAGCCCAGCAAAAGAATCAGTCAGACATCTCTTGGGGCAACAAGCTAAACACTCAGTTTAGCACTTCTTAAAGCAGAACACCCTAATCTCCCATCCTACTATTTTCCATTTTCTACAATTTCCTCAAGAAATGTAAAAACCATTAAAGCAGACTTCACAGCAATCTCAGAGGATGGGTTGTAGAGCTCCCCCACAAACAAGTTATTATTGCCTGAGTCTTCCAAGTGGAAGATTACCAATAGTCTCCACTAACCCACACATTTAGGGGCAAAATCTCTTCAAATGTTAATAGAACATCTTTTTATAGAAACTGGAGTCTCATAGACACTTAAAGATATTGTAAAGGCCTATCCTACTTGTGTTCAAATTAACCCAGAGGAGTTCACAGACCCCCTTCTCTTTTACAGCCTGTACAAGGAAATAAGTCGGAATGACTGGGAAATAAAACTTTACTCACATAGCCCTCTGTAGAAGCCTCAAATAGTTCTTGTTTTTACAGACACTTTAACATGATGGATGGAGGCTTTTCTCACAAAAGCTAAGAGAAGCCCTTAAATAACTACTATTCTGTTGGAACACATAATTACCCTCTTTGGACTTTCCCAGATTCCACAGTCAGATTTTAGCCCCACTTTCATTTCAGGTATAATCAAAGAGTTAGAGAGATCATAAAAATTAAATATACTCTCCATGAACCTTGGAATCTTCAATCTTCTGCAGAGGTAGAAAGGGCCACTTAACTCTCAAAACAATTTTTACTAAACTCTCCTTTGGAGTCTGGCAAGCCTCTCTATCATTGTATCAACAGCTTTCTTAAGATCTTGCATCATTCTAAAATATATCTCTCATCTCAGTCTCTTTGAGGTTCTTTGTGACTGAACCTTTCTCCACACTGACCTCTCATTCCATCCCATGACTCATCATCTACCGCAATACATTATTTAATTAGGGCAAACTCTCAAGGCTGTTGAAGATGATCAAGACAAGTGCAGGCCTAATGCTCACACTACTTCCATAAGACCATTCCCACACGACAAATCTGGGGACTCAATATGCCTCAAAACCCTTCAACAAGACAGAAAGCCTCTCAAGGCTATATGGACTACCAAGTATTTAACTCCTCAGTAGCAGTCAAGCTATGAGGACTGTTCCTATGGATTCATTTATTGAGATTAAGGACTGCACCTTACCCACAGCCAATCAAAACAACTGTATCTCTGACCCTTTCAGAGATTTTTGCTTCCTTCTCTAATGAGATATAGGTGAAGCAAAAAACCTCCAGACCTGAATAAATATCCAATTTTTCCTATTTTTTGAGTTTTATAATATAATTTCATAAGCTTATTTCCCTACTCATTTGCTAAACAATGTGGTGGTATCACAACACCTTAACTAAATGATCAAATTTACCAAACCATGAACCAAGTTACTTATCCAAAGTGTCTTGTCTATAATCAAGCACTATAATTATCTGTGTCAGTTATAGGCAAATGGTAGGTAGCTGGTCAGGTATGGGTCAAGTATTAAGACCCAAGACAAAAAAATTCTTCCAAATAAGATTTATTTAGTGTCCAAGGTTCTGTCCGGCTGTTCCTCAGGCAAAGGATTACTATCAAGAACACATAAAAACTAAAAAAAAAACAAAAAACCCTTAGAACTCTCAAATTTAAAGACACAAAGAAAAAATGGGCAACTGGGGTGAGTATATACTTCTCAGATGAAAAAATGCAAATGGCAAATAAATATATTTTAAAATGTTCAATATCACTAGTCATTGGAGAGATGCAAATTAAAACAACACTGAGATTCCATCTCACCTAAGAAAAAATGGCTGTCATCAAACATTATGCTGTCTCCCTAGTGCTAGAATCTGAAAGAGTAAATACAGACCAAAATGAATAATAAATATTATGAAATAGGAAGAAACTGTTCAAAGAGACAGAGAACTTTGAAAGGGAGAGAAGATGGAAGGGCTAGAAAAAGACTCAAGGCCTGCAGAAGACTTAGAAGCCGATGACTCAGTGGATCATGCTGGGATGACTCAAGAGGGTGGAGACGAGGTGATCCCATGCTAGGAAGGATCTTGGCCTGGGGTGGTTTTTGAACTTAATGGCCTTAGTTGAGTTTTACTGGGTGGGAGAGGATGATCCATCCCTAAAGAGATAATGGGAAATCTCAGAAGGCCAATAAGGATAATACCAAACCTACACTTAACCCGTAGGGAAGTATGAAAAGTTAGCCATTGTGAATCTGCGGTCCCCAACAGGGGAAGGAGAAGGGAAGGCATGGCAAAGGGCAGGAAGGAAAGAAAAAAGAAAGAGAGCGAGAGAGCAAGAGAGCGAGAGAGTAAGAGAGCGAGAGAGAGAGAGCGAGAGAGAGAGAGCGAGAAAGCAAGAGAGAGAGAGAAAGGCAAAATGGAAACAAAGCATGTGTTAGTGGAGAGAGGATGAAAAGTTGAAGTGGGGGAATGGAGAAAAAAGAATTAAGATATAGTATGTACAGGTGCAAATTCCCTGTAATCAGTATGTATGACAAATATGTAGTAGAGATAGGCGTGGTGGCGTGTGCCTGTAACCCCAGCTCTTGGGAGGCTATAAACAGTTAGATCACTATGCATCCAATCTAGTAGTGAGACTCAGAACACCCTGTAGACCCTTACCTAAAAAAATACAAAAAAAGAGACAAATATGTAGTCATAAAAAAAGTAGTCACAAAAAATATGTAGTCATAAAAAGACCATTTTTTTGCTGAATAATATGGTAAGACTATGTTTCATTTTGCAAATAATTGGCAAAATGTCTCAAAATACTGTGCATTTTGCATTCCCTCCAGCAATGTCTAAGAGGCCCTTGTTTGTCTACAGCCATATGAGCATTTGGTGTGGTCTGTGTTTGGGATGTTGAGCCATTTTGTTGGTGTGTAAGTGATATTTCCTTGGCCTTTAAATTTGTATTTTCTTAATTATAAATGATGGAGAGCATCTTTTCATATTCTTATTTGCTTTCTGTTTATCTTCATTGATGAGATGTCTGATAAGATTTTTTACTTATTTTTAATCAGATTGTTTATTTTTATTTTTGTATTTTAATAATTTTTTGTTTGTTTACTATATAAATCCTTTATCTAATATGTGCTTAGCAAATATTTCCTTAGATAAACTTTCAATTTTAAAATACCCTTCTCTACCCTTCATCCCCTTTCCTTCCATCTCTTGGTTTCCTTCCCTTGTTTCTTGTTATTTCCTATCATATATCTTTTATTTTGCTTCTCATTTATATTTTATTTTTCTCATATGAGGGAACCATGTGCTATATAAGCTTGTATGTTTGACTTATTCTACTTAAGAGCATGGTCTATATGTACATTCATTTCCCCAAAAATGATTCATTCATTTTTTGTGGTACCCCATTATGTGTAAATACCATCTTTTCTTTATTCTTTTATTTGTTGGTGGACATAGAAGTCTCTTCCAAGATTTAGCTATCGTCAGTGGCATTGCTATAGACATGGGTGTGTATACTTCACTATAACATTTTTAACTCTTTTGGAAGTATACCTAGGAGGGAAATAGATGGATCAAATGGAAATTCTAGTTTTGGTTTTTGGAGGAATCTTCAAATTTATTGTCATAACTGTTGTGCTGATTTATATCCCTACCATCACTGTAGAAGTGACTTTTTTCCACCCTTGCAGCCTTGTCAACATCTGTCCTTATTTGATTTATTGATATGGTCATTCTTTCTAGAGTAAGATGGAGTAAAATGTTTTAATTTGCATTTCTCTAATGCACAGAGATGTTGAACATTTTTTCTTGTATTTCTTGACAATTAATATTGCTTATTTTGAGAATTGTATGCTTTAGTAGACTATTTTTTAATTGGGCCTTTTATTTGGGGGAGTCTAAGTTTTTTGAATTTTTTAATATATTCTAGATATTAGTGGTCTGTCTGAGAAATAGATAGCAAAATTTTTGCCATTCTGTGGGTTGTCTTTTCATCTGTCAGTAATTTCCTTTGCGGTATAGAAGCTTTGTAATTTGATGTGAGCCCACTTGTTGATACTTTGTGTTATTTCTTGTGAAACCAAAATTCTGTTTAGAAAGTCTTTACATATGCATATGTCATGAAGAGTTTTACCTATTGTATCTTCCAGCAAATTGTTTCTGTTTTAAACTCATATCTATTAAATTCATATCTATTTTGGTTTTAGTTTAGTTCATAGTGAGAGATAAGGGTCTTCAATATTCTGTATTTGGATGACCACTTTTTCTAGCATCATTTGTTGAAAAGGCTATCTTACATCCAGTGTAAACTTTAGGCCTCTGCCAAAGATCAAGTAGCTGAATGTGCTTGGATATGTTTCTATATGCTATGTTCTGTTCTATTTATCCACCTCTGTTTTTTATTTTTATTTTTTTCTGTATTTTAGAGAAGGGTCTACAGGGTGTTCAGGGTCTCACTACTAGATCAGACTCATAATGCTTCTTTTGTTTACAGCCTCTCAAGTGCTGGGATTACTGGCGCGTGCCACCACGGCCAGTCTCAATCACTGACTCAGCATAACCCGGGGGCAGGGCTAGCTGGCAGGCCCAGGGATCAACCCCTCTGCTCCTGCACCTGATTGCAGGTACTTTAATCCGCTGACCTCTTTGGTTGGCCCTTCACCTCTATTTTTTGCCGACATCATGCTGCTTTCTTTTTCTTTCTTCACTGTAGTTTTTTACTATAATTTAAAGTCTGAAATTTGTGATTCATCCTGCCTTGTCCAAGATGGCTTTTGCTATTCTAGGTTGCTTCTGATTCTATATGAATTTTAGAATTGTTTTCTCTAGTCCTTTGAGGAATGCTATTTTTATTTTGACTGGTACTGCATTAAAACTGTATGTCAGTTTTGAATGTAGAGATGGCCATTTTTATTATATTGACAGTGCCTATCCATGAAGAAGAGTACCTTTCCATATACTTTGATTCCTTTTCCAAGATATTTTATAGTTTTAATTTTAGAGATCTTTTACATTCTTGGTTTACTTTTTCTTGATGCTATTGTAAAAGATAGTATTTCCCTAATTTATATGTTGGTGAGTGTCTTAATTACTTTTCTTTTGCTGAAACAAAGTACCTAACACCGAAGTTAGGGAAGGAAAGACTTATTTCATCTCACAGTTCATAACTGGCGGCCTCCAACGCAGGACAGCATTGAAGAGGGTCTCCACAGAAAGGGAACAGTCCATGGAGATGCAGGGCAGAGAGAGTACAGATGGCAGCAAGCAACAGGTGACAAGCAATCCGTGACCCGCTTTCTGCACCTTATATCTCATTCAGCCTATCTACCCTTAGGCTGAGTAGCACTTACACCCAGGGTGCAGCACCCTTAATCCTGCCCAGGGCTATGTCAATCAGTGGATTAATGTAGTAATCACACATCCTTAATCCCAGCTTCACACACTCCAGATCCAATCACCTCTGAAAAGTCCTACCTATAACCACACGAAGTTTTGTGTAGACAACTAGACACAAGGGGAGTTTATTAATGGTGCACAGGAATGCTGTTAATTTTGTTGAATTTTTTTGTCTAGCTAATCTATTTGTGACAGTCACATACTGAGGTCCCCTTTTATGATTGTATAAATTAGTTTCTGATTTTTCATATCCATTAGTGTGTGTTTTATGAAGTTGTGTGTGTCAGTATTTGGTATATATATAT
>NW_004524883.1:171005-174625 GCF_000260255.1 Octodon degus
TATAATCATATATATCTCATCTAGTTGAATGGTTCCCTTAACCAGTGTGTAGTGACCTTCTTTGTCTCTTCTGATCAGCCTTGGCTTTGAAATCCACTTTGTCTGCAATTAGGATAGCTACTCCTTTTTGCCAGCTTCCTATTACATGTAGGTTTGTTTGTCATCCTTTCATTTTCCATCTATGAATTTCTTTTTAGGTTATGTGTGCTTCTCATGTGTGGCATATTATTGGATCTTGTTTTGTGAGCCATTCTGCTAATCTGTTTCTTTTCATTGGTAAATTGAGACCATTTGCATTGGCTGTTATAGCTGATAGGTATTGATTTATCCTTGTCCTTATATTATTTTCTTGCTATTCCTTTTCTTTTCCTTCTATTTTATGGTCTGCCTTGCCTGGTGGATCTATCCTGTTGGTCTGTGTTTGTTTTTCTGGTATCCGCATTTACAGCTATAAGCTTTCCCCTTAGCCTGCTCTCACTGTCCCACAGGTTCTGGTATGTGGCAATGGCATTATCTTTTGACTCTAGGAACTAATATTCTCCTTTGACCCTGATTATTCAAGAAGATTTTGTTTAATGTCCATAATTCCTGTGGTTTCTTGTCATTGATTTCTAATTTCATTGCTCTATGACCTACTAATATACATGGAATAGTTTCCATTTACAATATTTGAATTTACTTGGTATGCCTTATGGGTTATCATGTGGTATATTTTGGAGAAAGTCCCATGTGCTGGTGAGAAGAATGTGTATTCTTTTGTTGTGGGGAACAACATGCAATAGAAAAGTAGGTTTCTATTACATCTATTTGTTCAAAAGTTTGATTCAAGTCTGGTATTTCTTGGTTATTATTTCATCTGTTCAACTGATCTGTCCACTTGTAACAGTGTGGTATTGAAGCCATTCATTATAATTGTGTTGGTGTTTATCTGGTTTGTTTATGTCAATTAGTGTTTGTTTTTCAAAGTTGGGTGCACTGGTGCTTGGTGCATATTATACCATAATATTTATAACTATTATTATTTCTTTTTAAATTGTTCTTGAAACTGATATGTACTCTTCTTTGCCTCTTCTGATCAATTTTACCTTGAAATCACTTTGAAACTGGAGTGGCTACTTCTGCTTTTTTGTAGATTCACATTGCATGGAATTTTTTTTCATCTTTTGAACTTTAATTTGTGTATTTCTTTTTACATTACATGCGCTTCTGTATAATGCATATCATGAAGTTTTATTTCTTGATCCCTTCTATCAATCTGTCTTTTGGTTGGGTGATTAAAACCACTCACATTAAGAGTTAATGTAGAAAGTCAATCTGAGGTACAGGATCTCAGGATAAATCCTGAGGGCATTTCACTGACCTCAGACCAAAAAGCTACAACTCTTGTTGCACAGGTCCTGCTTTACCTTGGTCTTAACCATCCTGTAGAAAAGTATGAAGACGAAATATAGGAAATAAAGCCATGCTGTTAAGTTGAGCTGTCGGGGACTCAGGTCAATAATTTCTGACATTGCCAGTTAAACAGAAGACCCAATGCTATTATGGGCTACTGGACTCTTTTAGAATATTTTGCTGAGTTTACACACCTATAATATTCAATAACGGAACTTAGAAAAAATGGGGTATACCTATGAATGTCCATTTTGTATCTGTGTATTCAAAGTGGTTGGGATAGATATATAGTTGAATTCTCTTAATGAATAGAATGATTTGTTCTAATGGTGTTTGTAAATAGCATCACAAGTCCGCATCTTGTACAGCAATTAGCCACTAAGACGAATATATGCAGTGTATTATTTGTTGAAACTGTACTTCCGATTTGATTTGAAACTGTCTCATTGCTATCTGTTCATCAATAAAACTTTGAAAAAAAATAAAGTTCAACATATCAATAAAAAAAGAGTTAATGTAGAAAGATACTGACTTAGTTTTGTGATAGCCTTAATTTCTTCTGGCTGGTTTCCTGTTTTTCCATCTGCTTACCTCCTCACCTCCTCTGGTGTATTGATTCTGGTAGATTTTTTGGCATTGCTGACTTCATTATGTCTCTTAGGATACCCTTGAGAATTTTTTTGTCATGCTGCTTGGTAATTGTGAATTTCCTGAGGTACTTTTTGTGATGGAAATATCTAAATTCTCCATCAATTTTGAAAGAATGTTTGGCAGGATATGTGGGTGTGTGTTGGAATTTGTTTCTTTTGGGTCTTAAAATCTCCAAGTTTCCTGGCTTTTAAGGTTTGTTTTGGGATGTCTGCTATAATTCTAAGAGGTTTACCTTTGTAAATTGTTTTTTTCTCTAATAGTCTTTAAGATTCCGTCTCTGTATTGGATTTCTGTTTTGGGTTTTTTTTTTTTGTTTTTGTTTTTGTTTTTTTTTTTTTTTTACTATAATGTGATGTAGAGAGGTTCTCTTTTCATTATTCTGTTTCATGTCATATTATTTCACCTATCTGTATGGTGAAGTAATTTGGAATTTTTTCAATTTATTTTTCTACTATTACAGGTTTGTTATGCCCTGGTGCTTTCTGCTGACTTTTTACTTATTTCAACTAATCTTAAATTAGCCTTCTTTGCATCATCTAATCATTATTTGATTTCTTTTTTATTATCTTTTTATCTTTAGTTATCTCTGAATAACTAGCCTTTGAAAGCATCCCTTTCTTCTAATTCTGATATTCTGTCCTCACGTTGGTCACTTTTGCTGCCCATGTGTTTAGTATAATTTTTAATCTCCTTGTTCTGTTTGTAACCTTTATTGTAGCCTAACTCTTTGCAGAAGTTATCATTTGTGTTTTGTATAATTTTGTTTAGCTCACCTAACTTTACTGTCCTCGGTATCCTCTCTGATTGTTTTGTTTACTATAGGCATGATCTGATCAGTTTTATCTTCTGTAAACTGGCTGAGCAACAAGTTGATTCATTTTATAATTTATTCTATTTTCCTTTTTAAAATAATTCAGGTTTATGGTTTTTGCTCTCCTTTGTTTTGATGCTCCATAGATTAGTTTTGCAGGAGTTGAGGGTTTGGGGAGGCACTGTGCTGCCACGTCTTCTCTTTTGTTGGTTCATTCTGGTTGTTTTATGCTTATGTACATAACTGCTTATACTTTGTTGCTGGTGTAGAAGAGATCTGTTCAGTTAATCTGCTTTTTAGCGGTACTCTCAAGGCGGGGCTAACTATAGTCCTTTGCCTCTGATCTCTTCTATTAACTCAAGGAGGGTTCATTGTAATTGTCCGAGCACTCAGTTGTAGGGAATGGGCCACAGTATTGTTCATGTCACAAAGATAATCTGGGTATTGGCATACAGAGAAAACCTACTGATAGCCACAACTATGCAGCCCTGGCAATATCAAATAAATCAGCAACAGTAATATTGCCCAAGACAAACTGGATATTGACATTGCTTGAAAACCAACAAAGTGCCACTGTTAATCTGTAATTACAGTATAAATCCTAAGACATCTCAAACATGAACATGCAGCAAATTCCTACTAAATGTGATAAGCATAATGATTGGAAATAATTAAATAATAGTAACAAGAAAAACTGTCTAAAGATTAATGAAGCTTAATGGTTACATTATTAAAGATACAGGGGTTTGGAATGGGAGAATGCAAA
>NW_004524883.1:174873-185142 GCF_000260255.1 Octodon degus
AAAAAAAAAAAAAAAAAACCCTTATGGGAGTCACACTGAGCCTCCATGGCCCTTGGGAGCTTAGGTGAGTGGCTTGAGAGAGAAGAAACTGCACACACACACACACACACACACACCCTTCCCACTTTGCAGGAGCCATTGTGAGCCTCTGTGTGCCTCAGGAGCTCCATGCCCCACTGCCATCCAGGAGCCTCTGTCTGGAGGAACCCTGTCACCTGGCCCATACTGCTGGGCTGCAGGTCAGGCAGCCAGTGCAGGAAGCACTCAAGACTAGGCTACCATCTTGTCTGGAGGAACCCAGAGTAAGTCCACTCTACCAAGGGGAACACTTTGCATACAAACTCATAATTTACGACAGCCAGTTCTGTTATGTAACTATCAGCTTTGCTCTATGGTGTAAAGTACAAAATCAATAGTTACCACAGTTGGTCAGTGTCTTTTCTTTTTCTGGTACTAGAAATCAAACTCAAGACTTTGCACTTGCCAGGCAGGCACTTATGCCTCTGTGCTATCTCCTCAGCTTTGGTGTCTTTTTTTTTTTTTTGTTCCAGCTAGCTCAGACTGCCTTAAGGGCGGGTCTGGTGCAGCTTGTGGAGCTGGGGATCAAACTGTGGTCCCTTGCGCCTGACTGAGTTTGCCCAAGCAGGTGCTTTCAACAACTGAACTAACCCACAAGCCCCTCTTTGTTGTCTTTTTGACAGTGTCTCACTATGCAGTTCAGACTGGCTTTGAACACTTTGTAGCCCTGACTGGTATCCAACTCAAAACAATCCTCCAGCCTCAGCCTCCTGAGCACTGGGATGGGAGGCATGCCCCCCCACAGCAGTTGGTCAGTATCTAAATTGTGTTTATTCCTAGTTGTACTACTGTAGCTACAATGCCATATCTACTGTAAGCAGTTATTCTCCCTTGTGTAGCAATATTGGGAAGCTCTGGTGTAATAGCCTCACCATTGCCCTACCCCAAAAGACTTGGGACTGAGCCACAGAAACCAATATCGCACTTTTAATTAATTGGGAAGGTGGGATCTTGAACACACACAAACCAAGAATCTCCTACATACAGAAAGTATCCATCAAGTATAGACTATTCTTAGAGAGGTTTTGGTGCTAGTGATATGGCTACCTACAACCAAAGCTCACAAGGATTACCATAGAAAATTAAATAAAACTCCTACTAAGGAGTAGAAAGATATTTATAGCATGTAGGGTACAAAATAAAATAAAGTAACAGAAAAATCAAGTAGGAGGTAAAATGAAAAGAAGAAAAATAAATAATATGGAAAACAAAAATAGAAAAAAGGACTAAGAAGAAAAAAAGTAGGGAAAATGAGTCAAATTTTTTCCTGTAATTTTGGGGTGTGATTTTTTTTTTCCTCCAGAACCAGGGATTGAACTCAGGCCCTTGCTCTTACCAGGCAAGCACTATTCTACTGAATCTTCTCCCTGGTCCCTTCTCTGTAATTTTGAATGATTGATTTCTTTCTAGCATCTTCACTTTGGAAACCCAGCAAATCAGTTTTCACCACTTAGCCTCACGGTTTGAGGGCTTGTGAGGTGTGCCTCCTATTTCAGAGGGCCCTCTGTCTGTCTCAGGATGTGGCAACATCCTCGCTCACATTGATATAATTAGAAAGTAATCGAGTGAGGCCTGTGGTGGGCATAAGCAGCAGGGCCAGGATTTGACTACCTAATGCCAGCAGGCACTTTCAAGCCCAGCTGTTTCTGTGCACACCTCAGGCAGCCTGGCTTCTCACCACGGGGTGAGGCATGTCCTCATGGGTCTGAATTTAAACTTCTCAGGTGATCTTTTTCTAGCCTGCCCTTGTTGCTGGCTGTCTCTCATGTCTAGTTTTCATCCAGTCACTATAGGAGGGTAACACCAGCAGTCCTGAAGTAGTTTTTCAGTTGTTCTGACTCCCAGATTTAAAGATTCAACTTTTTGGGATGACACTTGATTATGTACTCTATGGTGACAAGGCAGATGCCAGCATTTGGATCTTTCTCTGGTTGTTGCCCACTGGGTAGAAGGAGTCCCTTCTGGAGCAAAACTGCATAACTGTTTTTGCCGTGGACTCCACCAACATTTGTCTGTGGGTGTCCCAGCACTGGGTGATTACTTTGCTTCTGGCGAGCCAGGTTCCCATTTCTGTGAGCTGCTAGCCATAAGCTTGGAAGACAGCTCACTGTTTTCCTCTTTTCCCTGTGTTGTGGACTATCTTTCCAGCTTCTCCATGGCTTCTAATTTTTCCTGTCTGCCATATTTACCTTTAAAGAAATGAAATAGAATAGAAAATAATACTCAGTATTCTTCTAAAATTCACATTTTATTGGGTTCCTAAATTTTTGTTTGCTAACTCTGGTAATTTTAGCTACTACGCCCTTGAGTATTCTCATGGAATATGCCTTGGAAATGGAAATGTGATATTTCTATCCCCAATAATTGATGAAGATCAATCTAGTTAATGCTTATAAATGAAATTATACAACATCTGTCATTTTATGATCAGTTTATTTGACTTACCATGATGTCCTCAAGCTTCATCCATATTATACTATATTGCAGAATTTTTCTCTTTTAAGCCTAAATACTATGCTATTGAATGTATACACTATACTTTGCTTATTCATTCATCAGTGGACACTTGGGTTACTTCCATGTTCTATTATGAATAATGTTGCTATGAATAATGGGTATATAAATATCCCTTTGACATAGTTTTTAATTATTTGAGGTATATAACCAAAAGTTTAGTTGCTGGATCATATGGTGATTTTATTTTTAATTTTAAAACCACTATGCTGTGTTCTACATGAAGATATTTATCTACTTGCTCCTGTTCATCATGAGTTAGAGCCTCCACTGGCATTTGTAGTCTCCTTCAGTCCCCAGCTGAATTCCTCTGACCAGTTGAATCTTTGCTCACAGTCACAGGTAATTATTTGCCTTAGTTGATGTTTGTGGGAATGTTGGCTGCAACAGAAATATTGTTCCATCAGTATTGGCTACAGTGGTCCTCATCACATAATAAAGGTGATGTGCACTGAGTTCTTCCTAACCTTATATTATTCCTAGTTTTCTTTGGTCCTTACAGTCTATTTGTCCAATGGTACATTAATCAATTGTTGTAGTAGAAACACAGGAAGTGAGAGTCTGTGATGGACAAGAGTTCCTCATGTGACACATATATTCTCATGCATTTTCTTCAGGAAACAATTCCTCAATGGCCCAGAGACTAAGAGGAAATCTATCTCTTTTATTTGGCATTATCAATTGGAATGGTCTTAGAGTATAACCAGATCATTGATTAGTCCACTAGCTTCAGGTAAAGGGCCCTAACTACATGAAGTTCTATCAAATAGAAGATGATGAAAGGAAATATATATATATATATATATATATATATATATATATATATATATATTTTCCTGCTCCACTAGGAATAACTATCACTGTGTGGCTGGATTTTTTGTCACAGAGCTAGAGGACTTTTCTGGAACCAACATGGTCCTCTATAGTAGTAAATTTTCTGGATGTTCTTGCTTCAAGTGAAGCAGTTACAATCACCACTATGACCATCATTAGCAGAGAGGAGAAAGGAAGGAGGTTCTAGCAGTGTTGTCAGGATTCTTTCAGTAAAATGGATATGCTTCTATATACAAAGAGGAAAAGTTTTAATAAGGGACTCAGAAGCTTGCACAATGATTAGGATGGTAGGGGAAGCAACATGAAAATTACTTTTATTTTCATAAAATTGGAAAAGACTGAATCCCAGGAAAGCTGCTAACAATAATCCTGTCTGCTTACTATGCCAAAGCAGATGATTCTCAGAAGGTTGCCCAGAAACTGGAGCAAATCATATGCATATCATATGTCCAAGCACCTGCTCACAGCTGCCAGCAGAGATGCTGGTGCCTTTTGTGCCTTCTACAAGTCCCGTGAATACCTTTAATTGGAAGACTCTAACCTGGAGCCACATAGGAAAATGAAACTGGGAAATTAAGTTCCAGACTTCTCTGCAATGCAGAGGAGAGGAGTGGACAGGGATGGCACCTAGATTATGAAGACAGTCTGGCAAAAGCAAATGAAGCCAAGTATTATATCAAATATAAAAGGCTTGCAGAACACCTTCAAAGCTCTGTGACTTCTTTATGTATTAGTAAAAAATTCTGTGGATACTGTTAGAATCCTTTCAGCAAATTAAGTTCAAGCAGATGTTATGGTTCAATAATTCAACCAGTTTCTATTTCTTTCTAAAATGTCAAACTGCTTAGAAATCTCAAATAAAAATCTGACACATACATAATCCCCATGTTGTATAAACTGTCACGGAGCCTACCAGTTTCCCATAGCCTACAAATTTCCTAGAGCATAACTAGACTCTTCAAAGTTCAGACCCAAGCAAGGAATATCAGGAAGGGGCAGGGGCTTCCTCTCAACATATCTATGCACTCCTGCAGCAGCTGTTTGGATCCAGAGATTCCCTGACAGTCAACAGTCTATGGCTTTGGTGACATCAGAAGGCTATGGCTTGAATCTATGGTCCCAAAGGACATCCATGTCACTGTGGAAACAAAACAGACAAATGATACCTAAGTCAATATCTAGGACATAAACTCACATGGCAGCAATAAACCATTGTATTATACACTTAGATGTCTTACTGGGGACTGGGAAGATGATGGTGTAACAGTACAAAAGGGAAAGGAGATTTAGAAGAGGAAGATGAATTCAGATAGACAAGCAGAGTTAAAGCTCATTGCAGGAGCCAGGTAGAAGCAGTCAAGAGGGCCCTGGAACCAGAATTCTGTGTGTTTTTGTCCATAATTTACAACAAAATGAACAAGATGCTAGCTCTCTATACATATCTATCTCTGGTTCATTCTTGTTCCTCCATGAGTTTTATAACCTGAGAGCAATACTGTAACAGGTACCTTCCCAGGGGCTCTGGAAGGCCTGTCGCTCTCTCTCTTCACCACCTATTTCCTCTGCCATGTCTACCATAACTGCTTACAAATACACTGGAAATATTCTAAGCAAGAGTACTGGATGACAACTTGGTTATCATAAAAAAGTCATTTGGTGAATTGAACTGAATTATAGTGATGAGAAACATTGAAATTGCTTAAATGATTACATATTTAGCAGTTTCTAAATTAGTTTTGACTAGAAGCTAGTCAAAGGACAAAGGATGAAGAGATTAATTATGCCTAAAATCCTGATATTGTACCTTCAAAATCTTCCTTTGTGCTGCTATGTCCTAATTGACAGACAAACTGGTGATACAGAGAGAATAATCTAGGTAATGTGGAGACACTGTGGGTGCTATCACATGTATCTGGATGCATACATTTCTAGCCTATAGGAAGGCAAATAACTCCTTTCCCTCCCCACCTCACACACCAGCCTGGTTGGGTTTTTCCTGTGTCTGGGACAACATGTAATTAAATATTGTAGCTTCCAAATTACCTTTTAATTTGCCTAGAATTACCAAGAGGTATTGGCCTGAATTTTCTTCTTTGAAAATAATCCAGAACAAATATTCTTGTTGACTCTTGTCTCTGCTAATGGAAGGCAAGTTTCTGAGGCCTTGCTAGCTTGAAAAGCCTGGGTAGGCTGGCTGCCTGCCTGAGTATGGCCCTTGGGAGTGCAGGAACAATGACCCTCTATAAAACTAAACAGAACAGAAAAAGATGGCATTTGAGGGCTGTGACTGTGTTATCATTATGACAAGAATCCAACCCCAGAGTACTATGTGTTCATAGTTCCTTTAGAAATAACCCAAAGCAAAGCTTTCATGGTAACATTTCACTGAGGGAGCAAGGATACAAAATTGGAGTGAGTAAGATAAAGAGAGTAAGTAAGTAAGTAAGTAAGTACAAAAGGCTATGTTAAAGAGTTGTGACCAGCCTCTGAAAACACCACCAGTTGCTCAGTCATGCATGATGCATGGGAGAGGCTTAACACCATCACTATGTTCCAGAGAGTCTGCTGGGACAGAAAGAAGCAGGACATTAGTTGTCATCCCCTTCTTAATTCCTGGCTTTCACTAGTATAAGTCCACTCATAAAGTGTAATCTCTCCTATATTTTCTGAAATTGTTATAATGACTGTAGCCAATGTTACATTTGATAAATGTTCACTTTGAGGTTAGATTGTGACAACAAAAGTATCTCCCAATTGTTTTTATATTCAAAATCGAGGGTATTTCTCAAGTATTTGAAGGGCAGTTTTAAGAAACAAGAGGAAGCATGCATGAAAATTCTAGTGCTAACTAAGCATAGAAGCTATGCATACATCTAACAACATGGACTGTTTTATATATTGACCTTGATATTTGCACTATTGAATTCTCAATCTGCAAGGAGAACATGATAATGAATTCACTCAGTATGAAGCCAGTCTTCAAGGACAGCAGCCAATACATGATAATCAGCTGATTACATTGGACTGTTTCTACCCACAGGGAAGCAGCATGTCCTCCTTACTGAATACATCCTTCCTTCCTTACCTTATCAGCAGTAGTATCTGAATTATCAGCACAAGCATCTTCATAACATTGCCTCAGATCAAGGATCTCATTTTATGGTGCTATAGTCTGGATCTTGAATACCTTCCCAGCTTGATTGGCACTACTGGGAGAGAGTAGAACTCTAAGGAAGTGGGGCCTAGAGGTACACTCTTCAGTCATTGGGAGCATGAACTTTAAGAAGATAGTGGAACCCTGGTCTCTTCTTTTTATTTACTCCCTAGTTCATAATGTAAGCAAATTTGTCCTGCCACGTGCTCCCCACCATCATAAGTTGCCTTGCTACAGATTCAAAACAATGAGGCCAATATAACATGGACTGCACTCACCAAAACCAAGAGCCACATCTCCAGGGGAGAAAACTGACTTAGTGTCTCTACTGTGCTTCTGTAAAAACAGAAGCAAAATAAGTAGAAAAAAATGATAGAAACAGGGTAACATACAACACATATGTTACAGATTTTCAAAACAGGGATAGCTAATTAACAATGATTGTTAAAAAAATTTTAAAAAAAGTGATTATTATATTATATTTTTATCATCAAATCTGTTGCTCAGATTAACAGATAGTTATATAAGATTGGCAAAATAATTGAATGTTGGCTCTTGCTTTCAAGAAATCTTAGTTTTTCCTTGTCTTTTTTTCAGTTTTAACTTATTTTAAAGAGAGTATAATAATCAATAAGACATTATTGATACACATTTAGAAAACCAAGATGAGAGGCATTCAACCATAGGTTTTGTATTGCATATTGCTATCAAGGACGTAGTTGCTCAAATTGTGAATATCAGCACACAGAGTTAGTCAAGGTGAAAATTCTAAACATTTAAAGACCCAATCCAAAAATGGTCATGTGTGAGGGCATTTCACTGACCTTCTCAGACCAAAAAGCTACAACTCTTGTTGCATAGGTCCTGCTTTACCTTGGTCTTAACCATCCAGCAGAAAAGTATGAAGACGAAATTATAAGAAATAAAGCCATGCTGTTAAGTTGAGCTGTGGGGGACTCAGGTCAATAATTTCTGACATTGCCAGTTAAACAGAAGACCCAATGCTATGATGGGCTACTGGACTCTTTTAGAATATTTTGCTGAGTTTACACACCTATAATATTCAATAACGGAACTTAGAAAAAATGGGGTATACAGATGAATGTCCATTTTGTATCTGTGTATTCAAAGTAGTTGGGATAGATACATAGTTGCATTCTCTTAATGAATAGAATGATTTGTTCTAATGGTGTTTGTAAATAAGATCACAAGTCCGCATCTTGTACAGCAATTAACCACTAAGAAGAATATATGCAGTGTTGAAAAATAAAAAAAAATTAAAAATAAATAAAAATAAATAAAAAAAAAACAAAAATGGTCATGTGAGATGAATACACACTTCTTAGGGAAAGAAATACAAATGGCAAGTAAATACATGAAAAAATGTTCCACAGCACTGGCCATTTGAGAAGTGCAAATTAAAACAATGTTGAGATACCATTTAACTCCAGAAGGAGTGGCTATCATAAAGAAATCAACTAATATCAAATGCTGGAGAGACCGTGGGGATAAAGGAACCCTTCTCCACAGCTGGTGAGAATGTAGACTGGTACAACCACTATGCAAATCAATGTGGAGACTCTTCAAAAAACTAGGGCTGGAAATCCCATTCAATCCAGCTATTCTCCTTCTGGGTATTTTCCCCAAAGAACTGAAAACATCATACCATTGTGATACATGAGTACCCATGCTTATAGCAGCATAATTTGTTATAGCCAAATCTTAGAAGCAACCAAAATGTCCCATCACTTAAGGAATGGATGAAAAAGATGTGGTATTTCTATACAATGGAGTACTACTCAGTTATAAAGACAAACTCAGATCCTTTATAGGTAAGTAGATGCAGCTAGAGGCTATACTCATAAGTGAAATAAATCAGACCCACATGTGTAAATATCTTATTGTCTCCCTGCTATAAGAACCTGAAAGAATAACTATAGACATTTTAATCAATACTTTATAGACTGAAAATATAATCTCCTAAACCAAAAAGATTGATCAATTTTATTATGGAAATAAATTAACATATGGTTAGTAAATGACAAATTGAAAAAGAAGTTTTGCAACATATATGACACAAACCCAATTTCTTTAAGGTATAAAACTGAGGCAAATAAAAAAATATCAGCAACATAGAAGAAAAATGTGAAATGTGGTATAAACTTAAACTTTATTCTAAAGATCAAAGGTCCATTTTACATATCACCATGAAATGAAAAATCTAATTGCAATTCAAATTTTTGTGCACAAACTTGAAAAATTGTAACTCATTACAAAGTTTGGTTAAAAGACATGGTTCATAGTAAAAAAAAAAAAAAAAAAACGCAAAAGATTTCTAAAGCAAGTTTCAAGAGCCACAACAATGCAGCAAATAGTCCTCTTGGAGAATCCTTTATTTGACCTTGTTGACAAATTGACTATTTGATCAACATACTGTATTTCCAAGGTACCAGTTCTATTTACTTATTTATTTTTAAATTTTTATTTATTTATTTGATACAGAGAGACAGACAGAGACAGACAGAGATAGACAGACAGAGACAGAGAGACAGACAGAAACAGCTTGTGAGGGAGGGTAAGGGAAGGACGTAGAAGCAAATGATGATCAAGAAAGATGTTCATCACTATCACACTCCTCCTCTGCTTCTTACCCAAATGTCTTTCCATCAGATAGAGGCAAAATTTCAGCCTGTCTGAGAATGGTCATCTCTCTGTCTCTGCAGGGATAAGAACTGTAACAGTTGTAGGGATTGATAGTGAGATGGCACAGGAAATAAAACAAATCACTCTGATCCTCTTATTTTTTTATTTATTTTGGGGACCACATTCATATGAACTAAAACATGTTTTTAAGGAATTATGAAAGAGATGTGACACTAACCCCCAAAATATGTGAAGGCTAATGATCTTGCTCATGTCATAAAATCAAATGATTAATTATAATGATGCCAGAATTTGCATAATCTATAATAGGAAAATGGCTCTATATATGGGACCTGTATGGAGATAAGGATTAGGGTTCCATCAAAGAAGGCAGTTCACCTTCCCTAGCAGGTTTGATACTTCAGAACTATTGGAAAAAAGAAAGGGAGCCTAGAAAATAGAGGAGCCCAGAATATAGCTCAGACACTTACTGTATCTTCTTGGAGGTTTACCTAGAAAAGTGAATTGGCTTTTTCCAATTTGAACAATGTCCAGTCACCAAAATGTGTAGCCCTAGGACTTTTCCTAGACAAAGCACTCTGCTAACTAACACAAAGACAAACTCAAACTGACCAGTCTCAGAAGCAACTCTTAGGTTTAGACAGGATAGGATTTGATCAATTCCTGTTCAGTCTCTGTGTGTGTGTGTCTGTGTGTGTGTGTGTGTGTGTGTGTGTGTGTGTGTGTTTCTTCTTGCTTCTAAGCTGTTTGAGGGCTCATGATTCAAAATGACTTAGTTTAAATTCATCATATTTCAGCTGCTTGTAATTGAGCTCCTGTGAATAATACAGCATAAACATTAAGAACATACCCTTAAAGACAATGAAAATTCAGGATTGGAATCATAGCTGTGATAGATACCAATCATATGCTCTAGGAAAAGGTATTTTTAAAAGTTTTTTAAATTTTTAAATAGAGTGCAAAGTAGTATTAAAACAGAAAAATTACAAGTGATACAGAATTTCACTAAACAAAGTAATATGAAT
>NW_004524883.1:185525-194086 GCF_000260255.1 Octodon degus
ACAGTTTCTCACAATACCATACAAAAATCAGCTCCAAAAAGGTTTAATGGTTAACTATAATTGTAAATTGGGATTTTCTAAGAAAATAAAAGCATTTCACATCTTATTCTTATTGCATTCAGAATCTAATTTAGTGGGGGGGGGAGTAATTCATAAGACAAAGCAATCAATGAAGATAGCATGAGTAGTGTTCATTTGCCAGTTCAAGAAATAATAAAAGAGGGCTGGCCAGATAGCTCAGCAGATTAAAGCACCAGCTTAGCAGAGCTCAGTGGCCAGGATTCGATCTCCAGCATGCCGTGCCAGCCCCGCCCTGGGGGTGTGCTGAGACTGAGACTAGGCATGGTGATGTCCATCTATGATCTCAGCACTTGGGAGGCTATAAACAGGAGAATCACGGTGAGTCCGATTTACATAGTGAGACCCTGTAGACTCTGTCCTAAATAAATAGGACTCTTCTTCTCAGCAGTGCTGACTTCCAGAGCTGATGCTCAAACTGAGTCTAGAAGAACAGCAAAAATGTTCCAGGCAATGACATAGTTAAGTCAGAGGGTGTGCCCACAATAGAAGTCACCTAGGCATAGACATAGGGCGCCTACAACTCAGTGAGAAAAGCCTGGACACACAAAATCTCATGGGTGTATCCTACAGGAGGAGAGGGGATGCATGGCCTGACTTAAAGGCAAAGAGGAGCAGCAGCTGCCCACACCTCACCATACACATCTCAAGAGCAACCTCTTTAACTCCAGTTCCCTCTAGGTCTCAGACAAAGTGACTGAGACCATGCACCATGGAGAGATGAGATTAAATGTTGGTGTATCCTGGTCACAGGACAGAAGGGCGCAGAGCCCTAGAGACAGGAACCTGTCAGTCGGTGAGGGCGGCTCAGTCGGTGGTGGACCTGCGGTACCAAAACCGCGCCCGGAAGTCGTCACTGCAGGTCATGAAGCTGGGGTTGGTGGGAGAATGCACGATGCAGCGCAAGATGTTGTTGTGCCACAGGGAGAGCAGGTTTCTCCACTCCGCTCTCCTTGAGTCCCAGTAGCAGAGGCTGATGGTCCTCTCGTCCGGTAGCAGCACATAGTCCTCCATGTGGTTAAAGACTGCCCGCATCCAGTACACCTGCCGGCCGCTCAGCCCTGCACCTGTGTATCTGACCAGCGTTCGTCCTGTTGATATCTCCCAGAGTTTAGCTACTGAATCTTTTCCACTTGACAAAATATATTTAGAATTTTTGGAAAAAATGGCCGAACAGACTTCAGCACCATCATGTGCTTTCTCAAAAGTTGTGATGCATCGATTTGAAACGCCATCCCATAGCTTGATGCAGCTGTCCTTGCTACCAGTCACATACATATTGGCACTGGGATTGTAACTCACAGAACAGATAGCATCGGTATGTTGATCTTGAGGATTGCAAGAGACGAAACACTGAAAGGTGTTGTTGTCGTAAAGGCGTGGAGTGGGATGCTGCGCGCCAACAAGGATGAAGCCTCCAGAGGAGTAGAAAGAGATGGAGCGCAGCATTTCTGCTTCCTGGATGTATTTGAAGGCTCTTTTTGCAGATGGTTTGGAGTAATCAAATAATTTAAGAGTATAATCCTTGGAGCCAGAGGCCAGGATCTGCTCCATCGGATGGAAGGCCAGGCACGTGACTTCGTCCACGTGGTCGTACAGAGTCCGAATCACTGGGTGGTTCTCCATGTTCTGCTGTGCAGTCTCGTTCATCATGACCTCTATTGGCATGGCACTTTTGGCCAACATTCTTTCTGTGTCAAGAATCTTTACGGAGGCATCAGCAGACCCAGTGGCTATCAGCTGCCCATCCCTGCTCTACGTGGCTATGTGGCATGGTCCTTTATGGGAGGTGACATAGCAGCTTTCATACTCGGAAGCCTCTGGGGACATGGTCTAGACATCGGCATCAAATTCCAAGTTAATCCCCGTGCCAGGGGCAACTGTATCTGAGCGACCAATTGCGTACTGAACTGCAGTGTCATCATTTTCCATGCCCAGTTTGATGAGATGCAGGAGCTGCTCTGAAGGCGCACAGACAGACTGAGGCTTGATTTCATTGATGAGGCCGTTAGCAATGCTGATGTAGCCATCGTAGAGCAGCTGGCTAATGATGAGCTTGTAGAGCTGCTGCTGGTCCTTCAAGCCCACTTTGGTTCTGTACATCTTGGAGAGAGGGTAGTGTCCTGTTGAGCCGCAAACTCGGGTCTCCTCCTGCTCTCTCCTCGAAAAATGGAGGCCCAGCCAGATGTTTTGTAAACTCAAAGTATTATTTTAAAATATGAATTAGCCAGGTGCAGTAAAACACAACTGTAGTATCAACAGATTGAGACTGAAGCTAAAGGAGTTCAAGACTAGCCTGGGCAACAGTGCAAGACTTTGTTTCAAAACAAAGCAAAACAAAACCAAAAAGTCAACTAATATATGAGTGAGCTGTTGTCTTAGTCTTTTCTGTTGCTTTTGTCACCAGATGGGGTTCAGGGAGGGCCCCTAAAGAGGAGATATATCTCAACTTGTTAATAGGTGATAAATTTGGCAGGTCTAATACAGGCTTTTGTGCATTACCAGCAATTAATCCCAAGTACACACATGACAGCAAGTGGAAAGTAACTTGATTTATTGAAGATCACAGGAAGTTGTGCTCAGGACAAGTCCATGCTGACAATCGATATGGCAGGAACAGAAAAGTAGTGCTGGGGCAGCAGGAAAGTAAAAACAATGCATAGAGAACACAACATACAGCAGCAACCCTCAGTAAATTTGGCTTTCAGAATTTAAATGGTATGCACCTCAGCCTCCTCTGAATCTCTAGGTATGATTGTCAGCAGTGATTGACAGGGTGCTGTGTTATCTCAGGGATTCTCAATACTTATGCCTATCCCAGAGTTCACTCTGACCTTTATTACATGCATAATATGTAATATACATCCACGAAAACCTAGAAAATTTGGAGTGGGATAAAAGTGACTAAAGGTCAGGCTAGAAGATCCAACACACATGTCTTCTCAACTAGAGCATCAGCAATTACCTGGGTTTTTGTTGATTCTCTACTTCTCTTAGGAAAATGAAAGGAACAATGGCCATAGGATGCTGTTTAAAACTAAATGGGTAGAAGAGAGTGACTTGTGGATGAGTCATGGCCATTGCTTGACCAATGTGCTCTCAGTGAAAGCCTGAGAGAATGTTTTCTCTCCATGTGACTCTCCTTAGGAACACTCTACATCGTCAATCACTTTCCTCTGTGGCCCCATAATCTCCCTGATCATAAAATTGTTCAGCTCCATTGTTTCTAACTATACTAAATTGACCACCCCTGTCAGTTCATTAACTCTCATCACAGAAAAGCATTTTAGGACAGTACAAAATAAAGGTAGATTTATTAGGTAAAGTTAGAAAGACATAGAAAATAAGAGAGAAATTTCAGTTTGAAGAACTGAAGGAAGCACAACTCTAATGAAGATGATCTGACTGGGTCTCAACAAAAGAATAAGGCAAACTACCATGGGTTTTCTGGGGTGGCTAGAGTCTGGTTGGTCAGTTTCTCAGTTCTGGTTTTACAAGATATTTCTGGAAGTTTTCACTGCCTGACAGGGCAATTCAGTCTCTATGAGATGATTGTTTTTGCTCTGAGGAGTCTGTGAATTATCTGCTGGAATCCAAGGTGACTAAAAGTTTAGAAAAATGACCAAAGTATGCAGTGCATTTTGTCTTAGTAGAGTAATTTTACTTTGGGGGTAGGGAATTTAAGAGGGACAAGGGACAAAGGAGAGAGATCAATGAAAGAATTATAGTAGAAGGAAGGCTGAAGAACAAAGGATGATCACCTAGGCTTGGAGAAAAAAAGCACAAGAGAGAATGAAGGAGAAAGTAATAGAATAGTGCACTGATCCAGAAAGACTAGACATAATGTTCACTTGTGAAAATATTAAAAAGTTGTGAAAGGCAATTAAGGAAAGAGCAAGAAGATGAACAAAGCAAACATTAAAAGTAAAAATTTAAACAACCAAAAAGATACACAGAAAAAGGAAAACAAAAGAAACAAATGAAAAAGAAATAATTCTTCTGGTGTCCACAGTTCTGTGGTAGGGTCCAAGTCAGACCACAAAACTATGCTGGGTAACCCCACCAAGTCTGCAGTAGGACTAGCCCTGAGTGCATCACCAATCTTGGCTTCCAGAGGTGGTGACTGGGCCAGTCCTCAGAGAAGATTTTTGTATGTGTCTTGGTGGTCCACCCAATTCTCCTTACCCTGTTTGTCTCTGTATCACTCACTCAGTTACTGTGGCACCCTCATATAGACCGTGCAAGGCTGCTCTCAGTGCTGTGTACAGTTGGCTCCTCCCAGTCCTTGCATGGCCTCCTCTGTTCCACTCCCACTGGCACATGTCTCTCCTATCATGCCGCTGGTCACAGGGCAGGGGGAATGCTGTCAGATGACTCATTGACTGTGCTGCCACAGAGGTACCTAAGACATCTTGGTGCTATGTCTCTCTCCTTTTGTGTGTGTGTGTGTGTGTGTGTGTGTGTGTGTGTGTGTGTGTGTGTGTGTAGAGGGGTGCTGACTTTCCCCTCATTGTCCTGCCTATTACCCAAAGCTGCTTAAATCCTACATCTGTATCCCTTTATCATGCTGCTGGTCATAGGGCAGTGCAGGAAGGGTTATGTAACTCTACTCACCACCTTCACCACCATCACTGCAGTCCCCATCCTTGCTGTTGCTTGAGGATCCAGTTATCCACTATGATGCATGGCAAAATTTAAAAAAAAAAAAAAAAGCCCTGTGGGCTGCTTCACCATTTCATAAAATTCTATATCTTTGTTTGATCTATAAGTCTCTTATTTCAGATTGATTTTTGGCATCAGGTTGTATGTCCTTCCATTTCTTCCAATTTCCTATGTTTTTAGTTAATTTTCTCCAGCATGGTTCCTCCTCTACTCAGCCATGTTGAATCTTTTTTCACATCTTTCATAAGGCTGATCTCTAAGAGTTTTTGGATGCTATTGTGAATGATATTGTGTTCCTAATTTCTTTTTCAGTGAGTTCATTTTTAGTATATAGGAATGTTATTGATTGTCATGTGGTTATTTTATAACCTGTCATATTTCTGAATTTTGTTATAATTCTGGGAGTCTTTTGGTGGAATTTTTTGTGTCTTGTAAGTAAAGCATGATGTCATCTGCAAATAGTAGTATTTTGACTTTGTCTTTTCCTATTTGTATCCCTTTTACTTCTTTCTCTTGCTCTATTGCTCTGGCTAATGTTTCAAGGATGATGTAGAACAGAAGACACAGGGTCTTTTTATGCAGTTCAGGCTGGCCTTAAGCTCATTTTGTAGTCAAAATTGATCTCAAACTCACAATAGTCCTCCTATCTCAACTTCCCAAGTGCTGGGATTATAGCTGTTTTGTTTCTGATTTTAGAGAAAAGGCTTTCAGCTTTTCCCCATTTAATATGATGCTGGTAGTAGGTTGGTCATAAATGGCTTTTATATTATCGTATGGGCCTTCTATAACTATTTTCTTCAGTTTTTATCTTGAATTTATGTTGGATTTTGTCAGAGGTTTTTTCATCTATTGAGATGATCATGTGATTTTTTTCCTATTTCTATATATGATGAATTACATTTATTATTATTATTATTAATTATTATTATTATATTATTAAAGTCCTTTTGAGACAGGATCTTGCTATGCAGTTCAGGCTGGCCTTGAGCTCATTTTGTAGTCAAGGTTGATCTCAAACTCACAACAATCCTCCTATCTCCACCTCCCATGTGCTGAGAATGTATGCATGTACCACCATTCCCTGCCCTAAGTTATATTTATTGCTTTGTATGTGCTAAACCATCCTTGCATTCCTACAATGAAGTCTACTTGTCATGGTGCATGATATTTTTGATAATTTGTCACATTCTGTTTGTCAGTATCTGATTAAGGTTTTTTGCATCTGTGTTCATTAGCAATATTGGCCTATAGTTGGGCTGGATCCCTTAGTTGGTTTGGGGATAGAGATGTTACCTTCTGAAAATAATTTTAGAAGTACTCCTTCAATCGAGAAGTTTGGGAAGTATTGGTGTTGGATCTTTTATTCTTTCAAGGAACCACTTCTTCAATGCATTGACTCTTTGTATTGATTTTTTAGTGTTCATCGCACTAATTTCTGCCCTGAGGTTCATAATTTCCTTCCTTGTAGAAGCTCTGAGTTTAGATTGTTATACTTTTTGAAACCTTGATATGCATAATTAAATAATTTATATGGGCTCATTCTGTTTTTCTGGTGTGGGTGTTCACCATTATAAACTTCCTTCATAAAAATGCTTTCATCGTGTCCCATAGGGTGTGGTATGTTTTACTGGCATTATCATTTAGTTATAGATACTATCTTGTTTCTCTCTTTATTTCTTCTGTGACTCACTGATTATTTAAGAGTGTGTTGTTTAATTTTTACATGTTTACATAGTTTTTGTGGTTTCTTTTGCTATTGATTTCTAGTTTTATTACACTGTGATCTGATTATATGCATGGTAAAATTTCACTTCTTTTGGATTTGTTCAGTTATGTTTTCTTTGCTAATATGTAGTCTAGTTTGGAGAAAGTACCACAGATGGCCAAAAAGAATGTGTATTGTATCAAACTCTGGTCTCTGCACTTGCCAAGGTAGGTGCTTTATTCACTGAGTTATCTCACTGGCTCTCTGAATTACTTTTGTAGACAAATTTTTTATGCCCTTTATGCTGTCTTTATATATATATATATATATATATATATATATATATATATATATATATATATATCCTTATATATATATCATTTCCATGTTTGTTTGAAGGTTTGGTTCAACTCTGATATTTCCTCATTGGTTTTTAATTTAGTTGATCTATTTGTGATGAGATATTGAGACTCCCTACTATATTTGTATTGATGTTTGTCTGATATCTTATGTCCCCTAGAGTTGTTTTATGAAGTTGGGTATAATTGTTATCTCTTCCCATTGAATAGTTCTTTTGGCCAGTATGTAATTGTAAGAGCAGAATAAAGGAACATAGAAAACACAGGGCAAAGCCCAGACAAGGAACATAAAATTCTCGCATGCTTATCATAACCATGTGATTGTAAAAATACATCCTTATGAAAATGTTACTCACACTGCATGTTCAAGAAATTATCAACTAACCTTTTCCCATTTCCAGAAAGAAAGTCTGAGACTACTGTTGGCCTAGAATACACTAATCAGTGAAACAGTTACTTCTAGAAACAGTTAATCCATATAAGTATAGGATAGAGAAGACTCACTGAGCATCCCAAGTGGGCTGCCCCCTATCTTGTAGCTTAACTCTGATGTTAAGATAATGCTTCTATGTTCTCTGAATTTCCTATTCTTCAAACTTTCACTTTGTACTACATCATTCTTGACTTTCCTGTTTTCCACTAAGAGCCCTACTTCTTCATTTTTCACCAAAGTAAGGGCAAGGACTTGAGGAGAGGCAGAGGGTCATTCTTGGGGACTCCAACCTCCCAGAGATCACACTGAATGCAACATAATGTCTTTGTGACCTCTAATCAGCTTTGGCTTGAGAGTTTCTTTGTCTGAAGATAGCACAGCTACACTTGTTTGTTTTCAGACTTGCAAGAAATACTGATTTTCATCCTTTGATTTTTAATCTACACATTTGTGTGTGTGTGTGTGTGTGTGTGTGTGTGTGTGTGTGTTTTAAATGTGTTTCTTGCACACAGCATGTTAGTTTCTGCTTCTTGATCCATTATGTTACTCTGTGTCTTTTGATTGGCTTGAGTCCACTGACAAGGGTAGTTATAATTGAAAGGTATTGATGTGTACCTATTATTGTATTAGTTTCCTTCTGCTGCTTTGCCTCCTTTCTCTCCTACTTAGTTATTATGCCTATCTGATGATTGTGCCTATTCATTTTGTTGGCTCTTCATTTTGTTAGCTTCATTGTCTCTTTCTGGAATATACTTAAGAATTTTGGAGGAGGGAGTGTTGGTTTAGTGGGCATGAATTTCTTTGGGTTTTATTTATTGTGGAAGTATCTTATTTCTTCATCAATTTTGAGAGATAATTTTGCAGGCTATAACAATCTGGCCTGGAAATTGTTTTCTTTAAGAGTTTGAATACTTCATGTCATGCTCCCCTACTTTAAGGTCTGTGCTGAGAAATCTGTTGTAATTCTCATAGGTTTTCTTTTAGAGGTAATTGGTTATTTCTGACTAGCAGCCTTTAAGATTCTTTTCTTGTGCTGTATTTCTGGTGATTTTGATAATAATTTTAATTATGATGTGGTAGAAAGTGGTTTTTTGCTTGTCCTGGTATTCAGGATTATATATGCTTCATTTATGTGTTAAATACTTTTTTAAAAAAATTATTTTATTTTATTTTTTTTGACAACTCATACAGAATTTTACTTAACAAAGTAATATAAATTTCACAGTATTTGTTGTAATACATGGTATTCTCTTACAACCAGCTATTCATATTACCAGATATTGGAAGAAGAAAAAACTGGAGCAATGTATAAGAAATTAAGAAA
>NW_004524883.1:204516-210207 GCF_000260255.1 Octodon degus
TTAAGATTAAGCAATATTCAGAAAATTAAATGTTTCGAAACAATTGAACTAAGAAAAAGTTTTCATGATAGCAAAGAAGTACTAAGAGTAAAACATAAGATAAATACTGGAATGGCAAATAAATGACCAGCACTTCTAACAGTTTGAGGATAGGATATCGCACAAAGTTCTAGTGAATTGTGGACATGCATAATGACCATGACAGTTATTGGTGGCCAGGTGTCACTTGTGGGAGTGAACTACAGCTATTTCTTTGAAATCCACCCATTTCTTGATTATAGCCATTCTTTCTGGGGTGAGATGGAATCAGCATTGTTTTAATTTGCATTTCTCAAATGATCAGGGCCTTGGAACATTTTTTCATGTATTTATTTGCCATTTGTATTTTGATTTTCTTTTAGTTCTTTGTATATTATAGATAGACATTCTTTGTCTGAGTGACTGTTGTTTAAGATATTTTTTTACCAAGTTGTGGGGTTTCTTTCCCTCAGTTAGTGATTTCTTTGATGTGCAGAAAGTGATGTGCAGATGGGATCCCAGGCGTTGATTCTTTGAAGTGTTTCTCAAGCAGCTTGGTTTTTGTTCACAAACTCTCTGCCTACCCCTATGTCTTCAAGATTCCCACTACTTTTTTTCCCAGTAGATTTAGTGTTTCTGTTTTACTATTAGATCTTTTATCCATTTTGACTTTAGTTTATGATGCATTAGTTTTTAATTAATATAGTGAAACATTCTGGCCTTGGCATGTCCATGTGTCTTTTTCTCAGTGAAAGCCAACCTGAGGTCATCATCTGAGATGAAGAGCTGGGGTTCAAGGAGAGAGAATCAGTGAGTGTGAAGGTAGTGGGAGAGTAAACACAAGTCTTGTGTGAGGTTGGGCAATGAAGACCTACTTAGCATTAGTAGTCATGGAACTGGATTGTAGATGCTCCTGTAGTCAGAGCTTTACAAGGGAATATATTTAATACAAGATACATAATTTATATGATTATTATAATATTCACCAAAAAAGTCAAATGCAGAAGAATGAGGAAATCTGTCCATGCATTAGAGACCCAATCGCTTCTCAGCCTTTTGGCTAAGATCAAGTGCATTAGAGACCCAAAGAATCCAGCTGAAGGTCTGGATCCCATGGTAGTGTCTTGAACAATTCCATCTGAAGACCTAGAGCCCATGGCAATGTCCTCTGTGAGTCCAGCTGGAGAACTGGAGCCCATAACAATGTGTCAAGCAAGTCTGTACCAAGGATCTGCACTGGGTAGGCCTAAAGAAGCTAGAAAGTCTGCATCAGCAGGATGAATGATCTGTGCCAGTAAGCTGAGGGATCTGCACTGGAGTTGGAAAGCAACACTCAAGGTAAGGGCCAGAGCTCCCTGAAAAGAATCACAGCCATGGGCAACCCACTTGGGACCTCTTCTGTCCCTTTCTTGGACAGAACCTTTGTTTCTCGCAATAATTATATTCTCCTCTTAGCCTCTGTTGTTCCTAAAATTCATTCTTTGATTTTAGAGATCCTGGACTCACACTGGCTATCTAGCAAGTTGGGAGTTGCTTTCCCCTGGCAAGCACAAGGTCCAAAGTTTGATCCCTGGTACCGCATGACATGCAAACCCCAGAACCCCAGGTGAGCTGTGCTGGCCCTGAAACTGAGCATAGTGCTGCATGCCTGTAATCCCAGCACTGGGGAAGCTGAAACATGAAAATCACTATTAAGTCTGAACTGCATAGCAAGACCCTATATAAAAAATTAATAATAATAATAATAAAGTTAAGCAAAGAATACCAGTAAATTTAGCAACTAGTTCAAATGCAACATATATCAAAAAAGGAATAGAAATGTCCCATTAAAAAAGTATCATAATCACATTTTAACTTAGATTTATCATTTTAACAAAAGTAAGAGACAAAGCATAAGCAATTATAAGCAATAACACAGTTTGAAGCATAAAAATTTGTTATCTAAACAACAAATTTGCATGGACAGTCCCAATCCATAGTCTATGAAACCAAAGCAAACCCCTATTTTTTCCATCCCCATTGTTAATTTCCTATTATCTTGTTTGAAATTCTGTATCATTTTCTCTCTCTTTAAAACGAAAAAACGGTCTATTCCTAGATTTTTTTTTCTTTTTCCAAAAGCAGTAAGACACAATTGCAAGAAGAAAAAAGCAGAAGGAGAAAAACAAACACAGTAAGGGGCAGACATAGAAAGATATCTTTCCTTCTCCCAAGCAGACTCTTCCTTGTAAAAAAAAAACCCTGAGAAATGGTTTTGTGAAATGAGAAAGAATGACTCAAAAAAGTAACTGAGGGGATTTAAAAATAACTACCTACAGTAGCAATGACAAAAGAGGAGAGAAAGAAGCCATATTTCTTGACTTTGGATCTTTAGCTACAAGAGACGCAAAGTACCATAATGAATGACTACAAGTGTAGGAGTTAAATTTGTAAGGAAACATTTGTGGATTTATCTTTAAACTTTGCTTCAAAGTCTTTTATCTGCTTTGACATTTGCTTAAGATTTAGTAAACTTGAATTGCATTAATACAGGAATTGACTTTGTATAAATAAGTGTATAGCTATAAATGTTTAGGGATTTGAGCAAAAGATCCTTACACATCATAAAAACACAAGTTTACCTTGAACACAAGCCTGGTACCATGCCGTAACTGAGCTCTTTAAGTAACAATGGCTACACCACAGTACATATTTTGAGACCAAACCAGAGTTGACATAAATGAGAGACCGAGGAAAGATTCTAACCTGCTGAGACTAAGGGATTTGACTGACAAGCACAAGAGGTTCTGAGGTGCTGGGTACCTGCCAGAAGTGATAAATACAACATGGTCGCTTACAGCTAGTGAGATAAGGGTCAGAAGAGAAATAAAAATCAGAGGCAATTACATCACAAGGGACCAAAATCCAAAAGCTATGCCCCAGTGCTTGATGGGATAGATCCACAGGGGATAGAAGGACAAAATTCATCACACCTAGCAGTAACGGAACAACTTGCATATAGGCGCATTCCAGTTTATAGAACTTATTCATATTTGAATCTATTTTCTCACTTAAAAATGCTTTTATTTTTCTTTTTTTACTTTTTAAAAAAAGTTATTTTAAAGAGAGTAATTGATATATTAGGAATGGTACACATTTAGAAAACCAAGATGACAGGTATTCAAGCATGGTTTTTGTATTGCACATTGCTGTGTTGTCTATGTAGTTACTTAGTTCACAGATATCAGCATACAGAATTAGTCAAGGTGAAAATTCTGCACATCAACTGCTATTTTCAAGAAACTGGTGAAAATTCTTAGTACCTCAGCCATACTGTATATATATACTTGCATATTTTCCCCCTACCTTTTTTCCTATCTTTTCTCCTTTCTGTCCTTTTTGTTGTTTAATCCTTAAATTCCATTTCTTTCTGTTTTACCAAATCTGTTATACCTTTCAGGTTTTATTTCTTCTTTCAGGTTCTTACACTAAAGAAACAATGCAAAATTTACACATGTGGGTCTGGTTTATTTCACTTATGAGCATAGCCTCTAGTTGAAACCACTTACCTATGAAGGCTTTGAGGTTTGTCTTTATAGCTGAGTAATAATCCATTGTATAAAAAATACCATATCTTTTTAATCCCTTCCTCAATTGGTGAGCATTTTGGTTGTTTCCAAGATTTGGCTATCACAAAATGTACTGCTATAAACATGGGTGCACATATATCACTAAAGTATGATGTTTTCAGTTCTTTGGTAAAATATCCAGAAGGGGATTAGCTGGATTTAATGGGATTTCCAGTCCTAGTGCATTCAGGAGTCTCCACACTGAGAGTAGACTGGCACAACCACTATAAAAATGCTTTTATTTTTAATTGTGAAATATGTCATATATACAAAAGAATATATAACATATGTACAACATAAAACTAATGAATACCCATAATTCCCATCTCTCTTATTTGAACCTCTATATGTATATTGACAATTTGACTTAAAGATGATGTACTGTACCTGTCAGGGTTACATTACCATATAATGGCAAGTGTGTCAAAGTACAATCCTTATCTGGATGTGCAGCACCATAACCAGCTTCTCAATGGTGAAGGTAGCACCACTTTGTAACAATAGTGTTCCTTACTGTTTTTGCATAGCAAGTGTCATCTAGCTTCTTCAGTGAAATGTATCCATTCAGTAGGTTCTGTCTTATGTAATAAGCCCATTGTAGAATACTACTTCTCTGACTCTTGCCCATATCTTCAATACTCTTCTGACATTTACAATTTTACTGTATTTAATGCTAGTCATTATTGTTTCTAAACCTTAAAAATCCATAAAAGTTGTATTAGGACTGTCTCCAAGAGATCATTCCTGGATGTAAAATCCTAACTCATGGCATCAACAAATAATCCTTTATTCAGCCTTATATTCCAACATTTCATCACCTCCAATAGCCATTCTCAGTGTCCTCCCAGACTCTGCATTTTTATTTACAATTAACTAAGTACTGTAACTTTTAGGATAGATAATATTTTTACTCAGTTGGTTATTATTTTCTAATTGGATCACCCTGAAACATGAGATAGCTATAGACCTGAAGCCAGGAAGGTTTGGCGGGTCAGGCAGACTTTGAGGAAAACAAGTATCATCTATCAAGTGACATGCCTTTGTGAGGATCTGCATGATCACCCATCAGTTGAAAACTGCTGTCCTCTAGCAAAGGAGGATGAGACAAAATGTGGGCTCAATTCTCATGTCCACAGAATTCAGAAGAATCTGGGATTCTAGTTTCTCAAGCACATCCCCCTCAGCGACCTTATTTTACATGTGCAGAACAATCCTTATCTGTCAGGCTATGATTTTGATGTAAGAGATGTGTTGAAATTACAAATTCATCCTTCTCAAAAATCTACTACTTTATAACTCACTCTTATTTCAGGCCTTCAGCACTATCTCCCTCCAACTGCAAGAGTTAGGGTTCTAGAAATCCAAAACATAGAGAGCAAAGTAAAAGAAAAATAATAGGAAATGGAAAGATTTTTTTTTTTTGTAAATGATAAGGGTACCGAGAGAGTGATGGGGAAAGAAAGGGGGATGGGATATAAAAAGATTTGAGATGCGTTATGTACACAAATCAACTCCCCACAAAGGATGTGATCATTATGTGAACATGTACTAATAAAAAATAAAATCTGGAGAAAAAATTTCCAGACAAAAACTTTAACTTTCTTGCCATGCTCTGTACTGCTAATTTATTCACTTAAAGTTGTCATTTTATCTCTTCAATATATTAGTAACAACCACTGATAGTCAACTAATTCCATAGACATTGTGTCTTATACTTTTCTCATGATGATGATGATGATGATGATGATGATGATGATGATGATGATGATGATGATGATTTTATGTATTTAGTATATGGCCTACAGGGTCTCACTATACATATCAGACTCGTAGTGATTCTCCTGTTTTCAGCCTCCCAAATGCTGAGATTACAAGTGCCAAGTCTTTTTATTTTATTTTATTTTTATTGAGAAATGAATAGCAATGAGACAGTTTCAAAACAAGTTAGTAGGACAGTTACAATAATTAATACATTGCATATTGTTGTCTTTGTAGTACTTATTCATAGTACAAGATGCAGACATGATATCCTGTCCAAACACTATTAGTACAAATCTTTCTTCTC
>NW_004524883.1:210307-216756 GCF_000260255.1 Octodon degus
ATGCCACAGGGGTGGGGCTGGCACAGCATGTGGGACTGGGAATCAAACTCTGGTCTCTGCACTAGCCAAAGCAGGTGCTTTGCTCATTGAGCTATCTTGCCAGGCCTCTTTATTACTTTTGTAGACAGAATTTTTTTATGCCCTTTATGCTGTCTTCTCATTTCTATTAGTTCTAACAGTTCTTATATTAGATCTGTTTGGGTCATGTAGGAGCTGTTGGATTAATTTTTCATGTTCTATGTAGCTTATGATCTTCTTTCTTTATTGTCTGTGTACTGATTTTGAGGGATTTGGGCGTGTGGGGTGACACTTTGCTTCCTTGCCTTTTTATGCTTCTGATTTTTGTTTCTTAGGGGTGTTTTTGTGCTAAGATTTACAAATTCTTTGACCCAGTGCTCCATGCTTCAGGAGTGAGCCACAGTATTGCTTATGATCCCTCAGTCAACACAGTTGTTGAAATAGAAAAAAAAAATCACTGGCTACTATTATGTTACTTTTCTATGGTACTAAGAATGGCACACTATTGGTTTTTAAGGCACACTAACATTCAGTTGGTCTTTGACACTATGACTGTTGCTGATTTCAATGCTACTGCCAGGGTGGCATAAACATTGCTTTTGATTGAAGAGTATATGTTGAAACATGTACATGTCCTCCACAAAATTCCATGCTTGAGTCAGGTGTCCCATCCCTTGAGCAAAAGAGTGCCATAGGATAGTATATTTCTCATTCATAAGACTGTTTCATAAGAAGCAAATTTTTAAAATTTTACAAGGGGCTAAGGAAGGAATGGAGGTTAGCTGTAAGGGCATGAGTAATCTTATTGGAGCAACAATAATGTTCCAAGACTGACTTAATTATGATGGTTGCAGTACTTTGTAAACTTTCTTCAAAAATTATATTTTATAATATGTACAATCAACTTTATTAAACTGTGTTCTTTTAAAGAATCAACATTCAAAAAAAAAAGAATCAACATTCAGATCTGCAATGTGCAAAGGTTTTTTTTCTAAAGATGATCTTCCTGAAAACTATTGGTGTTTAAGTTATGCAAATTCACCTTTCTCAGCACTCTTTTTTTTAAATCACAAAGGTAGAAAATCAGTCTTCTCCCATCCTTAAATTACTATTATTTGTTGACTCAGTACAGAAACATCCATTTGCAACAAAAAGACTATTCTAATATTGGTTACTGGTATCCTTTTAAAAGATTGATGTCAGAAGGCTTCCTATGTTGACTTCATTCAGTTATGAATGGAGCCTGCCATCAGAAATTAGGTGTTTCCACTTGTGTTGGGATATTCTGTACTTTGATATATCATGGAGTAAGCTGCTGGATGCATTGACAATCTTCATTTAAGAACCCCATTTTTTCCACACACCTCTTACCAGGAATACATATATGTGGATGAGTTAAGTAAGAGCAAAGTGAAGTAGCATTGATACAAAACATAACACTGATAGTAGCTTTCAGAGAATTTAAATGTATGCAAATTTTTCCCATATTCATCCAAGGTTGTGTTCACCTATTCAGTGAAAATGAATTAGTAACACTTCCAGATATCTCAAAACAGATTGGATAAAAACCATGAATAGGGAGCCGGGGAGATGGCTCAGTGGAATAAGCGCTTCCCTGGCAAGTGCAAGGGCCTGAGTTCAATCCCCAGTTCTGGAAAAAAAAAACAAAAAACCATGAATAAAAACATCACTTGACTTCTTCAGATTCAATATGAGTTGAACAAGAAGGTGGTATAAACATGTTTTACTAAGTCTTATTGTGGAATCTGTGGTGGATTAACTAATGTTCAACTTGTAATACCCTACTGAACTGAATGAGCATGGTTCTGAGTGTGGAAGGCCAACTTGAGGATTATTACCAATAGCATAAAAAATGAAAACTGGAAGGGAAGATGCTGTGTTGTTCATTCTCCTGAAAAAGTTTTCAAACTGGTTTTCCTTGGAGGAGCTCAGGCCGTTGCTTTTACTGAGAATGGTCATGATATTTTTCAAAGAGCAGAATATATTTATAAAGCTCTTGTTTGAGAGATAGAGGGGGTCCCAAGTGGACTGTCATAGACAGTCTAGGGATTTTGATAGAGCAAATCCATAATGTGAGGTTGGCCCTAAAGTGGAAAAAATGGAAAATCACAAGGTGGCATGGAGTGGGAAAAAACCTGTGGTCAATCAATAAGATTATGAGTATAATTGTTCAGGTAAAATTGATTAAGTTGGGATCAAATGGGGAAGCAAATCATGCAGCAAGCAAGCATGAATATAGAACAAGGGCTTTTCCTATAGGGGTTGGGTTAGTGGCTCTTTCTGACTTTCTCAAGGTGATCTATACCTATTTAGGATATCAGTCTTAACTATTTATCCTAGGATGTTTGCTTTTATCTCTTGTCTTAAGGTCTGGAGGACCTCCTGTCTCCCCAACAGTTGTAAGGTATCTCATCTTTTGCATTGGCTTCTTCAAGGGCTTAGCCATATGTGATCATCTATGATACTTTTTATCTAATATAGTTGCCTAAAATATTCACCTCTCTGAAGAGGTACCCCCAAACTGTCATGAAGAAGTAATGCTTTGCCTTATTCAGGCTAAAGGGGGATCACAATTGTTGATTGGCAGTCAGAGATGCTCTGCTGAAGATCTATCTAAAGGCCTTGATAGAGACCAGGCATTTTCATCTTGGGTAGGCATATAGCTTTAAGTCTGGAGGATGCAAAATCAAAGAAACAATTAAGTATACATGGGCCAAATAATAGGATCAACAGGATAATTATGAATAAAGTCAACAAAGATTTCCACCGAGAGGAGCCAGTAATGGCTTCCCATAGAAGGTAAGAATAAGTTCTGGGGAATTTCTGAGTCCAATATGCCATTGATTTGTAATCTAACATCTTGAACAGCTATTAAGATATTAGCAGAAGGATCAGGAATATACACACAACATTTACTTTTTACAATTGCACAAGTACCTCCTGTGCTGTGGTTAGAATGTTTAATGTCATCTAGGGGTTTGGAGGCTTGCCTGTCTCACTAATTTTACTCCTTTATTTAAGAGAGAGAGATCAGCTTCAGTGTCACTTAAGACTCACTGAGTATAGTTAAGGCCTTCTTACATGTCATATAACACTCTCTCGGGACAAGATCTGGGGGATCCCAGTAAAAGGAATCTAGCATATGTGTTATTGGTTTTCTCAGTGTGATTACTTGAGGTTTGACATCCACTAGGCAAGAGCAAATTTTCTGAGAAATTAAAACATCTATAGCATTGGAGCTAGCAGGTAAGTTTAGAAACTTTTTAAGGGATGGCAATTATAACCAACTAGTTCTTAGATCCCTTTACTCATGAAGTCTGACATTTTCTCATAAAGTCCCTCTAGCTTTAGTTATATCTCTAATTTTTGTGACTTATAAGAACCAGATTAATGTATCATTTTGACCTATGAAATATTCTCTAAGTTTTTTACATGAATAACAATATATACTATATTTGTAAAAACCAGACTCAGCATCATTTTGATTAGTTTGTAACACACAGGATAAAATCTCTACAGGATAAGAACTGGGCTTTTAGGCATAAATAAAAAGAATGGGAGATGAGAAAGTTATCCCAGTTACACATTAAGTGAGTTTTTTTTTTTTCTGGTGACTGTTTTTATTGAGGTATGATGGCTGGGAGGAAGGCCAGAGTTGGAGAAGGACAAAGAGATCCATGCCAATGTCCAGAAACAGGCTGATGTTTTCCTGAATAGTCATGAATATTCAGGGCCCCTCCATGGAGATGACAGATAGAGATGATAGTCCAGCCAAAGGGAGGAGGCAGAGTGTCCCAAAGCCCTTTAGTCTTGTTAGACCACATAGGAAGACAAATCTTCTAGGTCCTCTGAAATAATTGGGGCGTCCCCCTTTGATTTCTGTACCCTCAAGGCATCCCTCAAATAAATTTCATTCCAAGGCAAATGATGCCATCTGGAGAGAGCAAAAGATGAAATTTGACCAGCCTATCTACCCTCAAACTGGTTCTAAATTTTTTCCTCCCTGGGAGCTTGTGAACATACTCCTATAAGACATGTATAAGTACATTTATAATTGGTCTTAATTGTGAGAGGATTGTTTAAAGAACAAAGCATAATTTTGAGATACACTTTCTTTTTGTTCCTTGGAAGAGGGCATATAAACAAAAGATGAGTTGGAAGTAGTTAGAGCACTTCTCTGGCTTTTTGTGAAGGATTTCACCTCTGGAGATAGATAAAAGAAACAACTGACATGAGGAATTCTGCCCTGGGCCCTAGGGTAAAGCAGTCTCCAAGACATTAGTGTTATCTTTCTAAACACCTTGGAATTATTTCCTGGAAGCAGGACAAGACTACGCTTTATTTAAATTTTTATATCTTTGAAGCTTACATGTTAAACTTAGGTTTATCATCTGGCAATTACATTTTACATGTTATTAAAGGCACATTAATCTTCTATGTACACATGAAAGAAAAGGCTGACTCAAATCTCTTTCTTATCTTAGTTATCACATGAAAGCCACAAATATAAATCATCCCCCTGTCAGCTGCTGTGAAATGTAAACAGTTATTGCCAGATGCCTCAGCCTAACTTCTGAAGGGAAAGGTAGTTTGGTTTTTAAACTGACTGAAAAGCTTAGGGAGAATTTCTAGTTTATTAGCAGAGAAAGATAAGTATGATCGATAGGTGAAGATTTTTCTGTAGTTGGGAACCAGTTTCCATTGCAGAACCTTGAGGTTTCAACCAGAGAGTAGCTCTGGCCATGACCCTCAGCTATTCTCAGTTCCAATTGGCCCATACAACCAGAGAGATCAATCTTCTAAAAGGAATTCAGCTGTCTGTTTGTCTGGCTGTCTGTTTGTCTATCTGTCTGTCAACATTCCATTGGCCATTGGCTTCAATGGAAATTCACCAAAGTGAAGCTGGAGAAACCAGTCCTGTTTTAAGAGTGGCAGCTGCTCTAACAGCATTTAACTAGCTGGCAGAGTAAACACTGTTTGTCAAAGTTATAAGGGATTTTAATATCATTATCTAGTGGGTTTTTTTTTCTTGTCTTTTGAGATAGGGTCTCACTATGCAGTTCAGGCTGGCCTTGAACTCAGCTTGTAGCCCAGGCAGGTCTCAAACTCAAAACAATTCTCCTGCCTTAGCCTCCCAAGGCTGGGATTACAAGCATGTGCCACCATGTCTGGCTCTACTTAGTATTTTATAAGTTTACAGTAAAACTTTTAAAGTCCACAACTTATTATCATAGTATTTTTCTTATACACATAAATGATAACTAGACATAGAAGGGAAAGAAGAAAGATTGGAGGTCCTCCCTTAGGCTAAATGTGTTGTGGTCCTGTAAGTGTGGTGCTTTGGATATTGCTCCTTGAAGTTTCACCCAGAAGTCAGTTCTTTCCTCCCAATCTCAGGTTCAGCCTCCTATAGAAGACTTGCCCAGAACACTAAGCTGGGACATGGTTTTCATGTGTTCTCTTGGATAGGCAAAGTCTCATCTGACCCAGAAATGGGGTATGTGTCCTTCCTTTAACATGATTTTCCTGTTTTTGGCATTAGCAAATGAACATTTTCTGTGAGCTTAACTTAGTTGTTAAATAAAAAGAAAGGTTTGGAGTAATATAGAGTTCTTCTCTTCCTAATTGCACACATCTCTAAAAAGGAAAGTACAAAGTGGTAGCAAAAGATTAGGAGTAAGGGTGAGATGACCCAGGGGCACCAGATCCTGAATAGACCCAGAGCCAGGCCCAGCATGTGAGTGAAATGACCTGTGGCTCATGGATCCAGAATAGACCCAGAGCACAGGCCCAGTGTGTGAATGAGACCACCTGGGGCCCACTAGATCCTCATTCGACCCAGAGTGCACAACCAGCATAGAACCCTTCAGCAGAACTCCCTGCAAAGAGGCTAGAGGCAAGACCCACCCAGCTGATTCAGGAGCAGAACATCTTGCCAGAGTGACACAAAGGGTTCAACTCCAACCACTGCATCAGAAAGAAGTGGAGCACAACAGCCAGACTCCAGCCAGATCCAAGCAACACCCACATGGAGGAATCTGAAATTCATAGATCCAGACCTGTTGCTCAGGTAATAACTTTATCTAAGCTCTACACCAAAGGTCAGAAGACAGTGGTATACAAAATGACAAAGAGAAGGAACAAAGTCTCAGGCCCTGAGTCCACCCAGTAGAAAGGCAAAAGACACTAGCATAGAGGAAACTGGAAATCATACCCCTGAAATCTCTGAAACAATAATGTTGGAAGTAAGGAAACAACTATAGAAAAGTATAAAAGAAATCAGATCAGAAATAATTTCTGAACTAAAAAAATGTGGTGATAACTATAATCAAAGAAGTACTAAGTACTTTTAAAGAATACAGCAATAAAAAAAATAGAGCAGAATATAAAAATGATGGACCCCTGAATAA
>NW_004524883.1:224896-238150 GCF_000260255.1 Octodon degus
GTACAAGATGCAGACATGATATCCTGTCCAAACACTATTAGTACAAATCTTTCTTCTCATTGAATTAAGAGAAAGTAGCTGTATATCTATCCTATTTTGTATATACAGATACAAAATGGTCCTTCATTTATATCCCCTTTTTTTGTTTAGTTTTTTCAGAGATGGGTATTCCATTGCCATTTAAATATTGTAAGTGCGTGAATTCAGCCAAATAATCCAGTATAGTTCAGTAGTCCAAAATAGTAATGGGTTATCTGTAGGATTGGCAATGTCAGAAGAAAGTGATCGACAATGTAGAGTGTGCCTAAGGAGAGTCACATGGAAAGAAAACATTCTCTCAGGCTTTCACAGACAGTAAATTGGTTAAGCAATGGCCATGACTCATCCACATGGCTGACACTGACAAACAAACTACAAACTGCAGTACAGGCTTTCAGGGTTAATCCTGAGGGGATTTGACTGACCTTGTAAGATGCAAAAGTTACATTTCTTGTTATATAGGTCTTGCTTTAACTTGGTCTTAACCATTGAACAGAAAAGTATAAAAATGAGGTTTAAAAAGTAAAGCCATATTAATATACTGAGCTGTAAAAAGCTTCAAGTCAACAACTTCTGACATGACCAAGCCCATTCTTGGTCACTGTCTCAATGCACCCTGGAGGCAGGGCCAGCACAGCATGCTGGGGATTGAACCCTGGCCCCTGCATCTGCCTAAGCAGGCACTTTAGTCTGCTGACCTATCTGGCTGGCCCTCTCATGACTTTTAAACATAAGAAGTCTATCTTTTTTTTTTTTTTTTTTTTTGTCTTTCATAGAACTAGTTTACTATGAAAGTACCAGTTGATATTGACACTTGATAGTCCTAGACCACTATGGTAATTAACTGTTGTGTCAACAGAAAGGCCCAACTAGTTGGTTTAGCATAGCTCAGTATGGCTGAATGGATTTAATGAAGACATAAAACCCAGCCTGGTATGAGTGACACCAGCCAATAGGATTGTACCCTAAATGGTAAAAGGGGTAATAAAAAGGAAGCCTCACTTCTATTCTTTTGGAGAAGCTCCACTCTTTGCCATAGCCTTGGAACATTCATCTGCATGTTTCCAGCTCAGACTCGAGCCTTTCAACAAAGATCTTTTGGCTACCAATGGGACTCTGCAGTGAGCTCCAGGCCTTCCACTTTGGTCCTTCATTTTTCCAGCATACAGTCTTTTTGCCTTCATCCACACCTGAACCTGAAGGCAACCATTGAAAGCCTACTGGTAAGTCATATTAAGAGCTCTGACTATTACAGTCACTGTGGTAATGTGTGGTCACTTAGTATACGTTTGTTAATTTGTAGACTGGAAAGGATGACTGTTTGAATTAAGTGCACACCCTTAGGTTTCTCAGAATTCTATCAAAATAAATACCAAGAACAGCTTAGTGTATATTGGTTCTCCCTGGCACCTGGGCCTGTCACCTCATGTTTCCTTCTGTATTACCACAAATATTATGCCAAACAGAGAAGATTCCAGGTAACATGAGCACATTGTGATTAGTTAAAGATTTATGGGTGTAGTATCCCAGAGAATACTATCTTAAACCAAGCTGCCTACCTTTTTACATTTTCTTCTTATTTTTTCTTTTTCTTTTTCTTTTTTCTTACAGCTGCTTAGCTTTATTTACAAATCATTGCTGTGGAGATCATGGTAATAGGCATGTGGTGTGGTTGCAGGACTCATGTAAGATCTCTGAGACTTTAAGATTCACACATTCCAGCTCTCTGCCATAACCTGCTCTCTGTGATGAGGCAAATCCACACCCTCCTATACAGGGTACTGTCACTTTCTGACTTCAAAATATGAAGCAAACAGGGTTTGGGGGTACATAAGACCAGGCCACCAGCCCTGTGACCAAAGTTTTTAAATTCAGGAGAAGGTTAGGTCAAGTTCACAGGAAAGCAAGAACAGAGACTCACCCTGTCCTGGTCCTCAGGGACCCAGAATTTATACCAACAGCTGCATCCACTGGGCACACTGTGCATGCAGTCACCTTGACATCCTTTTTATGAAAAGGACAATGACTGGAGGGAATCCATATTGCTGGAGAAAGCTCCACCACCATGAATAAAGTTGCCCTTGATTGAGGTTCCCTTTTGTCTCAGCTTTTGATGACGTATACCTCATCCAAATTCTAGATACCATAATCTCAGAGCTTTTTCCAGTCCTCTGTGAGTTTCTTTCCCACAGAGGTCAGATGTTATGTCCTCCACACATAGGACCAGCTGATGTGCTGAATGCCCCCTTCACGCTCCTGCCTGAGTTGCACATGTCTTTGAATGGCCATTTTCAAGTCCAGGACCTTGGCATCCTGCACTACAATCACAGGCATTACTTCTCATTCCATCTTCCATACCTGTCATTGCTTGGCCATATTCTAGTGCTATCTGGGAGTTGACCTGTTCCAAAGTAACCTGGATTGGTAGGTTGCAGAGGAGTGGGTCTTGCATTACCATGGTGAGACCCACCTGGAACACAGCCAAAGCCTCAGAATGTGGCAGCATCTTCTCTTCATCCTCATTGTCTTCCAGAGCCTCTGATCCACCTGCAGTCTCCAAATCCTCCAGCATCTCCAGTTTCCTGGCTGATTCCATCCTGCTGGGGAGTCAGAACACACACACACACACACACACTCACCTACTTTTTATTTTTTAAAGTGAATAAAAAGTAACTTTAAAAAACATTAGAAATGATATAGATATTCACTAAGCAAAATTATAGGAATTCAACAATGGTTGCTGTATTGCATATTGTTATCTTCAAATTAGTTGTTCAGATTACCAGATATAAGCACTCAAATTTAGTAAAAATGTTATAAAAAATTAAAGAGAGAGAAAAAAATTTAAGCATTAACTGCTCTTTTCACTACACCAGCAGAAAGCACCAGTACAATTATCCAAGCTACCCAGTGTATATAACTATATATTTCTTTTTGCCTTTCTTCTTTTTTTTCTTTTTCTCTTTTCCCTCATCCCAGTTGCTCCTTCCCTGTGAACAGTTTCTCTCCCTTTCATTGTATCCATTGTACCTTGCACATCCTATTTACTCCTTCAGGTGCTTACTATAATGAAATAATATGATGTTTACACATGCAGGCCTGATATATTTCACTTATAGTATGGTCTCTAGTTCAATCCATTTACCTATAAAAGCCTTGAGTTGATCTTTTTTATAGCTAAGTAATACTCAATTGTACAAAAGTATATCTTTTTTATCCATCCCTCAGTTGATGGGCATTTAGGTTGCTTCCAAGATTTAGCTATCACAGATTATGCCACTATGGGGTCTGGGAGATAGCTCAGTAGATTAAGCACCTACCTGGCAAGTGCAAGGTGCTGAGTTCAATCCAAAAAAAATGTACTGCTGTAAACATGGATGCACATATCATTGCAGTATAATGTTTTCAGTTATTCTAGAAAAAGACCCAGGAGGGGAATATTTGGGTTGAATGAGACCTCTAATCCTACTGTTTTGAGGAATCTCCACACTGATTTCCATAGTGGTCATATAAGTCTACATTCCTAATGGTGGAGAAAGGGTCCCTTTTCCCCCACAGCCTCTCCAGCATTTGTTATTGGTTGATTTCTTGATGATATCCATTCTTTCTTGGGTGAGATGCAGTCTAAGTGTTGTCTTAATTTACATTTCTCAAATGACCAATGACATTAAACATTTCTTCAATATTTGTTTGCCATTTGTATTTCTTCATCTGAAAAATGCATGTTCTTCTAAGATGCTCATTTTTGGGTTAGATCTCTGAATTTGGGGGCCTGATTTTTTAATTCTTTATATGTCCTAGATAAAAAAGTCTTTCATCTGAGACACAGTTGGTTAAATTCTTTCCCAATTTTTGTGTTTTTCTTTCACACTGTTGGTGATTTCTTTTGATGTGCAGAAACTTTTCAAAAAGATGAGATCCAAGTTGCTGATTCTTTAAAGTATTTTCTATGAGTTTGGTTTTTGTTCATGAACTCTCTCTCTATCCCTATGTCTTCAAGATTTCTACCTGCTTTCTTTTCCAGTAGGTTTAGTGTTTTTGCTTTAATATTTAAATCTTTCATTCATTTTGACTTTAGTTTAGTGCATGGTGATAGACATCAGTCTAATTTTAGTCTTTGGCATGTGGAAAGCCAGTTTTTACAGTACCATTCATTTATTATTATTTTTTTCTGTATTTAGGACAGAGTCTACAGGGTCTCACTACATAAATCAGCCACCTTCTTCATTTTCTAATCTGTTTCACTGATCCTCTGGTATTTTTTTTTGCCAGTTCCATGCTGATTTTATCACATTAGCTTTGCAGTATAATTTCAAGTCAGGGATTGTGATGCCTCTTGCCTCCTCTGTTGCCCAGGATTGCTTTTGCTATTCTAGGTCTCTTTTGGTTCCAGATGAATTTTAGGAATGTTTTCTCCAGATCTGTGAGGCATTCTACTGATACTTTGATTGGGATTGCATTAAACTTGTAGAATATTTTTAGGAATATGGCCATCTTCACAATGTTGGTTTTTCCTATCCAGGAGCAAGGAATGTCTTTCCATTTTCTAAAATCCTCTTTGATCTCTTTTTTCAGAATACTGTAATTTACACTGTACAGATCTTTTATTTCCTTTGTTATAGTGATTCCTAAGTATTTTATTTTTGGTGCTATTATGAAAGGCATGGTTGCCCTAATTTCTCTATGTGTGTTTTTTGTTTGCTTAGAAATGCTATTGAAGGGCTGGCCAAAGGGCTTAGAGGATTGAAGCACCTGCAAGCAGGTTCAGGGACCCGGGGTTCAATCCCCAGGTCTGCTGTGCTGCTCCTGTCCCCAGGGGTGCACTGAGATGGCAACTGAGACTGGATATGGTGGTGTGCACCTGTAATCCCAACTCTTGGGAGGCTGTAAACAGGCAGATCACTATGAGTTCGATCTAGTAGTGAGACCCTGAACACCCTGTAGACCCTTCCCTAAAATACAAAAAAAAAAAAAAAAAGAAAGAAAGAAAAGAAAAATGCTATTGATTTTTTTTTGAGTGTTGACTTTGCATCCTGCTATACTACTGAATTTAGCCATTAAATCTAAAAGTCTTTTGATGGAGTTTTTGGGGTCTTCTATGTAAAGTATCATATTATCTGTTAATAATGATAATTTCACTTCTTCCTTTCCAATCATTATTTCTTTTATTTCTCTATTGGCTAATTGTGCTGGCTAATGCTTCTAGAAGTATGTTGCATAGGAGTGGTGACAGTGGACATCATTGTCTTGTGCCTGATTTTAAAGTGAAAGCTTTAAGTTTTTATCTATTTAGTATGATGTTAAAGCCAGCTATTTTACTGCAAGAAGATATAACAAGGAGCTTCTGATCCCAACATTAGCAGGTAATGCCATGTTCCTCATCACTCAAAACCCAGATAGTCTAGTAGAATGATGAAATAGCCTGTTGAAAGATCAAATAAAGCACAAATTCATTGTATTAGTTAGCTTTCTCACCACTGTGACACAATACCAATATCCACAGTTTAAAGGAGAGATTTAACTTGCTCAAGGTTATTATGCTTAATCATCTGGTCCTAAGGCAGACTTCAGTATTACAGTGTTGCAAATCAAACCTGCATAGTTCACAGAGGCCAATCAATTTAAAACTCTCCCCAAATTGCTATATCCCATCCATTTACAAAGCCCTACACAGTTAAACAATACCTAACATATAAATGAAGAAAACATTAAGCTATAATTCCACCTAACATGATGAAACAATTCCATGTACAAAAAGAAATAATTCTTTCCCCAAACATCTCACACAACTTGAAGTCTGGGATTGTGATGCCTCCTACTTTGCTCTTATTGCCCAGGATGGCTTTTGCTACTATGGGTCTCTTCAGAATCCATATTACTTTCAGGATTGTTTTTGTGTACTTCTGTGAGGAATGCAATTGGCATTTTAATTGGGATTGCATTAATTACATACTTATGGTATTATGGCCATTTTGATATTGGTTATGCCCACTCAGGATCAGAAAATATCTTTACATTTTCTTATGTCTTCTTCAATCCCCTTTTTCAAAGTAATGAAGTTTTTGTTATAGATGTCTTTCAGTTCCTTTATTTGGTCAATTCCTTTAAAAAATAACTTTTCTTGAAGCTATTGTGATGTTGCTGTTCTCCTAATTTATTTCTTGGTAGGTTTACCATTGCTATATAGGAATGCTATTGATTTCCATATGTGAATTCTGTACTCTACTATTTTGCAGAATTTTTTATTAGGTATAGGACTCTGGATGTAATTTTTGGGTCTCCTATGTGAAGGATCATGTCATCTGAAAGTGACTTCTTCCTTTTCTATTTGTATCTTTTATTTCTTTCTCTTTTCTGACTTCTGTGTCTGATGTTTCAAGTACTATAAGAACAAGAATGGTGATAGTGGGCATTCTTGTCTTGTTCCTGATCTTAGATAAAAAGCTTTTAGGGGCTGGGAGATAGCTTGGCAGTCTAAGCATCTGCCTGGCAAGTGTAAGGACCTGGGTTTGATCCCTGGTACCACTCGTTGTGCTGGCCCAGTGCTGAGCCAGCCACTGAAACTGGGCATGGTGGCACATACTTGTAATCCTAGCTCTAGGAAGGCTGAGATAAAAGGATCACTATGAGTTGGAGCTATATAGCAAGACTCTGCACCAAATAAATAAATAAATAAATTTAATTTTTTTTTTATTCTTTTCATCCAATAAGTCCTAACTTTATTAGTGATAGAAACAGTACAAATTTCAAACCAAGATGCTGTAATCTTTTTGAAACACCAAAAAAGGTCCTTTCTAATGATTACATTGTTAGTTCCATAAGAGCATTTACAGTATCACTGCTGTTGTTCTTCAGTGCTTGGACTGCCTTTGCCCTCAATACATCTGCTTGTGACATAACCAACTCTACGTCCTTCCATGCCTGCTTCATTAACCTATTCCTCTTCACTCTCCTCTTATACATTTGGAGTCTGTATTTTCTTGAATGTTTGAGACAGCTTCACCTTGAACTTTGAATTTCTCAGCAGCTGCTAACTGTGCTTGCTGAGATAAATCCTCAGTCTTGGCTTCCCCAAAAATTATGTAGGTATCTGAAGCTGGGCTCTTATAGACATCTGGTTTTGTGATGACAACGAGAATATTCTTAGACTTCCAGAGAGTGACTCTAGTAACTCCTATAACCTGCCGAAGACCCAGTTTGGACATAGCCTTCCATGCCTTCTTTTCACTCAGACTCTGTTTTGCTTTACTGACTGGTTCTTCATGGATTTCAGCTGTTGCTGCCAGCTGGGCTTGTTGTGTGATTGCTTGTGTGGAATCTTGCTCTTCGAGCTCTGGTACTGATTCATCACTGTCAGATTATGTTCCAGACCCTGTCTCAGCCTGGGGCTGTGGCAACTCTTCCTCTATAGCAGAGACTGTTTCTATGTCTTCACCCAGCATTTTGTGCAGTGAATGCGGAGACAAAATGGTGGCAGAAAGAGAGCGAGCAGGCTACAGTTTTCCCCTATTTACTACGATGTTAGCAAAAGGTTTGTCATAAATGGCTTTTATTAGGTTGAGATAAGGTACTTCTATACATATTTTCTGAAGAGCGTTATTACGAATGAATGCTAGATTTTGTCAGAGGCTTTCCCTTTGTCTATTAAATAATCATGTGATATTTGTCCTGGCTTCCATTTCATTTATTGACTTCTACATGCTGAACCATCTTTAGATCCCTGAGGTGAAGACTACTTGATCACTACACAATTCAGATGCATAGTGATCCTCCTGTCTCATTGTCCCCAGTGCTAGTATTATAGCTATGAACCATCATGCCCAGTTTTGGATAGCCACAGTGTGGCTGGGGTTCCAGGCTGTCACAGCATATGGTATCAGTACTGGGAATTGAACTCAGGTCCCTGCACTTGCCAAGTGGGTGCTTAGACCACCGAACTATCCAGCGTTTGTTTGTTTGTTTTCACTTTGAATAATTCTGTTGTTTGGTTTCTAATTTCCTCTGTACCTCAGATTGTAGAACCTTTGTCTGTGTCAGCCATGTGGATGAGTCACGGCCATTGCTTGGCCAATGTGCTCTCTGTGAAAGCCAGAGAGAATATTTTCTCTCCATGTGACTCTCCTTAGGTAAACTCTACATCATTGATCACTTTTGTCTTTGGCCCCATAATCTTCTTGATCAGAAAATGTGGGACACTACCGAGTCACATGACATTACAGTACAAGTTCTCATATGACCTGAGTCTTAATTGACCTTGGAAGGCTATGGCCAAAATGTTGGCTTTCCTTGCGCCCCTCCTTTTTCTTTAATTTTGGTCTGCAAACTTAGGTGGTTAACCATCCAGAAGACAAGCTTATTGTTATTACCATACAACCTAGGCTGTTAAGCTTAACCTCACTATCTGTCTGAATATCAAACATCTTAGGCATAACATGGAACAGGTATTTTTCATCAAGTGTTGATAAGTTGCACTTTAAGTCCCTATAGAATATGATGAAAAAAACATTTAAAAATTAGAATATATTTTTTAAAATGGGCATGAAGAATTATATACTTCTTATGTTTACACATAAGTCCAAAAATCTCACCATGTACAACCTTGAAGTAGGACAGTCCCACAACATTCTTTTCCTATCTCTTGCTTTCATTCACCACCCCCTTCTTTTTGAACAATTATCTACCCGAGAGACAGCACAGCAGCAACCTGCATGTCATGACAAGCAGCCCGTATTCAGAAGACCAGAATGACAGGTACTCTAAGCATGAAACTACTATTACAGATTACCATCTTCAGTGCAGTTACTTAGTTCACAGGTATCAGTACATACAGTTAGTCAGGGTGAGAATCTTTCCAATTAGCTGCTAGATTCAAAAATCTTCTGGAGATTCTTAGGATCATTGCCTTGCCCATCTTCTACATATAACTGTATGGCTAGTCACTGTCATGTTTCCTAGCTCTTCTCCTTTCCCGCTCTTAATTAGTTAGTCCTCGAGTTTCTGCTTTCCTTTTACTTGTATTATAACTTTCTATTTGTATTTCTTCTTTTGAGTTCTGTATGCTTTGGTTACCTGAATGTCAGATTGTTTCCTCATATTTGGGAAGTTCTCTGCTATTACTTCTGCCCATATTTTTTTAATGTCATTTGTGTTGACTCCTTATTTCTCATTGATGCCTATTAGTCTCATATTGTTCATCTTTGCATCATCTTGCAGGTAACGGATTAATTTTCCTGCATCCTATTTGTTTTTAAAAGATCCTTTCTTATCTTTTCAGTAGCTGCACCAGCGTCTTCAAGACCTGAAACTCTGTCTTCATTTTCACTTAAGCGTTTTTGCAAGCTTGTGATCGAGATTTTAATTTCCTCTATAGCTCTTTGACTCTGCTTCATGCAATCTATTTCTTTCCTATATTGTTCATTCAAGGAATCTGTCATTTTTCTAATCGCCTCTATTTTTTTTATCAGTGTCTTCTTTAGAAGCAGTTATAAATTCTTTTACTGCAGTGTTTTTTTTTTAGATTGGATTTCCTCCCTATGTTTCTGTAGTTGATTGTTTACTTCAGATGCTATGAGTTCTGAGAATTCTTTTTTTATTTCAGAAAAGAATTGTGCTCTGAGTTCCTCTATAACTTTCTGCTGTTGCTTATTTACTATTGATGCTATTAATTCGTACATTTGAGCTGAGCTAGTAGAAAAGAATTCTGCTCTGAGTTCCTCTATGACTTTCTGCTGTTGCTTATTTACTATCGACACTATTAATTCATACATTTGAGCTGAGCTAGTGTCCTCTGCACTTGTTCTGGGAGGGCATTGGGTTTCCTCCATATGTTTCTGCCTTTGATTCTTTACTGCAGATGTTATTAATTCAGGGATTTCTTTTTTATTTCCAATCCGAGTTCCTCTATACCTTTCTGAAACTGTTTCTTTATTTCAGAAGCTGTTGGTTCATTGCTTTCAGCTGTGTGATTCCCAATTTGTTCTGTGTTACTGTCCTCTCCATTTGTTATGGGTGGGCTTGGGTTCTGAGATTGCATTTTGCTCCTTCTTGTTGCCATTTTGTGTAGCACTATCTTCTGACCTTTGTTGTAGATCTTTGTTGCAGTTATAGGCTTAGCACCTACTGAAGTTCAGGTGTAGATCTACAAAGTTTGCATTTATTCAGCTGTGCCTGGCTTGGGTCTGGATGCTGTGCTCAGTTCCTTCCTGTTGCTGCCCTTGGGGGTGAACTTGTTGTGCCCCTCTAGCAAGATGTTCTGCTCCTGGACTAGCTAGATGATTCTGTCCCCTACACTCTCTGCAGTGATTGCAACTGAAAGGTTTCACCCCAGGCCTGTATGCCAGGCCTGAGCTGAGTCTGGAGGGGACAAGGTGGAGTAGGGGTAGAGGCAGCTCTCCCACACACTCACTGGGCCTGGACTAGAACTGGATCTGGGGTTTCCCAGAACGCCACAGAAATTCCTACTCTGTGCGCGGGCTGTGTGTGTGTGGGATACTATGGATTGATGGTGTGGCGTCCCAAGTGGGTGAAAGAGTGTGTCACCCACGCTGCGCCTGGGCTGGGACCAGTAGGTCCTGCTGGCGCAGGGTAGCCGGAAGCTTTCCCACACACTTACTGGGCCTGGGCTAGGACTGGGTCTGGGGGTTCCTGGAACACGGCAGAAATTCCTACTAGGTGGGCATGGTGGGGGAGGTGCTGCAGAGTAGTGGGGGGCATCCCATCGTGGTGGAAGTGGGTCTCACCGATGCTGTGCCTAGGCTGGGACCAGTAGGTACCGTGAGCACAGGGTAGCCGAAAGCTGTCCCACACACTCACTGTCCTGGGCTAGGACTGGGTCTCGATTTTTGTCATTTTAAACACTTAACCCTATTCCAAAATGGTCCCTGACTAATTGTTGTCAAATGTGATGATCCTACCTATAATATTCAAATACAGAACTCAACAAAAACAGGGGATACAGATGAATGCCCATTTCATATCTGTGTATTCAAAATGGTTAGGATAGATATATAGTTACATTCTCTTAATGAATAGAGGGATTTGTTCTAATAGTGTTTGTAAATAGGATATCATGTCCACATCTTGTACAGCAATTAACCACTAGGAAGAATGTATGCAATGTGTTAATTATTGAAACTGTCCTACCAAAAAATATGTGATGATCCTAGTAATGTATTTCTCCTCCAATTTTAGCCTGCTATGTAGAAATAGTTTCTACTCTGTTTTTGCTGTATACAATAAAAATAGGCTTTTATTGGGCCTAGAGCTACTGGTCAGGCTATATTTCTCTGTGAGGCTACTGACCATATCTGAAGCTTCTGTTTCATTTGCAGAGGAAACAGTTTTTACTGGCATTAATTACAAGAGGGAAAAAATGTCTAGATACAGCATTTTGTTTTATTGAAGTATCTCAAAATTCACTTATTTCATGGAAACCTAAAGCAACTGTATTCCTTGGACTCAATTTATAATACATGGTTCCCAGTGCTGCCCAATTCCTGTTATCTTCTGACCTTAGAAAAGAATGCTTATGATGGGCATAAGCATGTGCCACTTTATTTTTTTATATATTAATTCTATTGAGAAAGAAATAGCATTGGGACAGTTTCAAAACAGGTTAGTAGGACAATTACAATAATTAATACATTGCATATTGTTGTCTTTGTCGTAGTTTTTTAATTCAAATGAAGACCAAGATTTATTTGCACATACTAGCAACAAACAATTAGAAGTTGAAATTAAGAAAATAACTCTCTTAACTCAATTTAAGCATTACACAAGATATGTAGGCATCAAAACATCAAATTGTGCATTATAAATGTGCACAACTTTAGTTTGCATGTATCAGTTAAAATATGTTTAACACAAAAGGAAATAATTCCCTCAATTTAACATCAAGAAGAATAAAATACTTAGAAATAAAACAATGCAAACATAAGAAAACCTGTATACTGAGATGAATTTTTAAGTGCAAAGGTAAAAGTTCATCTGAAGTGCAGAGTCTACGTTCACAAAAAGAAACTTAGTATTATTAATGTAGCACATTTCCTAGTTTAACCTAAGGATTCAATCAAGCCTTATCAAATTCTCATAAGAGGCCTTTATGAAAACTGAAGCTGGCCCAAAAGCATACATGGAAATACAAGAAAATGGTACAATAAAGCTAGTTTTGAAAGAGAAAATTGAAGCAAAATTTTACCTTGCCAATATAAAAACTTACTACAAAACACCATTATCTAGACAATATGGTATTGATGCAACAACAGAACATAGATTAATGGAATAGAATTGACTGAAAATAAACCTTTCCATTTATAATCAATTGATTTTCAACAATAAAAGCATGTGCCACTTTAAAGCACTTCATAAATTACCACTGTGATTTGGATGCACCTTGAGCCCATTATGTAAGTGAAATAAGTTAGACAAACAAGCATAAATGTTATATATTGTTTCTTAAATGAAAAATTCAAAATTATAAATAAAGATCAAAATAAAAACTAACAGGAAACAGAGAAATACATCTTTTACATTTGGGAAGGGAAGCAAGAGATGGAGGGAAGACAGGAATGCAGAACAAGGAGATTAAAGAAGAATTAAGGTGTATCTCAGTTTTTTGAACATAGTAGTTAATGCTTAAAGTTACACTTTGGCCAATTTTATATACTAATATCTGTAATCTGAGCAACTACATTGACAACAGTAATGTGCAATATAAAAACCACCGTTGAATACCTTTCATTTTGTTTTTATTTTTCTGTATTTTTAGGGTATATTATTTCTAATATCTTACCTAGTATTTTTGTACTCTCTTTAAAATAATTTAAAAGAAAAAGAAAAAGGGACAAGAAAAACATTTCAAGGTTTATGGAAAGGAAGGATTAATGTTTTAACTATTTTATCAGTCTACATGCCTATATATCTGGTAGTCTGAGCAACAAATTTGATGATAACAATAGGTAATATAACAACCATTGTTAATTTCCTAGTCTTGTTTTAAAATTCTGTACCACCAGGGTCTCAGGATAAATCCTGAGGGGATTTGACTGACCTTATCAGATCCCAAAGCTACAATTCTTGTTACTTAGGTCTTGCTTTATCTTGGTCTTAACCATCCAGCAGGAAAGTATAAAAAATGAAGTTTAAGAAGTAAACTTATGTTGCTATGTTGAGCTGTAGGGGACTCAGGTCAACAACTTCTGACATTGCCAGTCAAGT
>NW_004524883.1:239820-251839 GCF_000260255.1 Octodon degus
GCACTGACCTTATCAGACCCAAAAGCTACAACTCTTGTTGCATAGGTCCTGCTTTACCTTGGTCTTAACCATCCAGTAGAAAAGTATAAAAATGAAATATAAGAAGTAAAGCCATGCTGTTATGTTGAGTTATAGGGGACTCAGGTCAATAATTTCTGACATTACCAGTCAAGCGGAAGACCCAACACTATTATGGGCTACTGGACTCTTTTAGAATACTTTGCTGAGTTAACACACCTATAATATTCAGATAACGGAACTTAACAAAAAAAGGGTATACAGATGAATGTCCATTTGTGTATCTGTGTGTTCAAAGTGGTTATGATAGATATACAGTTACATTCTCTTAATGAATAGAGGGATTTGTTCTAATGGTGTTTGTAAATAGGATATCATGTCCACATCTTGTACATCAATTAACCACTAGGAAGAATGTATCCGGGGAACTACCTGCTCGGGCCCCCCTCCTGTCCCTCTCTTGGACAGGAGCTTTCTTTCTCTCAATAAATATATCCTGCTCATAAAAAAAAAGAGTAGCTCTGAAAAGCCAAAACTATAGCTCATAAGGCGCAGCACAGCGGGCTGGCAACGGTGCTCCGGGAGCCAATCAGCGCTGGAGACGTGGCTGGACCAACTACCAATGAGGTGTGTCGAGGGCGGAGCGCTCTTGCTGCCTCTGACAAGGAACTTTTGTCTCCAAGTGCGTCGCTGAGAGCCCCTAGCTGCAAAGACCACCTTTTTATGAGACTTACACTTCCTCCTGGCTACCTTCAAGGACCCTCGGTGACTCTCAAGCTACGCAATGGAGGCAGTGACCATGGAAGATGTAGCTGTTTACTTCACCAAGGAGGAGTGGGCTCTGCTGAAGCCAGCTCAAAGGAAGCTCTACAGGGATGTGATGTGGGAAACATTTAGGAATGAGGAAGTTTGGATGAACAGCAAATTGAACAAGAGCACAAAAATTCCTTAAGGATTATAAGAAATGAAGATGCACAAAAACGCTATCAATTTAAAGCTTGGAATCAACAAAAAGTACTCATTTGGACTCCAGATGATAATACACAACAAACTGCTTTAAAAGCAAGTGCAAGCCTTGCTTGTAGAAAACCCTCGATTGGGCATTTGAACCTAAATGTCATACCTCACACGCAACTGAATCCAGATAATTATTTGGAATTTGAAGAAAAACGGTGTAAATGCAATGAACGTGGAAAAACCTGCAGCAATATTGAATTCTTTCAGAAACAAGAGAGAATCAATATGATCAATGTAGGAAAGGCTCCTCTGATCTTAGAGAACAAACTTACCTTGGAGAGAAGACTTTTTTAGGTAAGAAAAGTATGCAGACCTCCAGCACGCCCAATGGTGTTCAAATGCATGAAAACAATCATAGAGAGGGGAAATCCTTATTTATGCAAGCAATGTGGAAAAGCTTTTGTTTCTTCCTACCATATTCAAACACATGAAGAAAAACATAATGAAGAGAAGGCTGATATATCTAAGGTATATATGAAAGCTCTGGCTCATGGTAATTCCTTTCATAGACACACAAGAATTCACACGGGGAAGAAAATGAATGTATTTAACCAATGTGGAAAAGCATTCACTGATAAGTCAACATATCATAGACACAGAAGATCACATGCTAGTGCAAAACTTTATCTGTGTAATCAGTGTGGGAAAGCATTCTCTAGACAGCATTATTGTAAAGTACATGAAAGTAGTGATGCTGGGAAGGAAGCCTATGTTAGCAAGGAATGTGGGAAAGCATTTCCTGCACAGAGTAGTTATGAAATACATGGAAGAAAGCACTCTGGCAACAAACCAAATGCAAGTGAGAAAAATGAAAAATAACTTACTGATAAGTCTGCATATACCTGTACAAAATCACACACTGGTGAGAAACATTATGTATGTAAAGAATGTGGAAAAGAATTTAAGGATAACTCCACATATCGTACACATACAAGATCCCATACTGGTGAGAACCCCTATGTATGTAAGTACTGTGGCAAAGCATTCAGCAGACACAGTCATTGTCAAAGACATACAAGACCCCATACTGGTGAGAACCCCTATGTATGTAAGCAGTGTGGCAAAGCATTCAACACACACAGTCATTGTCAAAGGCATGAAAGAGTTCACACTGGGGAGAGACCTTATATAAGCAAAGAGTGTGGGAAAGCATTCACTACAAAACAGTATTTTAAAATACATGAAAGAATTCACACTGGGGAAAAACCCTGTGTATGTAAGCAATGTGGGAAATCTTTCATCCAACAGACTGTCATATACATGAAAGAATTCACAGTGGCGAGAAACCTTATGTATGTAAGCACTGTGGAAAAAGATTTACTGATAAGTCCACACTTCGTAGACATAGCAGATCCCACACTGGAGAAAAGCCCTATATGTGTAAGCAATGTGGGAAAGCATTCAGCACTCTCAGTCACTGTCGAAGACATGAAAGTATTCACGGTGGGAAGAAGCCCTAATGTGTGTGATCCATGTGGGGAAATAGACAACTACAAAGAACTACTTTCAAATAAATGAAAGAAATCACACTGAGGAGAGTTTCTATGTGTATCAGTAATGTGAGAAATCTTCAGCCAACTGAGTACTTGTCAAACACATGAAGGAATTCACTGGGGAAAGACTGTATGTAATGCATGTGAGGAAACATTCAGTAAAAATAAAATTTTCCATTAAATACAAAAAAAAAAAGAATGTATCCAATGTGTTAATTAGAGGCTACATTCATAAGTGAAATAAACCAGACCCACATGTTCTTGTTATTTGTTTTTCTTTTCTTTTTTTTTAAAATAAAAATAAAATAACATAAACATGAATGAATATAGTTGTATGGTATGTATACACAAGGAAAACTATTCTGCCATACAGAGTAAACTTGAGTTATTTGTGGGAAAATAGATGCCTCTAGACACCATAAAGTTAAGTGAAATAAATCAGACATACAAGTACAAATAGTATATGGTTTTTTTTTCTGCAAGAAACAGTATAAAGGAAAAGCACTATAAAGGATATATAATAAGAAATAGAAAGATGAACATTTTTCAAATAGGAAGGGCACCAAGAGATAGAATGGCAGGCACACAGAGGAGAGGAAGGAGACATAAACAGAATCAAGATATGTACACATGTACCAATTCCCCATAATGGATGCAATCATTATATGCTGCACTCATGTACTCATAAAAATAAATTTTTTAAAAAATTATCACAATTGAAAAAAGCTGACGATAAATTGATCTTTGTTATATCTAAATGACTTTCTTATAAATCTAATGTTTAATGTATAAGAAAATCTTAGAATTAAAATAAAAAAGCAGAAGCCTCAAAATAAAAATGTACAAAAAATGAATATGTAATTTGTAAAAGATGATACCAAACAGGCTGCAAAGTTTATGAAGACAGACTCAAGCTCTTTAGTATAAGATAATGGAATTTTAAACATAATGTCATATTACTTTATTAAGTTAGCAAAATTTAGAGCAGAACACTGCCAAATGTATACCGGGGTATGGGGACAGAGGGACCAGCTTAAGCTGTTGTTGGCAGCATAGGCAGGTGCCACCTCTCTGGAGAGCAATGAGATCATTCTGTATTGTCATTGATTCTACTTCTTGACCAACAAGCTGGGTATGCATCTGAAAAAAAAATCTCATTCCAATTTACATATAGACATCTATGAGGATATTTATTCAGACTGTCTGTGATGGTGAGGAACTAAAATGATCTAGCCATTAAGTTAAAAACAATGTGGAGTACCATACATCACTTAGAAGAAACAGCACTGCATAATCAGCATAACATGCATGATGCTAAGTGAAAAAGGAAGAAAAGATTAGGATCCAAAGTTCATATCACTTATATAAATTAACATTCCAAACATACAATAAACATTTGATAAGAACACATACAACTAAGGACACATACAAAAAGCAGAATGGTTTTCGGTCAGGGTGGATCAGTAAGATTTTTGTTACTGTGATAAATACCTCACATAACTGGGCCTAGGGGCACTTGCTTGTTTGTACACTTGGGGCTGAGGCAAGAGGACTCTGAGTTCCTCCTGGGCTACTTGGGGAGCCAAGAGAGTGGAAACCTTAGAAAAGAAGAAAAAAAAAACCCTGATATAAAACCTTAAAACAACTTAAAAGAGGTAGGGCTTATTTTGGCTCATGTTTTCTGAGGTTTCAGTTCATCACCAAACGGCTCCATTTCTTTGGACCTGAGGCAAGGCAGACTGTCAAGATGGAAGGACATGGAAGAGCACAGCTGCTCCCCTCACGGCAGCCAGGAAGCAGGGTGGAAGTAGGACTCAGCTGGTCCTCCAAGAGGGCTCCACCCTGCTTTCAGCTATAAACTGGTTGACCCACTGGTGAGATCAGGGCTCCCAAGACCCAGCCAACTCTTGAAGCACCAGCTCTGAAGTTGCTGCTCTGGGAATCAAGCCCTCTCTACATGATTCTTACTTAAATTATTAATAACAGGAAAGAAAGGCAAATGAAAATGGCCAATGTAGTTAATGAGACTGTTCAAATCCATGATGGGGTTTGCCACAAACTGAAGATTTTGTTTAACTCTTTCTAGAATCCAAAATTATAAAAAGAAGAAAAGTTTTCAAGAAAGAGTCTACAGTGAAAAATAAAACTATCCTTCCTTCATAATTTTTCTTTATACAGCAACTGTTGTTACTATGTGTATATCTGTGTATTGCATTTCACTGAAAAATACTGAGCACACTTCTAGCACGTTTGCAGACACATGCAATTTTTAATCATATTGTTCAGTCATTGTTCTTCCTTTGTAATATACTTTGACATCATTCTCCTTGTTTCTACAAAGTTACCTTACTTTTAAAAGATATTTTATAGTCTTCAATATAATTTTCCTAACAATAAATATCTACTCCCTTTTCAAGTTGTTTTCTATTTACAAGTTTGCTTTTTAAATTGTCTACTATTAAATAATAACTCTGGAAATACCCTTGCAATACATTTATGGGAAATTTTAGCAAGTATAGTTAAAGTGTAAATCCAAAGCAGTGAATTTTCTCAGTCAAAACTGTCAAGCTGGGAGTGGTGGTACATGCCTATAATCTCACACTCAGGAGGTTGAAGCAGGAGGATTGCTATAGTTCAAGGCCATCCTGGGTTACATAGTGAGTTCAGGACATATCTGAACTGTGGAATAAGACCTTGTCTCAAAAACAAAACTGAATCTGGAGAGATATCTCAGGAGTCTAAGTGGCTGCCTGGCAAGTGAAAAGACCTGGGTTTGATTCCAGGCACCACATACATGCCAGCAACACAGTGCTGGCCACTGAAACTGGGTATGGTGGCACACACTTGTAATCCCAGTGCAGGGAAAGGTGAGACATGAGGATCACTACAAATCTGAGCTGTGTAGCAAGACCCTGTACCAATAAATAAATGAATGGTTTTTAAAAACCTGTCAAAATAAGTATTTATTTAGATATGTGAAAAGTATTGTCAAATTGCTTTCCCAAAGGTTGCAACAATTCAAAAATTTCATTAAAACAAATGAAAGTATCTATTTCTCCATACTGTTGATGATTCTATGTGTTATAAAGCCTTTTTTATTTTTTTGTCAGTCTGAAGATGCAAGATTATGTCTTGCTGATGCTTTGATCCCCATGTTTTTAAATATGAGACAGACTATATTTCCATAATTTTACAGACCATTTATATTCTTGTAAACTGTCTGATTTTTTATTTCTGCAAGGGTTATTTTGCAAATTAAGGCAATTGGCCATTTTATCCTATGACTTGCAATTGTATTTTCACTCTCTTTACTTTTCTCAAACATAAGTTTTAAATTCTTATACAGTCAAATGTATCAATCTGTTCCTTTATGGTTTCTGAGGAATACATATTTTAAATTTTATCTTATGGCTTGAAAGTTTAAGTGCTTTTCTGAGAAGACTGAGTACAATGTCTGAAGTGAAGAGGTAGGAAGAAGGAACTGAAACAATGGCACCTTCCAGGAGCAACAAAGAATTCAATGAAGCAGCAGAAGTGTGGTTGGGGCAGACCAGCTGAGCCCATTTTCCAGGCAGGAGCATTAAGGTAAGGTCTGTTATCTGTTTTTGCACTTTCAGGGAGCTCTTATCTACACCAATGAGTAGCCCAGACTGATTCTGAAACTTGTGGAAGACATACAACATTTAATCTATTGGTTGTTTGGTTGGTTCATTGGTGGGTTGGTTGGTTAGTTGGTTTCCAGTACTGAAGATTAAACCCAGGTTCTCAAACATGCTAGTCAAACTAATACAGAGCTACATCCTGATTCCTTTCACTTTCCTTTGGTTTTGAGACAAGGTCTTGGTAAGTTCCTAGGCTGGCCTCCAACTTGCAGTTCTTCTCTCTTAGTCTCCCAGCAGTTAGGATTATAGGCATGCCCTTGAAGCCACCATCTTTAACTTTTTTTAACATTGTATATTTTATTAAGAACAATCTATTTTTAAAAAATTTCTGAATTTAGTTCAACTTATAATACCACATTTCAAAGAAAAATGAGCCTTTTGCCAAGACATTTAAATAAAATCATACCAAGATACACAAAAATGAAATTGTCCAAAACTTCTTGTAAAATAAAAAATCATTAAAGCATATATATAAAAATATTAGTTATGGAAGAACAAAATTAAATAGCATCTTATTTCACATTAGAAAGAAAAAAGGAGAAGGACAGGATTAAGAGTGGGGGAAAGAGATTTAGCTATCTACGTAAGCCAGATGGTTTGGCCAACTATACTGTGCATTTCTGCTGGTCTATGGAAAGAAGTTAATGCTTTGTTTCATCTCTTTTTTAATTGTTTGTATTTTTTCTCTTCTGAAATTACACATTTCTTTCTGTTTTGTTTATTCTTCCAATTGTACCTGCATATATCTGATAATATGAATAACTAGCTGGAAGACAACACTATGTATTACAACAAATACTATGAAATTCATATTACTCTGTTAAGTGAAATTCTGTATCAGTTGTAATTTTTTCTGGTCTAATTCTAATTTGTAGTCTGCTTAAAAAATAAACAAAACAAAATAAAAAAACCAAAAAAAAGAAAGAAAGAAAAAAGGACCAAGTGTGTAAGAAACTAGATTAATTAAAGGACTGAAAGAAAAGATCTGTCCTCTTTGAATTTTAGACTTCACAAACATACCTTTGAAAACCAAAAGTAAGATTTTCTAGTTATACAAACTTGAAATATTTTAATATCTCCAGAAGTAGCACATAGGAAATAACAAAGAGCATAATTCAAAAGGCAAGAGAAGTTGCAGTATGCTCCTGGATGAACAATAAAGATCTCTCAATATGATAGTTATGCAGGACTATATAAAAAATATTAGATGAACCCTTATTTATTTTTTTTCATAGGTACAAATCTCTTTTTTTTAAGTCAACAGAAAATGGAAATATACTTTTTAAAGTTTCTAATACTAGGAGAAGATATCATACAATGTCTTTTAAATAAATTGTAAGTCAAAGATACAATATAAATCTTAGAACAAAAATTAAGATTAAGCAATATTCAGAAAATTAAATGTTTCAAAACAATTGAACTAAGAAAATGTTTTCATGATAGCAAAGAAGTACTAAGAGTAAAACATAAGATAAACACTGGAATGGCAAATAAATGACCAGCACTTCTAACCGTTTGAGGATAGGATATTGCACAACGTTCTAGTGTGTTGTGGACATGCATAATGTCCGTGACAGTTACTGGTGGCTAGGCATCACTTGTGGAACTGAGCTACAGCTATTTCTTTGAAATCCACCCTATAGACTCAGGTGGACTCATGACCCATATGGTGGAACAGAGGTCCATTTGTAGAGTGTGCTGATGGAAATATTTGCTGCTGAACGCAACAGAATAACCTAAAGACTACTATTGTATACCTCTTATTCTCCTGTGTTTAATTGTTTGCCCTATTTGGTGAGTTCTTTCCATTCTCATTCATGTGTTTGTGATAAATTTGCTCACTCTCTAGAACATCCTTTAGTAGTCTGTGTAGGCTTGGCTTTGTCATCATGAAATTCTTTAGTTGTTCTTTGTCATGGAAGTATTTCCCTTCTCCATTATACTTGAAAGAGAGTTTTGCAGGGTATATCAGTCTAGGTTGGAATTTGTTTTCTTGCAAGACTTGAAGTACTTTGCTCCATGTTCTTCTTGACTTGATGGTTTATGAAGAAAAATCTGCCATTATTCTGATGGGTTTTCCTTTAAATGTGATCTGTTTCTTTTCTTTAGCGGCTTTTAGTATACTGTTCCTATGCTAAATTTCTAGTATCTTGATTATTATATATCTGGGTGTGGTTTTCATTGGGTTGATGTTATTTGGAGTTCTATATGCTTTGGTTACTGTATGTCAGATTGTTGCCCCATATTTGGGAAGTTTTCTTCTATTACTTCTGCCTATATTCTTTTTATATCATTTGTATTGACTCCTTCCTTCTCATTGATGCCTATTAGTCTCACATTGTTCATCTTTGCATCGTCTTGCAGATATTGAATTATTTTTTCCTGCATCCTAGCTGTTTTAAAGAGATTTTTTTTCTTACTTTTTCACTAGCTGCAATGGTGTCTTTCAGGTCAGAAAGTCTATTTTCACTTTCCCTCAAATGGTTTTGCCCGCTTGTGATTGAGGTTTTAATTTCCTGTATATCACTTTGAATCTGTTTCATCGATTCTATGTCTTTCCTAAATTGTTTATTCAGGGGTTCCATCATTTTAATATTCTGCTTTATTTTTTTATCAGTATATTCTTTAAAAGCACTTAGTACTTCTTTGATTATAGTTATCACTACATTTTTTAGTTCCGAAATTATTTCTGATCTGATTTCTTCTATACCTTTCTACAGTTGTTTCTTTACTGCCAAAGCTATTATTTCAGAGATATGTGGTGTGTGATTTCCAGTTTCCTCTATGCTAGTGTCTTCTGCATTTGTGCTAGGTGGACTTGGGTCCTGAGACTGCATTTTGTTCCTTCTCTTTGTCATTTTGTATACCACTGCCTTCTGACCTTTGGTGTAGAGCTTAGATAGAGTTATTACCTTAGCACCAGGTACGGATCTACGAAGTTCAGATTCCTCCAGGTGAGTGTTGTTTGGATCTGGCTGCTGTGCTCCACTTCTTTCTGCTGCAGCCGTTAGAGGTGTACCCTTTGTGTCTCTCTGGCAAGATGTTCTGCTCCTGAATCAGCTGGGTCTTGCCTCTAGCCTCTTTGCAGGGAGTTCTGCTGAAGGGTTCTGTGCTGGGCCTGCACTCTGGGTCGAATGAGGATCCGCAGGCCCCGGGTGGTCTCACACACCTGTCCTGGGCTCTGGGCCTATTCAGGATCCGCAGGCCCTGGGTTGTCTCACTCACTTGCCGGGCCTGTGCTCCCGGTCTATTCAGGATCCCGCTGGCCCCTGGTCTCACTCACTAGTCAGACCTGCACTCTGGGTCTCTTTAACTTTGTTTTTGAGGATATTTCAGAATAGGATGTTCCTGTTTTGTTTTATTTTTTGTTGTTGTTTTGGTTTGGTTTGGTCTTCTTGGTAATGGAGATTGAACTTGGGACCTCCCACTTGACAGTCAGGTGCTTATTCCTCTGAGCTATATATCCGGACCTGTCTCTGTTTATAAACTTGATAAAATTGATCATATGTATAATATAAATTCCATAGTTTTGTTTTACCTACCTTGATTCCAAAAAGTTAAGATTGAAAGAAATGTGAGTTCACTACATTTCTTGGTTACTCTAACTAAGGCTTTGTCAACTGGTAGTTACACTGATCTTTTCTATTTTTTTATTTCATTTTTTTCTGCTGTAATCATTATGACTTCCTTCTTTCTACTAACTTTAGATTTGGTCTATTCTTCTTTTACTACCTCCTTGAAAGATAAATTTAATTTGTTTATATGATTTTGTTCTCTTCATATAGACATTTGTAGTCATAAAAGCTTTAGTGGAATTACTTTTACTGAATCTATAAACTTTGTCACAGGTTGTTGGTTTTTTTTTTGTTTTTTTGTTTTTTTTGTTTTTTTGTTTTTTGTTTTTTGTTTTGTTTTGTTTTGTTTTGTTTTATTTGTATTGGGGATTGAACTCAGGCTTTTGCACTTGCCAAGCAAGCACTTATTCTCCAGAGCTATCTCCCCAGCCCCTAGAATCTACAAGCTTTGATATGTTTTATTTTGATTTTTGTTTGCATTGAGTTTTTTTTTAATTCAACAGTGTTTGCTGTATTGCATAGTGTTGTCATCAGATTAGTTGTTCATGTTACCAATATATGCATGCAAAATTGGAAGATGAAAAAGTTATAAAAAATTAAGAAGAGAGAAAATGGGAAGAAGAAAATAAACAAATAATAATTAAGCATAAATTGCTCTTTTCCATACACCAGTAGAAATCTACAATACAACTTTTCAAACCATCCTGCTTACACACACAGATATATCTCTTGCATCCATTTTTATAGCAGTGTAGTTTATTGTAGCTAAATCTTAGAAGCAACTCAAATGCCCATCAACAGAAATGGATAAAGAAGATGTGGTATTTTTACACAATGGAATATTATTTTGTTATTTTTAAAAAGGATAAATATAAGGCTTTTATTGGTAAAGATGAAACTAGAGAATATACTTTTAAGTGAAATAAATCAGACTTCATGTGCAAACAACATATTGTCTCTTTAGTGCAAGAACCTGAAAGACTAAATTAAAGTTGAAGGGTACAATAGATATTGGGAAAAGGGCATGAATCTGTTCAATAAGAAGGAATTACTGAGATGCTTTGGATTTTTTAAAATTCTTCTTTTAACCATTGGTTATAGATTTGTGTTGTTGTGTTATTTAACTTCTATGTACTTGTGAATTTTCCAATATTCCTCCTATTATATAGGGTAGAAGAAATATATAAATTTCTAGAACTATATGAAGTACTAAGAATGAATTATGTAAAACTAGAAACCCTGAACAGAACAATAGTGAGTTAGGGCAATCATTCAGTAATTAAAAAAAAAAAAAAAAACTTCCTAAAAAGGAAAATCCAGGAACCAGAAGGCTTCACATGTAAACTGTAGTGAACATTGAAGGAACATTTAAGGAATAGGAGGTCAGTCCTATTCAAACTCCTTTAAAAACATTTTTACAAAGTCAGCATTACTGTGGTACCAAATTCAGATAAAAACACTACCAGAAAAAGTCATACGGCAATATTCCTAGTAAATAGACATTAAAATGGTTAAGAATATATTAGCAAACAAACTTGAACAACATATTAAAAAATTAATTTGCCATGATCAAGTGGATTTTTCTTAAGGATAAAAGGGTGTTTTAACACATACAAATCAAACAAAAGTGATATACTATATAAATAGATTGAAGGATAAAATTTCTCTGATCACCTCAATAAATACAGAAAATTATCTGACAAAATATAACATTCTTTCATGACTAAAAAAAACTTTGAACAAATTATAGAAAAAATGTACTTCAAAAATAATAAAAGCCATAAATGATAACTCGTGGCTAACATCATATGTTCAGAAGTAAAAAGACTCAAACTTTTCCTGTAAGATTATGAAACAAGACTGGGATGCCCTCTCTTGCCACTTCTTTTTTATTTATTTATTTATTTATTTATTTATTTATTTATGGTGGAACCAGGGATTGAACTCAGGTCCTTGCACTTGCCAGGCAACTGCTTATTCCACTGAGCTATCTCCTCAGCCCCTTGCCACTTCTATTGAACACAAGACTGGAAATCTTAAGAGGTAGTAAGCAGGAAAGAAAAAAAATATTATTTAATAAAAAAATCCAACAGGGATGGAAAATGCAAAGTATCTATTTTGTAGAGCACATCTTATACATAGAAAACCCTGAAGATACCTTCAAAACCCAACTATTCAGTGAAGTTACAAGATATAAACTCAACATACAACAGTCTGGTTCATTTCTATATATGCATCTAAACTTTATTTATTT
>NW_004524883.1:251939-275294 GCF_000260255.1 Octodon degus
AAATTTTATTTATCTCTGTGTGTGTGTGTGTGTGTGTGTGTGTGTGTGACCAGCTCAGCCCACCAGGGGGTTGGGCTGGCTGGCATGTGGTGCTGGGGGATTGAACCGTGGTCCCTGTGCTTTGCTAAGCTTGTTCTAAGTAGGTGCTTTACACCACTGAGCCATCTCATTTCTATATATGAATAGTGAACAACGTTGAAATTGAAGAAAACATACAAATAAGTGGAAAGGTATTGCATGTTCACTGTCAGAAATATTACTATTGCTAAAATATCTATACAAACCAAAGCAATGGATAATTTCAATTCAATGCTTATCAAAATTTCAACTAGTATTTTCAAACCTAGAATTTGAATGTAACCACAAAAGAACTCAAATGTTCAGACACATCTTTGTTCAGACACAAAAAGAGAAATCAATCACACTTCTTGATTTCAAAGAACAATGAAAAGTGATAGTAATTAAAACAGTATATGTTAGCAAAAAAAAAGATGCATAGGTGAATGGAATAGAATCTAAACACTAAAATAAACTAACATATACATATTCAAATAATAGTTGAGAGGGTCACCAAGAACACACAATAGGAAAAGACTGGTCTTCTTGATGAATGGTTTGTGAAAAACTAGACATCCACATGTAAAAGAGTGAAGTTTGGCACACGGTTCCTGGACCCACCGCTGTGAACTTTTGGTACCCGCTCCCCAGCCAGCGAGCCCTGCAGTACTACCTGCTCTCACTTCACAGCTTTCTCTTTGTCTCATAACCATGTTCACCAACAAGAAGGTTAATGCTAATTCACCAGCAGCCCAACTGAACAGATTCAAGAACAAGGGAAAAGACAGCACAGAAATGAGGCGTCGGTGAATAGCCGTTAATGCAGAGCTGAGGAAAGCTAAGAAGGATGACCAGATGCTGAAAAGGAGAAATGTAAGCTTGTTTCCTGATGATGCTATTTCACCATTGCAGGAAAACCACAACAACCAGGGCACTGTGAACTGGACTGTAGATGACATTGTCAAAGGCAGAACCAGCAATAATCTGGAAAGCCAGCTGCAAGCTACTCAAGCTGCTAGGAAACTGCTTTCTCAGGAAAAACAACCTCCCACAGACCACATAATCTGGGCTGGTTTGATTCCAAGGTTCGTGTAGAACTTCCTGGGTAGAACTGACTGTAGTCCCATCCAGTTTAAGTCTTCCTGGGCTCATTAACATTGCTTCTGGGTCATCAGCACAGACTAAGGCCATGGTGGATGGACGGGCCATCCTGGCTCGCATTTCCCTCTTGGCATCTCCCCATGCTCACGTCAGTGAGCAGGTTGTCTGGGCACTGGAAAACATTGCAGGTGATGGTTTAGTTTTCCAAGCCATTAAATAGGGTGCAATTGTCCCACTCTTCTTGCAGTCCCTCATATGTCATCTTTAGCAACTTTACGCGGACCCTTTCCAATCTTTGCTGCAACAAGAATCCTGTGCCCCCACTGGATGCTGTTGAGCAATTTCTCCCTACTTTTGGTTGGTCTGTTGCATCACAGTGATCTTGGGTATTAGCGGACACCTGCTGGGCTATTTCTTACCTCACCGATGGTCCAAATGAACCCATTTTATGACTAGAAATAGTCATAAAAATGGGAGTTGGGCCCCATCTGGTGAAGCTTTTGGCATCAGACAAATTGCCCATTATGACTCCTGCACTGAGGCCATAGAGAGTCTGTTCATCACTAGAACAAATGAATAGACTCAGGCTGTGATAGATGCAGGAGCACTTGCATCTTTTCCAGCCTGCTCACTTAGCCCCAGACAAACATGCAGAAGGAAGCTACATGGACAATGTCAAACATCACAGCCGGCAGACAGCAAGTTGTGAATCACAGATTAGTTCCATTCCTCATCAGTGTTCTCTCTAAGGTGGACTTTAAGATAGAAAAGAAAGCTGTGTTGGCTGTGACCAACTGTACAAGCGGTGGGTCAGTGGAACAGACTGTATACCTTGTTCATTGTGGCATAATAGAACCATTGATGAACCTCTTAACTGTGAAAGATATGAAAATTATTCTTGTTATTCTGGATGCTATTACAAATATCTTTAAGGCTGCTGAGAAACTAGATGAAACTGAGAAGCTTAGTATAATAATTGAAGAATGGGGAGGCTTGGACAAGATTGAAGCTGTGCAGAACCAAGCAGGACCATGTAGAGTTGACTCAGCCCAGGTGCCTCCTATCTCTCATGTAGATTAAAGGCTAAACTACAGCATTTTTCCTTAGGATAACAACCTAATTGAGAGCTGCCATCCATACAAGACCAGTCCTTTTTCATCAGTATTAAGTTCCAAGGAAACTTTAACTTAATTTCTTTGTACATTGGTCATCAATATCAGTATTATAATCTTACCAGTAATTCCAGTCTTACACATTTCTGCAGTAGATACAACCTAAGAAAATAAGAATCAAAAGATCCAGACACATTGCTAGAGTTCCACTCAATCACTAGCCATTGGTCCAGTCTATCATCACTTCACATGACCAAACAGCCCCCTAGAGCAATGCCACTCAAGTTTGCAGGCTTCCATCCACCTTGTCAGGTTTTATAAGCAGGAGTGGTCTTGGCAACATATGGCCTGACTCTTCCAGGCACTATGATTAAGCTGAAAGATAAGATCATCTTTTGCTCTAAGGCTCTGTCAAGGCACACAAATGTAATGCCGGATTGCCCTCATTTTATAATTAATTTATTCATTCATTTAATTTGAGTTCCATGCTTATCGTTGTACCCGAGCTTTTCTAGGAAGAGACATAAGATTTAGTTCCTATCCTGCTCCAGACTGTGAACAGCTAGACTGATCTAGCAAATGACTCCCTGTCAACTTGCTTTAATCCATGTGAGGAGGGTTTTCACAGGCATACAAATAGAAGGTTATCATTGTCACTAGGGAATAGACTTGCATCCACTGTCAATCCCATGTTTACTAGATGAGGCAAAGCACAAGCTGTCCTATCACATCCTCTCCTTAAGAAAGCAATCTAAACAGCCACCCACCACTGCACATGACCAGTTCTCTATTGGCTGGTTCAATCCAGTGGTGAGCTGCTAGTAACCCCAGCTTAGGAAACAGGGTTGTTCTTCATGTGGGCAACTCTGTGCCAAAAGCATGGGAACAGCCCAGAGCTGGGCAAAGACCATGCTGTGTCATCTTTTGACTGTGGATTGTGACAAGATCTTTACTGTCTTTTCTATAGAAAAAAAAAGCAATCTAAAAATGTAAAGATATTTGCAAGCACTTGCCTGGCAAGTGCAAGGTCCTGAGGTCAATCCTCGGTACTGAAAAAAAAAATTTTTTTTGCAATTTCTTACAGCTCAACTCTTTCTCAAGAACCTCTAGTTACAGCCCTGTTCTGGGGATTGCTGCATCAAGTAGGAAAAGTGAAGGCTGAGGAAATGTGGAGAAAAAAATGCTGAGGTGATGTGTGGAAGAATTATAATCAGCTTTCAACCATAGGAAGGCCCCTCTCCTGGAGAATCTGTGCCATAACCATCTGAGGTTTCAGTTTTCTTTATTGTCAGACAGAACAGATACTGTTGGTATTGTATACAATAAAAAAATGTCTAGAGTTGATGCTATCCTTTGTTGCAGTACCCAATTTCACTCATTCATGTGTACTTTTTTATGTATTTGGTATAGGGCCTACAGGGTCTTCAGGGTCTCACTACATAGATCAGACGTGTAATGATCCTCCTGTTTTCAGCCTCCCAAGTGTTGAGATTAGAGGCATGCACCACCATGCCCAGTCTTCATGAATACTTTAAATAACACAGAATAGGAGTCAGAAGAACCCAACCCAAGGTTTTTATCATTTTGATGCTCCTATTATGCTAGAGAAAACAGCATGCAACTCGGGGCATCAAAGCGATGGCTTACCTTCTTCAATCAAATTATTTCCATTTTCAAACCTTCATATGGTGGTCTTCCAAATATATTGCTATTCATCCACCTTGGAACTGCCATCCATAAAGCAACCACTTATAGTTGGTTAATACAGTTCTATTAAATAAGGTGTGTGCCAGGAACAGTAGGATCCTTGGGTGGCTCCTATATCATTCCTAAAAGAGACATTGCCTGCTTGTGGATTCAATGAGTTTCCCTTTGTATTCATGAGTAACTTGTTCCCCTATAAATATTTACCCTGTCTAAGACATTATTGTTTTTCCAGGTTTCAGAAGTTTTTTATGTCCTTCAGTTATAGGAGCAATCTACATTGATATCCACTCACTATGTAGTAGTTGTCTCCCGAATGATATATGTATTTTACTGCACCATCCATATATATTCTGGTACAAATATATCTTGTGACACTCAAAAGATTTTTGCAGTAACCTCCAGTCTCAGTAACTATAGACACTTACAAAAATCACATATAAATTGGATCCTTTCCAATGTCTAGACAGAAAAAAAATAGCATTGGCAAAAGCAACCACTAAGGACCATTAGAACCTGAACTACATCAGGGACTAATGACTCTGGGTATTATCATATTATTCACACCTCAGTTGTCCACTGTTACTTGTTCTCTTCCCTTTGTTCACAGGTCATATGAGGCTATTCCACAAAGAATTCATTGTCACAAGTATGTCAGCTCCTAATCATTGATTTCCTGTGCTGTTTCAAATTAACAACCTGTAGGGGCTTGAGCAGCTTGTTTCCATTTAGCATATCCAATCATTTTGGCTGGAGGGCAGACTTAGATGCCTCCTCTAGGGCCGGGGAAATGGCTCAGTAGAATAAGCGCTTGCCTGGCAAGTGCAAGGATCTCAGTTCAATCCCTGATTCTGCCAAAAAAAGATGCCTCCTCTTTTACATGACATGACAAAAGTATCCCCAAGTCAGGCTAATGTTCACCCCAATAATACATTCATGTAAAGAGACACATAAAATCCTTCAGAAATTGCAAGTATCAGCCAAACTTTTACCTTAGTTCCATGAAACTTTACATATCCATATATTCCCATATTAGCTACATTGCTATTAGGATTTCATCAACAGGTTTTGGAAACTCATGCATTTGGTCTCTTGTCAGATATTCTCAGTAATGTCTCTCACTTTTGGCCATTTATCCTATACATGCGCATAACAACTTGAAACTTTTTTTTCAGAACCAGGGATTGAACTCAGGCCCTTGTACTTGCCAGGTAAGCACTTATTATATTGAGCCATCTCCCCAGCCCCTGCATAGCATCTTTAGTTAGGATAATAAACCAGAAGTTTTAGGATTTTTGTTAGCCTTCATCTTGATTAAATTGGTAGAACATTATTGTGGGTGATTGGAACTTAGATATCTTATCATCTGTGGCATCCAAATTTCTCACTTTCTCCAAACAGGGATAAACAAAGCAGGGTTGGTTATGCATCTTTAATGGACTACCTGGGTGGTTCTATCCTCCACACTCTCTGCAGGGATTGCAGCTGCAGGGTTTCACCCCAGGCCTGTATGCCAGGCCTGAGCTGAGCCTGGAGGGGACAAGATGGAGTAGCGGGGAAAGGAAGCTCTCCCACAAACTCACCGGGCCTGGGCTAGGACTGGTTCTGTGGTTTCCTGGAATGTGGCAGAAATTCCTACTCAGCTAGCGTGGTGGGGGAGATGCTGCAGAGCGGTGGGGGGTGTCCCAAGGTGGTGGAAGAGGGTCTCACTCATGCTGCACCTGGGCTGGGACCAGTAGCAGGTCCTGCCAGTGCAGGGCAGCAGGAAGTTCTCCCACACACTCACTGGGCCTGGGCTAGGACTGGGTCTGGGGGTTTCCAGAATGTGGCAGGAATTCCTACTCAGCGGGTGGGGTGGGGGAGGTGCTGCAGAGTGATGAGGAGCATCCCAAGGGGGTGGAAGATGATCTAACCCACACTGTGCCTGGGCTTGGACCAGTAGTAGGTCCTGCTGGCTCAGGGTAGCGGGCAGCTCTCCCACACACTCACCAGGCCTGGGCTAGGACTGGGTCTCCCAACACTGTTGCATTAAGACTTTTCTTTCAATCCACTGAATGCTAGCTTTATTCATTCATTTGTTAATGATTATTTAAAAATTTCTACTTTTCTAGGACATTTCTCTTGACTTTCCCCTTAATGTTTTCTCATTTTCTTCAACTATGCTAATTTTCTACACATCTATAAAGTCCATAAGAACAATCTGACATAATAAATCTGATAGAGCCTCTCCTACCATCATCCTGTTTTGCAGCAGTACTTTATGTGGACTGTCCACAAAAAAGCAGCGCCTTCAACCTCAGCATTTTTATCATCTGGGTAAAGGGCACATTGAGTGGATAAAAAGAGTCACTCCAACATGGGTTCCCTGAATGCACACCAGCCCCTTTATACAAAGGAGTCACATTTGACATTTGTTTTGGTATACTTTTATTACTAAAACAAAATAATGAAAGCTAGGAACTTTTTAAAGCAATGAGGTTTCTTTGCTCACAATCAAATAACTAGAAAATCCAAAAGGCATGATACTGATGGGGCAAAAAAGGCTCCATTTTAAGGGTGGGCCACTTAAGTTCACTTAAACTATAAACGCTCTCTGTCATCCTCTCCCACATATTTAAGCATAAACTCACTTAGAAAAAACTGAGATCGCAAAAATAGGAACAAATAGTTGTAACAACTTGGCGAATAGGACGAACATTAAACAACACTGCCCTGTGACAGGCAGATGCTCAACAGTGTTTGGGAAATGTAAATCTTGTGGCAACTGTGTGACATTCTTGTAGAATTCCTGAAAAAGAGGCAATGAGGTAATGTGGTTTCTGTGAAAGCCTGAAAAATATATAACCTGGAGGTAAAGTCCAAAGGGGATGACAATTTGGGAGTCCTGATGTTGGTCTTGAACCCACAATTGAATAGCTTTTCTGTTCCTACAACTTCACACTTTCTCATGGGTGCTTTCCTCATTCAGACTGCTGCAACAATATTAGGTGGGGGTCCCCTTGGCTGTGTCACAACATAGAGGATCAGTAGACAGGAAAATAATATATAGAAGCAAGACAGAATGAGATAAGAGAGACAGATTTGTTTTATAAAGCCCATTCTTGAGGGAATGAGTCCAGTCCCAGAAGCCTTCTGTTTCTTACAAATTCTACCTCCCTAATATTATAATAGGGAAAAGTTTATTTCTTTTTCTTTTGCAGTATATCTTTAAAAAAAATAACAAAATGGAAAAAGAAAAAGAAAAAAACATTAGAAACAATACTTTCACTAAACAAAATAATAGGAATTTGACAGTGGTTGCTGTACTACATAATTTTATCTTCAAATTAGTTGGTTGGATTACCAGATATAAACATGCAAAATTGGAAATAAAACCTAAGAAGATAACAATGTACAATGTATTAATTATTGAAACTATCCTATTAATCAGTTTTGAAACTGTCTCATTGATATTTGTTTCTCAATAAAATAAAATAAAATAAAATTTTAAAAGGTGAAATTTTCCCAGGACAATTTTAAAACTGTGACTATTGTTTAAATCATATCATGGCTTGCAACCATAGTCACACAATTATTTCTAGCTATGATATTTTATTTTAGTTGAATTAATGGGTTTACATTTATGTCTTAAAAATTATGTTAGTGGTTTAATCTTAAAATAAAATATTTAAATGTAAAAATACTATGAAGCAACATACAAAGTATATTTTCAAATATAGCTATGAGAATATATCATTAAAATATCAATGAAATTTCTATGTTTCTAAATTTATAGGTGAATATTTCCTATGTCTACTTACATTTCCTAAATTTTTCTACAATAACCTATTACTTTAGTAGTATGGAAAAAATGAAAGCATGTATTACCTATGAAACTGTATTCTCTCTTTGCAATATGTAAAGCTATGTGGATACGTCAAATTGGTAATAAATCTAAACTTATGAGAAAAGCTAAAAAAATGGAAAAACATGAAAAATTTAAGAATTAACTTCCCTCCTTTCAATAGACTAGCAGAAATCAGCAGCACAATTATCCAAGCTGTCATATATACTTTTTTCCCTTGTTTCCTTTGTCCTTTTCCTCTTTGCAGTTTTTCCTGCCCATTGAACATATTGTTACCCTTTCACAGTATCTATCATACCTTTTATATTTTTATTTATTCTTCCAAGATCTTAAACTAGAGAGATAATATGATGTTTGCACATGTGGGTCTGATTTATTTCACTTACCAGTATGGTCTTTAGTTGCATCGATTTACTTATAAAGCCTCAAGTTTATCTTTTTTATAGCCGAATAATACTCTACTGTGTAAAAATAACACATCTTTTTTTTTAATCCCATTCCTCAGTTGATGGGCATTTAGGTTGTTTCCAATATTTATCTATGAGAAATTGCCCTGCTATATACATTGGTGCACATAAATCACTGTGGTGCGATGTTTTCAGTTCTTTGGAAAAATACCTAGGAGGGGAACAGCTGGGTTGAATAGGACTTATAATCCTAGCTTTTTGAGGAATCACCACACTGATTTCCATAGTAGTTGTACCAGTGTATGCTCCCATCAACAGTAGTTCCTTTTTCCCCAAAAACCCTCCAGAATTTGTTATTAGTTGACTTCTTGAAAATAGCCATCTTTTGAGGGTAAGATGGAATCTCAGCATTGCTTTAATTTGCATCTCTTGAAAGACCAATGATGTTGTACATTTTTTCATATATTTATTTGCCATTTGTATTTTTGATCTGTGAAGTGTATATTCATCTTAGATGCCTAGTTTTGGATTGGGTCTTTGAGTTGAGGGGGCCTGATTTTTTAATACCTTATGTATTTTAGATTTTTTAATACTTTATACTCCTTTGTCTGTGTTGATTTTGTATATTGCATTTGGCTATAATTTTCTTGCCAGTTCATGGTTTTTCTTTTTTACTCTATAGGTGATTTCTTTTGATGTGCAGAAACTTCTCAAAAAGATGAAATTTTAAAAAGATGAAATCCCAGTTGTTGATATTTTGAAGTATTTCTCTTACAGTTTGATTTGTTTTCATGAATTCTCTGCCTATCCCTATGTCTAGGATTTCTACCTACTTTTTTTCCAGGACAGTTAGTGTTTCTGTTTTAATATTTAAATCTTCAATCCATTTGACTGCAGTTTAGTGGATGGTGATAGACATGGGTCTAATTTTAGCCCTCAGCATATGAAAAGCCAATTTTGCCAGCATCATTTATTACAGAGACGATTTTCCAGTGAACATGTTTGGCCCCTTTGTCAAACATAAACTGGCTGGGTGTGTTTGTACTTGTAGTTTCATCTTTTAATCTGTTCCATTGAACCTCAGGTCTATTTTTTCCCCAGTACCATGATGACTTTATCACAGTAGCTTGTAGTATAATTTCAAGTTAGGAATTGCAATGCCTTTTGTCTTTCCTTTGCTGCCAAGGATTGCATGTGCAATCATACACCTCTTCTAGTTCCAGATGAATTTCTGGATTTTTTTTACCTAGATCTGTAATGCTTACTAATGACATTTTAATTGGGATTGCATTGAATCTGTATAACAGTTTGGGGAGTATGGCCATTTTCACAATGTTGGTTATTCCTATCCAGGCACAAAGAATATCTTTCCATTTTCTGAAATCCTCTTTGATTCTTTTTTCAGAGTACTACAATTTTCATTCAATAAATCTTTTACTTCCTTTGTGAGATTCCTAAGTATTTCTCCCTTTTTTTTTTAATGTTATTGTGAAAGGCATAGTTTCCCTAATTTCTCTCTGTGTGTTTCTTGTTAGTGTGTAGACATGCTATTGATTTTTTTGAGTATTGACTTTCTATGCCATTGAATTTAGTTATTAAATCTCCAAATCTCTTAGTGGATTTTTTGGGGTCTTCTATGTAAAGTATGTAATCTGCAAATAATCATAATTTCACTTCCTACTTTCCAATCATTATTCCTTTTATTTCTTTCTCTTGTCTAATTGCTCTGGATAATGGTTCCATAACTATATCGAATAGGAGTGGTGACAGTGGACATGCTTGTCTTGTTCCTGAAGGTTTTCAATGTTTGTCCATTTAGTATGATGTTGTCATTAGTTTATCATAGATTCCATCAGGTTGAGGTAAAGATCATTTATTTCAATTTTCTGCAGGGTTTTTATCATGAATGAGTGTTGGACTTTGTCAAAAGCTTTTTTTTTGCATCTATTAAGATGATAATGTAATTTTTGTCTTTGGCTGTGTTGATCTTGTATATTGCATTTATTGATTTGCATATGTGGAACCATCCTTGCATTCCTAAGATGAATCCCACTTGGTCATGATGTATAATCTTCATGATGATTTGCTGCATTCCTTTTCTAGTATTCACTGAAGACTTTTGCATCTATGTTCATTAGGGAGATCGGCCTATAGTTCTCAGGATAGTTTCTAACACACAACACCTTTATGGGGAAAAGTAACATCCAAATCATAGCAAATTTGCTGGAAAAACTCCCAACAGGCTAGGAATCACAAATCCCCTTCTGAGTAAGCCAACATTAGGGCAATTTTACACAGTACAACCTGTGATCGAAAAATACAGAATCACAAACTTACTTCTCTACATAATCACAATTCACAGCATGTTTTTATCTAGTATTCTAAGCTAGTTGCCCCTAGGAAATAGCTCACTGTGTGCCTGGACTTTGCATAAACATTTATAATTGTTCAATGGTAACCAGTAAATCCCTATATCAACCTTAACAAATGCTTCCATTCCAGAGTTCAAAACCCAGGATACTGCTACATAGAAACTCATAAACATTCCAGTAAGGCTTTATACAAAACTGATGATAATGACACATAAAGCATCTTTCATACTCTACCCCCAGTTTCAGTACTCTCTCGGAATGTTATTCTCCCCACCACAGATAAAACTATTGATGACAAAATTATTTCTGTCACTTCAATTCCCTTTGGTAGGGTCCCTGAGTCTAGCAGCCATAGGATAGAATGGTCAAAATCTGAGTTTGACCTGGTGTTAGGGTCCACTTCAACTCTTTCACTAGACAACCATAACCAAGGGATTCTATGTTTGGCTTATTTCTTATTATTTTGCATTTCCTTATCTATCTAGTCAAAAACTTCACTGCTTCTAAATCCCATGGCAATCTTTACTTCTAGTAACTGATTGCAGTGCAGACATAGTTTTGTAACATGGATAACAGACAGCTACCCAGATATTGAAGTTATATCAATCAATCCCTGCCCTCTCATCCTTTCTGTTCCAAGTGTTTCAGTAGGTCATGATTGATCTACTGAATCTCATACCCAAAGACAACTGTAAAAGTTAATCAACTGTTGAGTGGAAAGAGTGTTTCACAAGTCTGTCCTCATCATTATGGCTTTTAATTATTCATTAGAAGGGCTCCCAGAATTCAGTGAAAGTTTTAATACCTACAATTACAAGGTTATTACAAATAAAGGATACAAATTAAAATCAACTATGGAAAGAGTCACAGAAGATAGAGCCAAGAAAGAAACCAAGCATAAAATCAGAAAAGCATTACCATCTCAGCAGAGATGTATGACAGTAAACATAGAATATTGTCAACCAGGAAAGATCACAAGGTCTTTTATATCTAGAGTCTTTATTTGGACCCCACCTTGTTATTAATGCTGAAAGTAATGTCCAACAGTGATGACCATCTTGAAACTATTGCTGGCTGCTTGCTACCATGCCACAGGCTGTGCCACCCAGCCTTGGAGCCATAAAAGTAGGAACTGAAACCTTGATGAACTGTGAGCCAAAATAAACCTTTTTTCTTTAGAGTTATGAGTGTTAGATATTGTCTCATAAATGAGAAAATAACTAATGTAGCATATTATGTAAAGTAACTACCCTAAATCACACTATTACAATCTGGATTACTTAAGATCAGTGGGTAAACAAAGGCACTCCTACTACATAGAACATTCCAAGAAGTTGTAGAACTCCTCCCAGAAGCTGGAAGCAAAACAAGATCTTTTCTGGAAAGATTAACTTCTTTACTGTGCAAGACCATATGCATTCACGCTACCAGGAAAATTACAGTGCAAAATATAATAGAATATTCCTTTGTTTCCATGCAAACATATAGTTGGTTGAAGGATCTGGTCATTGCATCTGAAGTGAATTTGTAAATTCATAGACTTAACTTTTAAAGAAAGAAAGAACTTTGTGAGGGGATGTAAGTAACATGAGATTTAATCATCTGCCTTAGAAAAGTTCTGGATTTGTGCAATATAAGATTATCCTACCACTCAGGAAAGTTATGAACATTCTGTTGATGTTCTCTTTTTGTTCCATGTGTTAGCAAGCTTTCTTTTGTTTAGAACAGAGCTATATATTATCTCACCACAGGTGAAAATGTGACAAGTTTGAACCAGAATCCAGTATTTATACAGTAAGAAGCAAAGCAAACAATGGTTAAGATATGAGACATGGATTTTATTCTAAATTTCTAGCTTCAAAAATAATACTTTGCATATATATATATATATATATATATCCATAAAAGAGGTCAAGAAATGAATACATAATTATCAAAATTTGATCTTCTTAGCCCTCTATTGCATTCTTTTAAATAAAAAGTATATGAGATCTTCATTTTGGAATGTGATCCCCATGTTAGTCCCCAAAACACCAGACTAAATACTAAAATACAGTCACTCACAATTTGTAGTAGTAGGTTCATGCTTGGAGTGACTGTCATTCTGGTCTTCTGATTATGTGTTGCTTGTCATGACACATCATTTGCTGCTGTGCTCTCTCTTGGATAGATGATTGTTTAAAAGGGAAAGGGGTGGTGAATGAAGGCAGGAGACAGGAAAAGGAGTGTTGGGGGACTTTCCTGTAACAATGTTGTATAGGGTTAGATTTCTGGACCTATGTGTAAACATATATAATTCTTTATTCCTATTTTTTAAATATGTTTTAATTTTTAATTTTTTGTCATATTCTGTAGGGACTTAAAGTTTAACATATCAATACTTGATGAAAAATACCTGTTCCATGTGTATGCCTAAGATGTTTGATATTCAGACAGATAGTGAGGTTAAGCTCAACAGGCTAGGTTATATGGTAATAACAATAAACTTCTCTTCTGGAGGGAAAACAACTTAAGTTTGCAGACCAAAAATTAGAGAAAAAGGAGGGCCTTGAGGACAGCCAACATTTTGGCCCTAGCCTTCCAAGGTCACTTAAGACTCAAGACATAGGAGAACTTGTACTGTAACATCATGTAACTCAGTTGTGTCTCAAATTTTCTGACCAAGGAGATTATGGGGCCAAAGAGGAAAGTGATCAATGATATAGTGTGCCTAAGGAGAGTCACAAGGAGAGAAAACATTCTCTCAGGCTTTCACAGAGAGCACATTGGCCAAGCAATGGCCATGACTCATCCACATGGCTGACACTCACAAGGGATCTACAATCTGAGGTACAGGATCTCAGGATAAATCCTGAAAGAATTTAACTGACCTCATCAGATCAAAAAGCACTTAGGTCTTGCTTTATTTTGGTTTTCACCATCCAGCAGAAAAGTATTAAAACAAAGTACAAGAAATAAAGCCATGTTGTTATTTTGAGCTGTAGGAGACTCAGGTCAACAACTTCTGACACTGCCAGTCAAGTGGAAGACCCAATACTATTATGGACTCCTGGACTCTTTTAGAATATTTTGCTGAGTTCACACACCTATAATATTTAAATGATGGAACTAAACAAGAAAAAAGGGATATAGATGAATGACCATTTTGTATCAGTGTATTCAAAATGGTTAGGATAGATATATAGCTACATTCTCTTAATTCAAGGAACAGAGGGATTTGTTCTAATAGTGTTTGTAAATAGGATATCATGTCAACATCTTGTACAACAAATAACCACTAGGAAGGCTGTATGCAAAGTGTTAATTATTGGAACTGTCCTACCAATTCAATTTGAAATTGTCTCATTGCATTCAATTTGAAATTGTCTCAATAAAATTATGGGAAAAAGTTCTAAAAAAATAAAATACAGTCACTCATCAGAAAGTTCCTGTCATTAAGCTGAAAAGTTTTTTTCCAACCTTCATGAAATTAGGGAGAGAAAAAATGGTCTACCAATGAGTGCCAGCAACTGAGCTTTTCCTTGACAAAGTAACTAGAATCTGAAAAACAGTAGTTTAGAGAGTTGTCACAGTGAGAGATGATTACCCCAGAACCAGGAGGAAACTGACTGAAAAGGGGGGTGGGTGTTAACACAGAAGAAATAAGAGAGACAGCACACTTTGCCAACTATGCTATCAAGGAGCCACTGGCTAACCATCAGCTGGACAACAAAATGAAAATATAAAGTTTCACCCACAGAATCAGACAACTACATTGGGATTGAGAGAATCAGTGGTAGTTGAAACTGGTGAAGACAAAACCACAGAATACTGCTTCCAGCTTGGCCTCCCACAGTCAACAGTGGATGAGTGATTCCACTAGAGAACCTGCTTCTGAGGCCATGGAGAGAGAGCTGGAGGGGACGCCATTGTAGGGAAGTCTCAGCTCTGAGCTGAGTTCCACTCCTTGGCTTCAGGTCATGCCCTGAGCATCAAGCCACAGAGCGGATGGGGTAAGAAGAGCCACAGAAGATACCCAGCAGGGGGAAATCAGGTTGTGGAGAGTCCTGCTTAGGGACTGGGACTGGTAAGCATGAGCTCTGCTCCTACACTCAGGGACGAGGTTCAGCCTGAGCTACACAAGTATGGAAGCAACACTGACATATGTTCTCACTAAATGTAAAGGTCTGCACCCAGCACTGCTATGGTGGCAGGCGGCCATCTTAGACTTCCAACTTGAACAGAGATACATCCTACCTTGAACTCAGCTCCTTAATTCTCATGTGAGGAAAAGAGCCACACATTGAAAACAATACAAAACTTTCCTTTATTATTTTTTTTATAATTTTAATTTTTTTCTTTTTTTCACTGTTTTGTTCCTCCTGTTCATTTTCCTCCAAATCTTTTTCTATCATTCCCCCTTTTTTCTTTTATGAGTGTGTATGTTTCTGTGTATGTGCTTATCTTCCTCTTCAAATGGTGCTTATAAAGAGTAAAGGAATTCTCCCTCATCCTTCCATTTCTCTCCTACTTTTATCCATATCTTTCATATGACTTCTGTCTCCTGCTTCTTATTCCTTATGAAAATGTCTTTTCTTTCTTCTCCCTTTTTTTATCTTCCCTTAACTTTTTTTCTAATTCTTATATCAGTCATAGAATCTTTCCATCCTCATTTCTGACTATCAAGTCTATACTCAGTTTTCTCTGCTATCCTCATATTAACATATAACATACTTTACTATCATTAGGATTCTTTGACTCCCTTCTTTTTCATCCTTCCCATACCACATAGAATAAGACTTTTTAAAAAATAAAATCTATTTCACTGACCTTATCAGACCCAAAAGCTACAACTCTTGTTGCATAAGTCCTGCTTTACCTTGGTCTTAACCATCCAGCAGAAAAGTATAAAAACGAAATATAGAAGTAAAGCCATGCTGTTATGTTGAGCTGTAGGAGACTCAGGTCAACAATTTCTGACATTGCCAGTCAAGCGGCAGACCCAATACTATTATGGGCTACTGGACTCTTTTAGAATATTTTGCTGAGTTTACACAACTATAATATTCAAATAATGGAACTTAACCAAAAAAGGGGATACAGATGAATGTCCATTTTGTATCTGTGTATTCAAAGTGGTTAGGATAGATATATAGTTAATGAATAGAGTGATTTGTTCTAATGGTGTTAAGATATCAAGTCCGCATCTTGTACAGCAATTAACCACTAGGAAGAATGCATGCAATGTGTTAATTATTGAAACTGTCCTACCAATTGGATTTGAAACTGTCTCATTGCTATTTGTTTATCGATAAAATTATGGGAAAAAATAAAAAATAAATAAAATCTTTCTTTCTTTTTCCTCCACCCATCCCCAGGCATTATCCATTAGCCAACCACCAGGCTTATATAACTGATTCTATAAAATCATTGTTGAATGCTGTTTTTCACCACAAGAAGAGAAATAGACATCACATTTAGTGCCTATGTAATGACACTTTCACTATGGATTTATTCTGTAGGCTAATGGTACACCCAAAATAATGATTCATGGTACTTTATTTCTCAACTATCCCTCATAGATACCACTGTAATGGATTAGCCTGTTGGTACTATAGCTGATTTGGCAGCATAGGAATAATACTGACTCAATGGACAAGTATATGCAAGCAGTTATATGCCAATTCCACCATTACACACAGGGAGAGGGACAGCAGGAGTTACTAACCCAAGAGTTCACTGCAAGAATGTCTGAAACCTGCTGGAAAGAAACACAAGTTAGTTTTAGTTTGGCGGTGTAATAACAGGAGATACTGGGGTGTTAGCACTCCAACTCTGGCAGAGAAGCTACTTAGGAATCACATATACAATGTCTCATTGGAATATTTAATCTGAATATATAGAAGATGTCTTATAGGTTTAAGTTCTGTATGTGTCTTGGTTACTTTTCTTTTGTTGCTGGGACAAAATTCCCAACACCTAAAGTGAAGGAAGGAAAGGTTTATTTAGCTCACAGTTAGTGGAAGTTTCAGTCCATGCTCTGCTAGCTCCAAGGAAGACTGGCACATGGCAAAGGGCAGCAGTTCATGTTGGCACAAAACAGCAAAGAGCAAAGGGAGGAGCTGCTGCAGCTTCTAGCTAGCCTCTTTCCCCTTCCTTCTATGCTGACTGCGAAGACTGGAGCTCCTCCAAGGAAGTTGCACAGTCCATCCTTCCTCAATCTCTTTATATTCTTCAAGTGCCAAGTGGTGGGCCTCCCATGCCCTAGGGAGGAGACTCCATGCCCTAGCCTGTGGAATTGATAAGCCAATTTAGTTAAGCTTTTAACATCTCAAGTTGACATAATGTATCAACCATACAGTATGTTTCTTTATTTATTTAGTAATGTGTGGTTATTTTATGTTCTTTTACTGTTCCCTGTGTGTTTAGGTTTTCTATTTTATGTATTTGTTCCTTCATTGGCTCTGATTTATTGGCTACCTAGCTTCTCTCCTTTGCTTCAACTCTCTGGTTTCTTTACCTCAAGCCTCTGAAATAGAATTAGTAACATATTTCTCTACTCTTTTTCTAAACTGATAAACTCTTTCTCCCAAGTTTTTAAATTTTCCATACTTAAATCCTTCATAGTCACTCCTATCATCTCTGGTATTAACCCTCAACCCTTCCCATTCTAAATCTTTGGCTCTTCAATATCTTATGTAGCCAACTGTCCTCCCTTTTGGCAGGTTCTGACAACTATGTAGTTTTCTTTAAACACAAAGTAAACTTTTCCCATATCTCACTCTTGCCCTACAAATATCCTCTGAAAATTAACAATGCTAACCCTTCAACTTACTAAAAGTACTCCAATACATTCTGAACCCACATATAGCTTTTTTTCTCCTCCACCAATTGCCCCCTTCAAACCTTCCACTTAGTATCTTTTTATAAAGAGAATTAAAAATAGTAAACAAAATAGAAATGACACAGAATTTCACTAAACAAACTAACAGGAATTCAACAATGGTTATTATATAGCATATGGTTGTTTTCAAACTGTTCAGATTAACAGCTATAAGCATGCAAAACTGGTTTTTAAAAGTTATAAAAATATTTAAAAGGAGAGATAAAAAACTTAAGCATTAAATGCTCCTTTGAATGAACTAGCAGAAATCAGCAGTACAATTATCCAAGCTATCCTGTGTGTATACAGACATATTTTCTCTTCTTTCTTTTCTCCTTTCCCTCATCCCAGATGTTCCTTCCTTTTAAACAGTGTCTTTTGCTTCCACAGTATCCACTGTACCTTTCAGATCCTATTTACTCTTCTAGGTTCTTACACTAGCAAGACAATACAATGTTGGTACATGTGTCTCTGAGTTATTTTACTTATGAGTATGTTCTCTAGTTGCATCCATTTACCTATAAAAGCCTTGAGTTGATTTTTTTATTGCTGAGTAATCCTCTGTTGTATAAAACTGTCACATCTTTTTATCCATTCCTCAGTTGGTAGGCATTTGGGTTGTTTCCAATATTTAGTTATAACAAATTATGCTGCTGAAACATAGGTGCACATATATTGCTATGATATGATGCATCTTACAGTGTTCATCCAACTACTTCCCATTCTCTTCACACACCTCACCTACCTCATTGTAGAACAACCACAAAAAATAAACTCTCATAGTGTGCATAGAAGATAGACAAGGGAATGGGTGTCACTTCATGGTGTATCATTTAGAAGTGTTGTAAGATTGAATCTGTGGGCTGCATTATAACCATAAGTAGTTCTTTTGGTAAAACATAGGGACATCATGCAAATTACTTAAAGTAAATAACAGAAGTAAAGACTAGCATTGGACATACAAACCTGAAAAGTATTCACAATGAGGCCTCACCCTACTACATGTACCAATGTAATCCAAAAGACTACTCACTTATCTAATCCTCAACCTACAGTACATCAAAAAAGTAGGGGGGCCTAGAAGAAACAGGACAATGGTGTGATCAAGGGGAAACAAAAGACAGCAAGAAAGTATGTGACCATGAAGCAAATGCTTAGTCTCAGAGATGAGAGAGTCAAAGAAAAGGATAGATTAAAACCTAAAAGAAAGAAAAGAAATATCCCAGTGCTCTAGAGGAAAAAGAAGTCTCCCAACATCCTTCCTGTTATTCTTCCAGTATAATAAGCAGCTGGGCCCACCTTATCATATCCTGGTTGATACCAACTTTATCAACTTTTCCATCAAAGCCAAATTGGACTTGGTACAATCAATGATGGACAATCTGTATGCCAGGTGAATCCCTTGTATAACTGATTGTGTAGTGGTGGAAACTGAGAAATTGGGACAGAAGTATTGAGTAGCCCTAAGGATAGCCAAGGATCCATGGTTTGAATGATTACCTTGTACACATAAAGGGACCTATGCAGAGGACTGCTTAGTGTAGAGAGTAACTCAGCACAAGTGTTACATTGTGCCACAGTTGACTGGGACCTTAAGTGGAGAATCTAGATGATGCCTGGAGTTCCTATCATGTACCTTTCTATTCACAGATACAACATTGAACAGATGCCAAATGATTATGGAGCCCTTCGGTTCTGATTTTTATAAAACAAAGATCCTCTGCCTCCTTCCAACCAACCTTTTGTTTTCAGTTCATTCTGCATGCGATAGCATGAACTATTCACCCACTTGTATTATCAGCTGAGTATGGTTAAATCAATTCACTTTTTGATGCTTTCAAAAAAAGTAAGGGGGTAAAAGAGGGAGTATATATTTTAAGAGAAAAGTATACATAAACAAACAAACAAACAAAAAGCACAGGAGCATAGAGAAGCAAAGAAATAGAAAAACTCTGAATTCTCTGAACTCCTCTAAGGCAGAGCAAGGGGACACAAAAGGAGAACAGAATCAAATACCATATAGAAGATATCTTTGATAAGTTCATAGACTGCAGGAAGAAAATTGATGCATTCAAAGAGGATATGAATCAAAATTTACAGCACTTATAGTCAAGTACACTGAAGAAAAAGGTTAAAATTGGATGAGCTATCCAACACAGTTCAAAACTTGAATGACAAATTCAAGAAGGCTATGGAAAGATATCATTGAAAAGATCTCAGAAATAAATACCTAAAATAAAAAAACTACAGAATTCATAAATTGCAGAAATGACCATTATGAAGACTGTGTCTGCTATTGAGGAATAAATAGCCAATGAAGAGCTCAAATAAACCAAAAAGAAAATAAGAGAATGAGAGAACATTCTCCAACAGCTACTAAATGACAATAAGAATACCAGTCTAAGGCTAACTGGAGTTACAGAAAAAGAAGAAGATAGCATAGATGCATTAACTATGTTTTTAGAAATCATAGAAGAAAAATTTCCAAATATAAGATGTTAAAATACAATACAGTGACACTGAGTTCTAAACAATTATGACCAAAAAAGGAAAACTCACTAAGGCAGGTAATTAAATTACAAGATATACCACAAAAACAAGACAAAGAAAATAATTTTAAAAGCAGCCAGAAGGGCTGGCCAAATAGGTCAGCAGATTAAAGCATCTGCAAGCAGACGTAGGGGCCAGGGATTTGATTCTTGGGCCTGCCATGCCAGCCTCACCCCCAGGGTGCACTGAGATGGCAATTGAGACTGGGTGTGGTGGGGCATGCCTATAATCCCAGCTCTTGGGAGGCTATAAACAGGCAGATTGCTAGGAGACTGATCTAGTAATGAGACCCTGAACACCCTGTAGACTCTTCCCTAAAATATAAAAAGAATAAAAAAATAAAAATAAAAATAAGAGGAGCAGAGTGGGGTGAAGAGGGGGGAATAACATATAAAGGCAAAACAGTTGGAATCACAGCAGACTTAACAACACAAATTCTAAAGGGCAGGAAAGCTGGAGTGAAGTACTGCAATACATAAGATCAAATGACTTCCAACCCAGATTACATATCCAGCAAAGATATCTTTTAAAATAGATGGAAAAATCAGATATTTCCATAAAAATTATTTGTGGTGAGGCATCATTATAATGCAAATCTCCATATAAGTCACTAAACTCCTCACTTCTCTAATCCTCAACCTACAGCACCCTCTATAATAGATATATGCTCAAAAGATATGAGTACCAAACCAAACCTTAAGAATATACTTAAGGATATTATTGAGAGGGGCTGGGGAGATGGCTCAGTAGAATAAGTGCTTCCCTGGCAAGCGTAAGGGCCTGAGTTCAATCCCCGGTTCCAAAAAAAAAAAAAAAAAAAAAATTATTGAGAAAAATAACAAAATGAACAGATTCATTTTTCTATTTTGTTTTGTTTTATTATTTTTTGTTAATTTTATTGAGAAATGAATAGCAATGAGACAGTTTCAAAACAAATTAGTAGGACAGTTTCAATAATACATTGCATATTGTTGTCTTTGTAGTAGTTATTCATAGTACAAGATGCAGACATGATGTCCTGTCCAAACACTATCAGTACAAATCTTTCTTCCCATTGAATTAAGTGAAAGTAGCTGTATATCCATCCTAACTATTTTGAATATACAGATGCAAAATGGTCCTTCATTTGTATCCCCTTTTTTGTTTGGTTTGTCAGAGCTGGGTATTCCATTGCCATTTAAACACTGTAGGTGCATGAATTCAGCAAAATAATCCAATATAGTCCAGTAGTCCATAATAGTAGTGGGTTATCCATAGGACTGGCAATATCAGAAGTTGTTGACTTGAGCCTTTTACAACTCAGCCTATTAATACGGCTTTACTTTTTATACTTCGTTTTTATACTTTTCTGCTGGATAGTTAAGGTCAAGATAAAGCAAGAACTATATAACAAGAAATGTAATTTTTATTTCTGACAAGGTCAGTCAAATCCCCTCAGGATTTAGCCTGAAACCCTGTACTGCAGTTTGTAGATCCTTTGTCAGTGTCAGCCATGTTGATGAGTCACGACCATTGGTTGACCAATTTGTTCTCTAAAAGCCTGAGAGAATGTTTTCTCTCCATGTGACTCTCCTTAGGCACACTCTACATTGTTGTTCACTTTCCTCTGTGGCCCCATAATCTCCTTGATCAGAAAATTTGGGACATCACTGAATTACAGGATGTTACAGTACAGGTTCTCTTATGTCCTGAGTCCTCACTGACCTTGAAAAGCTAGGGCCAAAATGTTGGCTATCCTTGTAGCCCTTCTTTTTCTCTAGTCTTTGGTCTGCAAACTTAAGTTGTTAACCCTCCAGAAGAGAAGCTTAATGATATTATTACCCTATAACATACGCAGTTGAGGTTAACCTCACTATCTATCTGAATATCAAACATCTTGGACATAGCTTGGAACAGGTATTTTCCATCAAGTATTGATATGTTGAACTTTAAATCTCTACAAGAATGTGAAGGAAAAAAAGAAATAAAAATTTTTAAAAGATTAAAATAAACAATTACATATTTTTACACAGAAATTTAGAAATCTAACCATATACAGCATTGTAGCAGGACAGTTCTATGGCATTTTTTTTCTTTTCTTTTTATTTATTACCCTTTTTTTTAAACAAACATTTACTTGAGAGACAATATAGCAGTAATTAGTACATCATGACAAGCAGTACATATTTAGAAGACCAGAAAGCCAGGCATTCCAAGCATGACCCTAGTATTACACAGTGTTATCTTCAGTGCAGTTGCTTAGTTCACTGATATCAGCATTGGTGAGAACCCTACCAATTAACTCCTAGTTTCAAAAACCTGATGAAGATTCTCAGGATCATTGCCTTAACCATCTTGTGCTTATAAATATATGGTTTTGCCCCTGTCATGTTTCCTAGCTTTTCTCCTTGCCCTCTCTTCATTGTTTAATCCTTAAAAATGAACAGATTCTTTCAGGAGGAAAATGACAAAAGAAATTAAAAAGGAAGAAAAAAAGAGATATTTATGTATATATACAGGATAGTTTGGATAATTGTATTACTGATATCTGCTGGCCTTTTGAAAGAAGCAGTTAATGCTTAAATATTTTTTCTTCTTTTTAATTCCCTATATTTTTTTTTTTTTACCAATTTTGAATGTTTATATCTGGTAATCTGAACAATTAATTTGAAGACAACATTATGCAATTTAACAACCACTGTTGAATTTTTATCATTTTGCTTAATGAAATTCTATATCATTTCTAATGCTTTTTTTTTTTACTATTTTTTTTTCTTTACTAAAAAAATAAAAACTGTTAAAGAAAAGAAATAGATCACCTGTAAAAGATAGCCCATCAGAATCATGGCAGACTTCTCAACACAAACCATCAAGTCAAAAAGAGCTTAGAGGGAAATACTTTAAGTTCTGAAAAGAAACAACTTCTAAACCAGATTGAAGTACCCTGAAAAACTATCTTTCAACATTAATGGAGAAGTAAGATACTTCCATGACAAAGAATGACTGAAGAAATTCACAACCACCAAACCAACCCTACAAAGAGTATTGACAGATATTCTAGACAAGGATAAAAATGACTACAATTCTGAGAACAACAGAAAGAAAACTTCAGGCAGGGCAAGCAATTAGACTGAGAGGAAAAACAAAGAAGCAACAGCAGGAAGACATCACAACAAAGATAAGCCAATACATATCAGTTATAACCATCAATTTAAGTGGCATCAATTCACCAAACAAAAGAAACAGACTGTGGGGGGGGGGTACCTGCTTGGGCACCCCCTCCTGTTCCTCTCTCGGGACAGGCGCTTTCTTTCTCTCAATAAACATATTCTGGTCATAACCTCCGTTTGTTCCCAAAATTTATTCT
>NW_004524883.1:275463-277550 GCF_000260255.1 Octodon degus
AGACCAGTTTTTCTCCCTGTATCATTTTGGAGTTTCCATCAAAATCATTGGATGGAAGTATGAGTTTGCTTTTCTTTCATAAATTCTGAATTGGGACTTGCTTAGGTAACAAATTTATGTTTCAAATGTTAATATGTCTTTGCCCATTGCTCATAATTGTTCATGCTTTGCCTCATACAGTTTTGCTTCACATAGTACTCTTAAAATTGATTACAATTGCTTCTGTTTTGTCTTATATTGTTGGTAAAATGTTGATCAAAATGTTGTTGGTAAATCTTAAGTTAAAATGTGAAAATGTTACAAGTCCATGACATTTCATTAATGGGACATTTTATGACTGTTGTGTATTCATATATGTTGTCTTTGAACTGGTTGAGTAAATGTACTGATATTCCTTGCTTGATTTTAGACCATAGCATTAGAGTAATGTTAGAAGCCTCCTAGTGGATTTTATATAAACTTCTGTAAAATGGGACCTTTTAGCCAACTCGGAATTAGAAAATATGCATGCCTATATATGAAACACGGGACTCCTTTTGCCAGTTAAATGACATTAGGTTGGCAACTGTTCTTAAAGACTTGGAGGAACACCCCTCTGATTTCTTAAAATGTTTAATAGAGGGACTGGTAAAGCATACTTTGTGAAATGTTAATTCAATAGACAGACAGATTACTCTTACAGATAAGTTGAAGAGCTACAGAAGATAGCTTTTGCTCCAGACAGCTCATTTGATACTTTGGTAAATACTGTTTAAGTGCCCTATAATTGGAACTGGGAGAAAGTTAAGGAGAGAAAACAAAGACATGAAAAATGACTGCCATTATTGCGGCCTCAAAACAGACCTTATGTCTGATTCTCTTGGCTCCAAGAAGAGCTCAACGATGATGACGTTCATCTACTACTGCTGTCAGAAGCCAGGCCACTGTAAGAGGGACTGCCTTAAGAGGCCCACAAGCCATGTCCTGACTGCCAAGGCAGCCACTAAAAGTGAGACTGCACTCTGAGGCAGAGGCCCCAGAGCTCAGACTCAGCTTCCCATGTGGTCCGGTAGGACTGAAGGGCTGGGCCTGCTTCTTCCCTCTGGCCAGATTGTTACCTCTACCTGTCATCTCCATTGAGGAGCCCTGAGTAATCATGACTACAGGAGGGAATAGAAACCCAGCCTATTTATTGCTGGACATTGACACAGGTCTCTTTCTCCTTCTCCAGCCCTGACCTTCCTTCCAGTCATCGTACCTCAATAGAAACAGACTTTAGAAGATATATTGCTTTAGCTGTAACTGGGGTAACACAATATTTTCAAGTTGCTTACTAAAAGATGATGATGCTGAGACTGATGTTTTACAAATGTAATATACTGTTATTCATGTGTAAGACTTAAAGTATTTAACTAGTTAAAATAGGTTCCCAAGGACAGAAAACAACCTGTCAGCATAAAAATGTTCTAATGAAACTGGCTACGCAGTGTCCAATAGCTTTGGGCCTATAGATAGAGCTAGGCATTGTATTTGTGATGTAAAACTCAGGGCCACAGTGTTGAAAGGAAAAATCCCTTGAGAGTGCCCCTTGCTTACCATGGGGCCCATATCCAAAACACTGAACGGGACATTAGTTTAATATGACTAAATGCTTTGTATTTTATGATGAGTATGTAAGCCTGGTTGATTTTTAATATAACTCTGGTATTTCGTGTTGATAGTTAATACATGTGTAACCTCCCTTAACTAAAGCTAGAGGGACTTATAGTACATTGTCAAACTCTATGAATAAATGGGTCTAAAAGCTAGTGAGTCGTGATTGCTAGGTCTCAAAAAGGTTTATAAATGTACCTGTTAGCTCGAATGTTCATGCTTTGATTATGTATGTTCTAATCTCTCAAATAATTTGTTATTTCTAGAAGATACCAAAACCCAGGTAATCATGCAGGTAAAATCTAAAACCAAAAGGTTATATGTTTCTCAGTGGGCCCAAGATTTCTGACACAAGCTATAGAAGTAAGAAGAGTTTCCAGGAATAAATTTGTCTGAGTTGAGGTGTTTCATAGTAAAAAGGATACAAAATGGAATTATAGATGGAAAATAAGAAC
>NW_004524883.1:293188-294466 GCF_000260255.1 Octodon degus
ACCAGTATATAGTGGCCTTCTTTATTTCGCTTGATCATTCTTGATTTGAAGTTGAGACTGTTTGAGAAGAGGATTCCTATCCCTGCCATTTTCTGAGGTGCTGGGGCATATAGTATTGATTTCCATCCTTTGACTTTCAGCCTATGAATGTCTTTATGAGTTAAATGTGTTTCTTGCATACAGCATATTGTTGGATTTTGTTTCCTAATACACTGTGCTAGTCTATTTCTTTTAATTGGTGAATTGAGTCCATTTATATTGATGGTTATAATTGAGATGTACTGACTTATGATTCACATGTTATTTACCTGTTTTTGTTTACTCCTTTTTCTCCAGTGTTCAATTGCTTGCCCTATTTAGTTGGTTGCTTTTTATCTCATTCCCAGAGTTCTGATCATTTTGGTCCCTCTCTAGAACATCTTTCAGAAACCTGTGTAGGTTTGTCTTTGTCATCATGAAATTCTTTATTTGTTCTTTGTCATGGAAGTATTTCACTTATCCATCAAACCTGAAAGAGAGTTTTTCAGGGTAAAGTAGTCTGGGCTGGAATTTGTTTTCATAGAAGACTTGAAGTACTCTGCTCCATGCTCTTCTTGTCTTCATGGTTTGTTAAGAGAAGTCGGCCATAATTCTGATGGGTTTTCCATTGAATGTGATCTGCTTCTTTTCTCTAGTGGCTTTCAGTACATTATTTTTGTGCTGGATTTCTGGGATCTTGACTATTATATGTCTCGGTGTATTTTTAAGTGGGTTGAGGTTATTTGGCATTCTGTATGCTTTGGTTACCTGAATGTCAGATTGTTTCCTCATATTTGGGAAGTTTTCTGCTATTACTTCTGCCCATATTTTTTTCAATGTCATTTGTATTGACTCCTTCTTTCTCACTGATACCTATTAGTCTCACATTATTCATCTTTACATCATCTTGCAGGTGATAACTTATTTTTTCTTGCATCCTAGCTGTTTTTAAGAGATCTTTTCTTTCTTTTCAGTAGCTGCACCAGCATCTTCAAGATCTGAAACTCTGTCTTCACTTTCACAAAAACGGTTTTGCAAGCTTGTGATTGACATTTTAAGTTCCTTTATATCTCTTTGACTCTGCTTCATGCGATCTACTTCTTTCCTGTATTGCTCGTTCAAGGAATCTGTCATTTTTCTAATCTCCTCTATTTTTTTTATCAATGTATTCTTTAGAAGCAGTTATTAATTCTTTTAGTGCAGAGTTTTTTTCAGATTGGGTTTCCTCCCTATGTGTCTGTATTTGATTCTTCAGATGCT
>NW_004524883.1:295671-296973 GCF_000260255.1 Octodon degus
TGGGAGTCCCAAGAATGTGGCAGAAGTTCTCACTCAGCGGGCAGGGGCCAGGGAGTGTGGAGTGGTGGTAGGGGTTCTAAGGGGGTGGTAGAGGGTCTCATCCATGCTGTGCCTGATCTTGGACCACACAGGTCCCACCGGTGCAGGGTAGCCGGAAGCTCTTCCACACACTCACCGGGCCTGGGCTAGCGCTGGATCCTCTTAAGTGAAATAAATTGGACACATATGTTTAAAAATTGCATTGCTTCCTAGGTATGAGAAACCAAAATCATAAATGAGGAGCAAAATGCGCAATAGATATTGGGAAATGGAAAGAAAGCATTCAAATGAGAAGGGGAACAAGGGAAGGGAGGAAAGGACAAATATAGAAAGAATAGGGAAAAAAAAACCCAAGCTCTTGTAAATGAGGGGAAAATGGCTTGAGGGGTGAGGAGGGGAATGGGAAAAACAGAAGCAAGATATATCATGTTACAGGTACAAATTCCCTATGATTAATGTCATCGCTATGTATTTCTAAAAAAGAAAAAAGAATTCACCCTTTATTCACTCATTCAACCAGCATACACTGAGTACTCATTGAGTCTCAGGTGCTGTTCAGGCTGAGATCCAAGCCTGTGTGGAGAAATAAACATGGGCAGTTACAAGAAAGTTACTAAGAAAGTCAATCAGAAGCAACCCATAGAGTCTGGGAGGGGGAGGACAAAGGGTTACAGGATCACTGTTATAGGATCACTGTTACCTGGACTGAGTGCACAGAGGCTTGCACCTGGGCAGGGGGAGGGAGGCAGTACTCCTAGCAAAGAGGGCAACATATGATTACCTGACAATGAAATCAGCAAGGAGTGAAACCACCCACTCATACAAGAAACTTACTAGGCAGTACCCGGTTAATGATTTCAAGGCTTGTTACCAACACTAGATGTCCAGACTCCTAGCTCAACAGTTCTTTTTTTTCTTTCTTTTTTTTTGTTGTCTATCTTCAATTTGGAAATTTATTTCATTGACTCTCCTGCTTCTTCTTTTTTTTTAATTTATATTTTTTTATTTTTGTAAGAAGATACCCCATTTAACGATACCATTTTTCACTTACAACATTGTGGATACCATTTCATAATGCAGTACTGAATATATCTTAATATTAATCTTTCAGATTGTATTATGGAGGTGACCAGAGGAACAGGATACACATAGTTTATTTGATCCATCTTCCATCATTTTTTTCCATAACTTTATTGATAAACAAATAGCAATGAGACAGTCTCAAACCAAATTGGTAGGACAGTTTCAATATTTAACACATTG
>NW_004524883.1:303642-304876 GCF_000260255.1 Octodon degus
ATTCAGAAGGTATTTATCAAGCTCCCTCTTTGTTTCTTTGCTGTAGATACAGTGGGTCATAACACAGGCCTTGCCAGCATAGAACTTAACCATCTGTGGGGCTCCAGATGCAGCTTGGTGGCAGAGTGCATGGTTAGCCTGGGTTAAATAGCACCAAAAACCCCACAATAGACTGGTGGGAGTTTCCATGAATACCTCCTTCTCCCTTGTAGCAGATACCCTGGAAGCATCACTGCATATATCGGTTATAACTTCTTCAGTGCCTACAGTGTTCTCCGATGTCTCCTTGCCCATCCATCTCAAGTGCCATGGCCTCTTTTCGGTTTTCATCATTTGCTGCCTGGATCACTCCAAGAGCTGGCTCCTGCCCATGTTCCAATCCAGCTATATCTCTGCCCTGCTTAAAATCTTCCATTACCTCCTCATAAGCTTTAAGATTAACGTAAACCCCCCTAGGAAGGTATGACAGTGTTCTAGCCCCTAGCCTCTTTAGCCACCTTATAAACCACAATCCCCCAAGCATACCCCATACCTTATCTCACCTTGTGCCTTTGCATTGCCTTCCCTGTGGCTTAAATGTCCTGCCTTCAAGACAGTGCCTTCTTCACTCCACAGATATTTAATGAGCACCTAGCACAAGCCAAGCACTGACCTAGGCAATATATAGATTGCAACTGAGGAAATTAAAGTTCTTATTCTCATGATGTTTGCATCTGAGGAAAAGGTAGACAATACACAATTAATGTCAGGTGGTGATGAGCTCTTTTACAAAAAACAAAATGAGGTGGAAAGACAAGGGTTATAGTTCTGTGGCAGACCATTGGCCTAGACTGCTCAACGCCAAAGACTGGATGCCCAGAACTGGAAGAAAAAAAAAACAGAGGCAGAGCTGAGTATGACTTTTTTTGGTACAAGAGATGGAACCTAGGTTTCCATATGCTGAGCACATTCTCTGTCACTGAGCTACCAACAATAGGTCTCCATTTGTGCAAAGAGGTGAATGCAGCGAGGGAATAAGCCCTGTGGCCATCTGATGAAGAGACTTCCTGGCAGAAGGAGGTGTGCCAGGCAAACCTCAGGAAAAGCCAGAAGGCCAGTAAACAGGAGCCAGGAGATAACACCAACAAGGTGAAAATAAGTCAGAGGGGGCCTGGCCCTAGCTCAGGCCTTTAAGTGGCTGCTTCCACAAAGCTGTCAGCCTCAGCTTGCTGGAGTTCGAACCTCACAACTCGCC
>NW_004524883.1:304976-307083 GCF_000260255.1 Octodon degus
TGTTTGAGTAGAGAAAGATGAATATATGGTAGAAATATAGCATATAGCTCCAAGAGGTAGGGATCTCATTCAATAGAAGAGGAAACTGAAGCTAGTCTGTGTATGTGATCTAGCATTAAGCTCACTGCTGCCAGATTCCATGTTCTTTATCATTATCCACTGCAGACTCCCAGAGATGAGAATATTCCCCACCCTAGTGCTCAAGGAATAGTGCTCCAGCCTATCTAACCATGGAGAAAGCCTTAATTCATCTCACTCTTCCACAAAACCAATCTAAGTTTCAAGATTTAAATCTTTCCCATAAAATCCCCTCAGTTTTGATCCCTCCAACTAATGGCAACCCTCCTTGCTTCCAGAGTGATCAATTTTTGTCTCGTGTGATGTCACATGTGATAGGCACAGGCTAAGGGTGCATGTTCCCACTGAGCTACACCCAGCCCCCAAGTCAGTTTTGTAGAGAGCATTTCTACATTCCTTCTCCTTGACCAAAAGCAGCTTGATATCTCCTTTCCCTTCTCATCCATCCAGCCAAAGTTCCCCTTGATCTCTCCTGGTTGGATTTGGGGCTTTTTCAATTCCAAATGATATTCAATTCCTTATCTTTGTTAACAGTTCTTCCAGAAAAGCTACTTTTTAACTCATCCCCCCTTGTCCACACTAACCACACTGCATGTAGATAGTTTACATAGGTTTCTCCCATATATTCTGAGCTACAGAAGGACAGAGTCTATTTTACATCATCTTTGTTCCCGCTGAACCTTATCCAGGAATATTCTGCTAAATAATCCAAAAGTTATCTCTGAAATCCAATCCCACCCTTATTGCCTTAGACATCACTGACTTAGGAAAAATAACATAGAAAGTTACTAGGGACCTTCCTGTAAATAAATCCAATCAATTGTACTTATCTAGCTTGGCCTTCTAGCAGACTGGACAATGTTATTCATTCAACCTGAAATCATCCTCTTCTACCTATGTCTTCTGCATCTCCTTATCTATAGATGTTCCTTTCTACCATTTTACAGAATGCCCATTCTTCCAAAGTTTATATTCCTGGTATGGCACAGTGTAACATTCCTACAATCCCAGCACTTAGGAAGCTGAGGCAGGAGGATCACCATGAGTTTGAAGACAACCAGGACTATGTAGTGAATTTCAGGTCAGTCTATATCACAGAGCAATACCCTGTCGGGAAACAAAACAAAACAACCAAACAAACAAAAGTTCATACTCCTTAAAATGCTGCTTGCTCTAAATCCCTGATCTTCCTTTTCTATAACCTGCTCCAATGTCATCTCATCTACTCCCTTAGCTTTACATTTCTATATGGAAGTCATTCCCAAAAGCATATTACCAGCCAACTACCATGATTCCAGAAATGGGAAGAGCAAATCAACTACTGGACATCACCAGTCACATCAAACTCAATATCCAAAACTAATCTCATAAAATTCTCTCACATCTACCATCCCCCCAGTGTTTCCTATACTTCTTTTCATCAATATCTAATCAATATTCAAGTCATAATCAATATCTGTATCTCCAAAACATGGCTCTATCAGATCTCAGCAGGATCAGTTTTTATATTAATTTTATTGAGAAACAAATAACAATGAGACAGTTTCAAAACAGGTTAGTAGGACAGTTACCAATAATTAATACACTGAATGTTGTTGTCTTCATAGTAGTTATTCATAATACAAGATGCAGATATGATATCCTGTCCAAACACTGTTATTACAAATCTTTCTCAATGAATTAAGAGGAAGTAGCTGTATATCTATCTTATTTGGCATATACAGATACAAAATGATCCTTCATTTATATCCCCTTTTTTGTTTAATTTTGTCAGAGAAGGGTATTCCATTGCCATTTAAATATTGTAGGTGCATGAATTCAGCAAAATAATCCAATATAGTACAGTAGTTCATAATAGTAGTGGGTTATCCATAGGACTGGCAATGTCAGAAGTTGCTGACTTGAGCCCTTTACAGCTCAGCACATAAATATGGCTTTACTTTTTATACCTCTTTATTATACCTTTTTGCTGGATAGTTAAGACCAAGATAAAGCAAGACCTATATAACAAGAAATGTAACTTTTATAT
>NW_004524883.1:312273-313631 GCF_000260255.1 Octodon degus
GCAAGCCCCGGAGGCCCTCCTCCCTTATCAGGTGCCTCAGCTTGACATGACTGAGAGCTCCCACAGCCCTCCAGGGAGGGTCTCAGAAATTCCACCTTGTAATTATTTTATTTCCTCATCTCTGCTCCTGAGGCCATCCACAGAGCAGGTTTTTATCACCCTTCACACAGACTCAGGTTTTCAGTCCCTGAACCAGATTCTCTACCTTCTGTCCTTCACTCTTTACCAAAAACACTTTCCACATAACCATCAGTGCTCTAAACAATTCTGATCACTTCACTATCTCTCGCTCCCACCACCTTCAGCCTCCTGCATGAGATTGATAGCCACACACACACATACAAACACACCAAGCTCAAATCCCACATAAAACACTCCTCCCCTGGGTCACCTCCTTGCCTCTCTTCCCCACATTCCAGCTGTACCACTGACCAGAACAGTCTCAACATGTCTTCTGCTTCTCCACATATTTGCCTGTGCATTTCCCTCTGAGAGAAGACACCTAGGAGGCAAATATGAGTCTTTAAAATTCAGTCCAGATGTCATGTCCTCTGTAGTCTTCCAGAGTCTCTTCCCCACAAAAATAAAATCTGCCCCACTTGCCCATATGCTGCCTCTGTCACAAACTTATTTCATGAAGCTGTTTGTTAACATGTCTTCTTCCTGGACTATGAGTTCTTGGATGGACAAAGTCATATGTTATTCTTCTTTTTTTCTCAACACAAAGTAAAATACCTGGCATAGAGTATGCCCTAAATAAGCATTTCCTCAGGGAGTTAATGAACAGAAGCTCCTTCTCTTGTTAATCTAGAGATTGCACCTAAATCCTCACTTTGACTAACCAGAATGTCCTCCTAAGTCTCAGCATCTGACTCATGCTAGGGGCTTATTGAACTGGCTGAAGGGATAAACCCATGAATCATGTCACTAACTTCTTATAATCTAGGTTGCCCTTCTGAACCTTCCAGATCTCTGTATCTCTTAAGTTATTAAAAAATAGTACAAAGTCCAGAATCTGCCTAAGCAGTATCTCTCATTTATCTCACCATCACTACTTGGGAGAAAGCCAAGCAATGAAAGGAGAACAAGGCCCACAGGTAACCAGGAAAAATAAATTTAAACACTACACTTTATATCCAGTAGTAGTGGTTGTCACTGTTATTTTCCTACTGGAGATGGAATCTTCACTCATGCTAGGCAAGAACTCTGCTACTAAGTTACAGCCCCAGCTCTCCTTTAAAATTTTGTTTGTTTGTTTTGTTTTCAGTCCTGAGGGATTGAACTAGGAACCTTGTGCCTGCAAGACAGGCGCTTATGCAGCTGAGCTATTGCCCCAGCACTAAATTTTATTTTGAAAC
>NW_004524883.1:314006-317347 GCF_000260255.1 Octodon degus
AAAAAAAAAAAAAAAAAAAGAGATGCACTGGCTAGCCTTGAATTTGTGCTCCTTCTGCCTCAGAGGGTCTTACTATATTGCTCAGGCTGTTTTCAAACTCATCAGCACAAGACATACTCCTGCCTTGGCCTCAAGACAGCTTGTGCTACAGGCAAGCACCATCAAGCCAACTTCATGGAATCTTGTTTCTTGCAGTATCCTAGAAGTGAAGAGTCACTTCACCTTGCACCGAAGATCATACAGCTAGAGTTCACTCTCCCAGAGCTGTTTCCAGTGTATGCCATGAGTCCACACACAAAACCCCACAGCCTCTATCACTGGGGAGCCCAATAGACTAATCATAACTGTGGCTAACTGCATCCACGCTTCCAAGGGTGCCCACAGGGCTCGTATTTGTACACAGGTGTTTGATATGGAGACCGCTTTAGGAAGAGGGTGACTGATGGAGGAATGACAACTGTCAGAGAAGACACAGACAGAAACAGAACACAGGAGAAAGCTGAAGAACTAAAGCCAGACAATCCATTTGTGGTCACTAGGGAAGCAAACCTTCTTCCATGCCTCAGGGTTGTAGGAAGACCACAGAGTTGTACAAGAATCCAGATGTGAGTGGGTGACCCTGAGTCACCAAAAAAAAAAAAAAAAAAAAAGTCAAATTATGAAACCAAGCAAACTGCAAAGGCAAGCAAATTGTGAAGGAAGCCAAATCACTGCTCTAAAGAGACGTCAGCCAAGATGGCTAAAGAACAGAATTAGCACGATGCAGTCATCTTAAAGCTGCTACTTAGCTGGAAGGATCCTTCCACATACAAGATGTGCACCTCTATACTCATGTTTTGTTAATTTGTTCTGGGCTTCTTTTGGGGGGAAGGAATCTTGCTATGTAGTTCAGCCTGGCTTTGAACTTACTATGTAGCCCAAATTCATAAAAAATCCTCCTGCTTCAGCCTCCTGAGTGGAGAGAGTACAGGCATGTGCAATCATGCCCAGCTCTACTCATATTTGAGGCATCTCAATATCAACATGTTCTAAAATGAGCCCTGCTTGAGCGCAACCTACCACATCACCCATAGTAGTGCAAAGGAAGTTACAGGGTGAGGTCCTGTTTCAATAAAATAAAATAAAATAAAATAATATAAAATAAAATAAAATAAAATAAAATAATAAATTTTTAAAACGTTAAGTGAATCAAATAAGAAATAGTGGCTTAAACATTGTGAGGTTTCTCTTATATGAGAAACCAAAGTATGAATTGTTTTGTTTTTCTTCTGCTTCAGATCATGGCAAGAATGACTGGATCGGAGTGTCCAAAGTGAGGCAGAGGATTTGGAAGGAGAATAATGGCAATGTGTCTTTGGCTGTGACACATCTGTTGAAATTTAAACATTCAGTATATTTCCCAATCATGCCACATAAGTTTTCTGCAGAAAATTGGAAGAAACTTGTCATAGGGCAAGAAAAATTAGTTCTTCCTTGAAGAACTGAGTCACAGTACTATTTTTTCTGAATATAATATTCAAAAAGATAAATATTTGCAGGACAAGGTTTCAGTGCCAAGTGCCTTGCCAAGGGTATAAATCACTTTTTCTCTGAAAAGCATATGGAAATTTTATCTTGGAAGTTATACTTAGGGAAGACACTGCCCAGTGAATTAGAATGTTCTCATACATTGAGGTCTGACTCCAAAACTGGTGAGGAAGCTGTGTGCTATGGTGCACACCAGGAATCCCACCATGCTCCTATGCTGAGGCAGCAGGTTGCAAGTTCAAGCCCTATGTAGGCAAGTCAGTGGCTTAACAAGAAGAGGTGTCAGTATTTTAAAAATTAAAACTTTAGTGATATGAAACATTTATCTGGTTTGCAAGTACTAAATCTGTAATATTTGAAAAAGAGCAAGTTATTCCTGTGTCAAGAACTGTGGAATAAAAACCAGGGAAATGGTAGCCAATGAAACCTTTACAAGAGTAATGTAGAGTGAGCATGGAGAATTATGTGGCATGACAAGGAAATGCAGAGAAGTTAGCTCGGTAGGCCATCTTCAGACTGCAGTTAGACACCCTCTAACTTCTATAGATATGTTAGGTCAGAGTGCAAAATACCTGCCTTGAGGTTCATGGTATTTTATCAATGTCATACTTAAGCCCATAAAAGAGTACATCTTCAGGCTGGGGAGATAGCTCAGTAGTATAAGTGTTTGCCTGGCAAGCGCAGGGTCCTGGGTTCAATCCCCGGTACCACCAAAAAAAAAAAAAAAAAGTACATCTTAGAGCTTTAGGAAAAGGGGCTTGCAGACAAGCCCCAGCTCTGAGGAATAGTGATTATATTGATTGGCAGATACTTAACTTCTCTATTACTCTGTTCTTTATAAGACTATCATCTCAACTGGTTTTTATAATGATGAAAATAACTAATGAGCTTTAGTCTGGTAATAATAAACACTTCAAGTCTTTAACTCCCTAGGTCTCAACACATATCCCTTAGGAACTCATAAAAGCCTGACTAAAGTTGTCTCTACAGGGGTGAGATACTAAGACAGAAAAATTTCAAATAAGAAATGTCTACCTTTCATGTGCAAACTTGGCTCTGGACTACCATAAAATATTGGCTCTGTCAGGAAAGTGCTATCAGCCTGGATGGGGGTGGAGGAGAGACAGGGATGAGACTTAGAGTTGGTCAGGAGAGAAAAACATAAAGCCAAAGAGGTGTATCTAATGAAGCTTCCCTGGTGGATAGTGGTATGGCATACCTGTAATCCCAGCACTCTGGAGGCTGAGGCAGAGGATTGCTGCAAATTCGAGGTCAAACTGAGCTGCATAGTGAGTTCAAGCCCAGTCTGAACTACATAGCAAGACTGTTTCAAAAAAAAAAAAAAAGACTTCCCTGCAGAAGTCACTACTTCCAAAGGAGATGATGCCTCTTCTTGAGGGAAAAGGGAGAACAATCCAGGTAAGGAAAAGATGCAAGCATTACATGGAAAACAATTCTAATGTTTGTAGTAAAAGGAGCTTGCAACAGCAGAAGGAGATGAAGCTACGGAGCTGGTCAAGGATGGGTCAACCAAATCCCAGTGTGAGAAACCAAGGAATTACTCTTTTATCTTCAAAGCCAATGGAAAATTATTGTTGAATCATAGCAGTAAGATAGACTCACCCTCTTTTCACCTTAGAAGGATCATTGCAGCTGGGTTTAGAAGCAAGAGCAAAAACATGACAGTTACACTGTAATTAAGAACCATGCCCTGGGCTGGGGAGATGGCTTAGTGGAATAAGTGCTTCCCTGGCAAGTGCAAGGGCCTGAGTTCAATCACTAGTTCTGCAAAAAAAAAAAAAAAAAAAAAAAAA
>NW_004524883.1:317447-336608 GCF_000260255.1 Octodon degus
AAAAAAAAAAAAAAAAAAAAAAAAAAAAAAAAAAAAGAACCATGCCCACTCTAAAAAACATCAAGGCATGATGGGGAGAAGAATAACTAAGAGAGGGTAGATATAATGTTGGTAGGGATGGTGACAATTGGATATGAAATAAGAAAGAAGTATGCTTGCTGGATCTGAGATTTCTGGCTTGGAAAACTGAATGTATAATGTTCCCATGTATTAAAAGAAACTGAGCCAGGTGTGGTGGTGCACACCTGTAATTCCAGCGCTGAGGAGACTGAGGCAGGGAAAGAGAGAGAGGGAGAGAGAACAGAAGGAGAGGTGGAAAGAGGACAGAGGGAGAGAGGGAAAGAGAGAGAGAGGGGGAGAGAGAGAGGAGAGGAGAGGGGAGGAGAAGAGAGTGGAGGGAAGGGGGGGAGAGCAGAGAAGAGATATATAGATACATGAGTCCTGGAAGCTGATGAGTGCAGTGTGTTGGGAAAGACCCGTGCATGTACCCAGTCCTTCCACTCCCACTTGTACACACAGGAGCAGGTCTTGGGCTGTTGATTGGGGATATGCACTTTAGCCCCCTGTAATGCGAGCATCACACAACTAGCCTGCCCCATTGTGGTATTTTCCCTTTCCCTGCACAGAGAGGTGATAGTGTCCTTCTGCAGCATAAGAAGGGTGCAGGTGGCCAACTGCCCTCGGTTGAATGTCTAGTGGACCTTTGTATGGGTCACAGATTCACACTACTGATGCTGATCTATGGGGGAATGATACACACTATTGAATCTGATCTCTTATTTTTCTCTGCAGTGAGGATTGAACCTTCACACCGAGCTACATTCTCAATGCTTTTGAATTTTTTATTTTGAGGCAAGGATTGCCTACATCGGGCTCAAACTTGTGATCCTTGTCTCAGCCTCCCAGTGGATGGCATTACAGATGTATACCACCATGCCTAGCTGAAAGCCGATCTTGTTCTATATCTTCATGGAAGTAAAGTGTCATTCCAGCCAGTCCTTTACAATGTTGTTTTTCCACTAGTGGCACTGATACCCGGTTGAAAGGAGTTTAGAGTCCCCCTTATGAATTGGTAACACACGCACAGTATTCAGCTTCCTTAGGATTGATAATGGACATACAGTATTCTGTCACACAATTCTGCTTACCTCAGTGTGACAGAAATTCACAGAGTTTATTATACACTGTGGAAATGAGAAAAGATGTAAAGGAGGCCCTAAGTGATAGAAGAATGTTATTGCTTTTTAAAAATTTTTGATTGACTTTAATTTTAATTTTGATTATTGTTTTGAATAATAATTATGCATATGTGTGGATACTGTGTGATGATTCAAAAATACATGTATGCATTGTACCATTACAAGATCAGTGGAAATATATCTATCACCCAAAATATTTATCATTTCTTTATCTTGAGAATATTCAAAATGTTCTCTTCTAACAATTTGCCTATGCTCTCTTCTAACATCTAGATATTTATTAACTATTGTCACCTCATTGTGCAATACAACACCAGAATTCTTTTCCTCCTGTAGCATTAGGTGGGCGGCCTTGAAGGACTGTGGGGCCCAAGTGGCTCTCCACCTTCCCTCAGGTGTTTCCAAGTTCTTCACTTCTACTCTAGTGAAAAACGGGGCAGTGGGTCAAGCAAGACTGGTTCAGCCAGAAGGTTCCCAGCAGAGAATGGGAAAGTAGGGGCAGCAGAGAATGAGGAAGTCATAAATAAAAGTAATGCAAGGCAAAGGTTTATGCATAACATCAAAAGAGTGCAGGGGAAAGCTGCCAGGTAGCAGAATGTACCCACAAGGTGGGGGGAACTTGGCTAAATCCTCCAAAGGGGACCATGGTACTCATACGTACAGGGTCAAACTGGTTTCTAAACATGATTGTTTCACTGATTGGTGGAATCTAGGCCAATAAGGTCCTAGCCTTTATTTCCGGGTTGAGGGGGCTCAGGAGTTATAGCAAGTACATGGTAGAGTTTCATCAGGAGTAGCTTCCTCATTAATAGTACATGATAAGCATACAGCAAACTCACAACCAGCTACCCAGGTCCCGCCCTATGTGATCCCTTCCTACATCCAGCAATATTGCCCTATACTCTTAACTGTAGAGTTGGACTTGTTCATAAACTTCTTCCCATCCTCCCTATTTCCCTACTATCCCCAGCTTCTTATCACCACTATTCTACTCTCATTGCTATGACACCAACTTTTCCATGTTCCATAAGTGAGTGAAATCCTACATGAGGCATTTCTTTTTCTGTGCCTAACATAAAATGTCCTCAAAACTCATCCATATGGTCACACTGAGAGGACTTTATCCTTTTTAATGGTTACATAGGATTCCATTGCATATACAGTATATGCCACATTTTTTTCCGTTGTTGTTTCTATTTGTTTTGTGTCACATTTTTGTTCTCCATTCATTTGTTGATGAACATCTATGTTGATTCCATGTGTTGGCTTTTGTGAATACTTCTTAGACAAATGTGAGAATACAGATGTCTATTCATCATGCTGATTTTTTTTCCTCTGGATATTCACCTAATAGTGGGTAAATCTTTGTTGAAGCAGCCTCTTAAAGAACTGAGCTAAGGGGCAGGCCCCCTAAATCTCTGAAGAACTTCCACACTGTTTTCTATAATCATTCTATAATTTACATTTCCACCAACAATATGCAAGGATTCACTTTTCTCCACATTCCTGGCCATCACTATCATTTAAAAAAAAAAATAAGACCAATTCTCACTGGAAAGAAGAAAATAAAGGCAATCGGCAAGAGAACTGAACTGACATTCCTCAAAAGAAGACATGTAAATAGTGAAATATATACAGGTATACCTTGAAAGATTGCTGGGTTGGCGAGATAGCTCAACAGCATAAAGTGCCTGCTTAGGCAACTTTAGGAAAGCATAGGCAAGTGCAGGGACTTCGTGGTTTGATCCCCAGCACCACATGCCCACCAGCCCCGCCCCCAAGGTGGACTGAGCCAGTCATGCACACACACAAAAAAAAGATTGCATAACATCACCAGTGGCTGGGCAAATATAAATTAAAATTATAAGATAAGATTGACATTTTAGGGCCAGCCAAATAGCTCAGCAGATTAAAGTGCCTACAAGCAGGCTCAGGGGCCAGGGGTTTGATCCCCAGGCCTGTCATGCTGGCCCCACCCCTGGGGCAAGCTGAGATGGCAGTTGAGACAGGGTGTGGTGACACATGCCTGTAATCCCAGCTCTTGGGAGGCTGTCTGATCTAGTAGTGAGACCCTGAACACCCTGTAGACCCTTCCCTAAAATTAAAAAAAAATTGACATTTTATAATAACCTCAGTCCTACTTTTTAATTTTAGAAGCTTTTATTCAAGAAAAAGGCTGAATCTTAAAATTGTGTTCATAACATATAAATAACTCATATAACTTGATAAGAAGACAAATAAACCAATAAAAACAGTCAAAACATTTGGACAAAGTCTTCAATAAAGTATGATGCTACCTATTTGAACCATATACTTTATTTATTTATTATTTATTAACTTATTTATTTATTTGGGGGCATACAGGGAACCGAACTCAGGACCTCACTCTTGCCAAGCAGGCTCTGTGCCACTGGGCTAAATCCCTGTCCCCAAACTATACACTTTAACTAACTCAATTTTATTCTATGCAAACTAAATCTAAGTGGAACTGTTTTCAAAATTTTAATATTAAAATCTCAGCAAAATATTTGAGGAGACATTTGCGAAGGGATTACACATGGATGATCAAAATCACATGAAAAATTTCTTAGTAACATTAGGAATCATCAAAAGGCATATGAAGCAGGATGATGTAACATTGATGAGTCAATAATGTGACAGGCAAACAAGAAAAGAGACCTCATGGGTGTGTCTTGGAGGAGGAGAAAAAAATGGATGGCCTGATTTAAATAGCAGAGAACAGCAAGGGCTGCTTAGAGAGCTGAGGAGCTGCCCCATAAGAGAGACCTCTCACTGGGATTCGCACTTGGCTTCAGACAAAGCAGCTGGGAACCTTCATCAAGGTAAGAAAAGTATGTGTTGAGATACATAATATTCTTCACAACATTCCACATGCCTGAGACAGATGCTCATCCTTTGGGCATGAGAATGCTACAAGACAATGTATATGCAAAGGTTTTCCAAGAGGTAAGTAGGCATATATATTTTATAGCAACATGTAACATATTAACTATTGTTATTTGCCTATTATTTTGTTTTACCTTTTTTCCATAAAATAAAATATATAAAAAGGGATAATAAAGAAATTAATTTGCTCATTCAAATGAAAGACTCAGAACACAAGCTTATAAAATATATAGGGATAAAATCTAGATCAAAGTCTCCTGGGGCAAGGGACAGGAATGAGGATTCAATGTAGAATATGAGGGTCTTAATGCAGCAATAATAATGTTCTAAGATGAGCTGATGATTGTACCACTTGGCAGTGCTTCTAAAAAATCATTGGTTTTTACATCTAAATTGTATATAATATAAAATGGGCTTTAATAAGTTGCTTTCTTCAAAACAAAATGACTCCTCACCAATAAATGTAATCATTATGTACTACAAAGATGTACAAATAAAATTTTAAAAACAAACTTATAAATCAGATTTAATTGGAGTTGCAAAGTGATCATTTAAAATAATTTTTTCTCATTAACTTTATTGAAAATCAGTAATTATATAGCATATTAAAAATTGTAGACAAATATTGAAATGTGAAAGATATAGGATGTAGACAGAGTGAATTTTAGAGAATTATTTCTGAAATGAATACATAGCAGGAGATTAATAGATTTCACATTGTAAATAATTTACAAACTTAAATGAATATAACAATAAAAATCGTCCAAAATAAAAATGGAGAAGAATTTACAGATCAGTCATATAATAGTTCACTCTGTGCCAAAATCAAGAAACATATTCATATAATTAGAATTCTAAAAGTAGAAAGGGATAGGCAATAAATATTCAAAGATTTAAAATTTCTGAATTTAGTTGAAATTATAGCACCACATTTCCAAGAAAAATGAACCTTTTTCACAAGAAATTTGAATAAAATCATACCAAGATACAAAAAAAGAAGTTGTCCAAAACTAATTGTAAAGAAAAAAATCATTAAAGCATATACATAGAAAAAATATTAGCTATGGAAGAACAAAATTAAATAGCATCTTATTCCACATTAGAAAAAAAAGAGCAAGTGTGTAAGAATCTAGATTAATTAATTCAAAGGACTGAAAAAAAGGTCTGTCCTCACTGAGTTTTATGCTTAGCAAACACACCTTTAAAAACTAAAAGTAAAATATTTTCCAGTTATACAAACTCAAAATATTCTAATAACTCCAGACGTAGCATACAGAAAATAACAAAAAGCATAATTCAGAAGACAAGAGAAGTTGCTGTATGGTCCTGGATAAAGATTAAAGAGCTCTCAAAAAGGTAGTTGTGCAGGACTAAATGATTTAAAATATGCCAGGCAGAGTGGTACAATCCTATAAATCACAATGTTCTGGAGGTTGAGGCAGCAAGATTGCCATAAATTTGAGGCCAGCCTGGGCCACAGGATGAGTTCAAAACTAGTTTGAAACATGTAGCAAGACCTTGTCTAAGAAACAAAGAAAAAAAATATAAATATATGTATATGCTTAAACTATACATTGCAAAAAATGCTGAAAAGCAATCAGCTCTCAAGTGTTCTGTGTACACACGTGGTCTTTTCTAAGGATGCTTCTGCCTGAGAAATACCAGTATTCTGCCTAAGTAAAATTTCATTTCCCATCTCCTCTTTTTGTTAGCTGAACTCAGAAAGAAACAACGTCACAGTTTTCTTCCATCCTTAATTTTACTGTGGGGTGTTGACACAGAATGAAGGAGTATGCCAGGTGCAACAAAAAGACTGCTCTAAAATTGGTTACTGGTGTGGGGCTGGGGAGATGGCTCAGTGGAATAATTGCTTCCCTGGCAAGCACAGGGGCCTGGGTTCAATCCCCCATTCTGCAAAAAAATAAAAATAAAAAAATGAAATTGGTTACTGGCATGCCTCCTTTTATGAATAATGTCTCAGGGTTTCTTATCATAATTTGGGAAAAAGCAGAGTATTAGAGATTAAGTGTTTTCACCTGTTTTAAGATATTCTAAGGTTTGATACACTGCACTACAGCAGTGGATACACTGATAATTCTTATTGAAGGGCTCCATCTTTCCACAACTCAACTCTGTGTTATATAAGAGCAAAGCAACTGCAGCCCTGACACAAAATACAGTGTTTGAAGTAGCTGTTGGCCAGGGATGTAGCTTAACAGACTGTGTGCTGGCCTAGCAAGCATAGGCACCCATTCCGGATCCATTCCTGGTACTGTATGCAGTGCCGGCCCTGCCTCAGACGCAGCCACCAAAACTAGGTGTGGTGGCACACACCTGTGATCCCAGCTCCGGCTGAAATGGGGATCACGAGTGCTACCTGTGTAGTGAGACCCTGAACCAAATACATAATATTTTTTTAAAAAAAGAAAGTAGCTGTCTCAGGAGCTTAAATGTATGCAGCTTTTTCAGCTCTTTCCAGCTCTCATCCATAGGTTGTTATTATGCAGGATGAAAATTACCTTTGAACAAATGAAGCCAAACTGTTCAGTGATGCTGATGTGTGGACATTGTCAAATTTTTCAAGATATTTTGGATAAAAGTTATAAACAGAAATTTCACTTGACTTCAGATTCAATATGAGTTGAATGGGAAAGTAGTGCAAGTCCACTTTACTGAGTCCTATTATAGGATCTATAATTCTATATTCCGTTCCACCACCACCAGCCCCATGTGGGCCCTTGAGTCAGCCCAGCCTCATGCTCTGTTGGCAATCACACCCCCACTCTCTTGACACTGATTACCTCTTCTCATCTCCCAGTTCCTCACTCTCAGCTCATGGCCTCACCTCCTATTTTGCAATATAGCTCCTTACTGACTGAGGTCTCAGGGCTTCTTATCTTTACCTTAATTTGGTTAAGAGTAGAAATTAAGTGTATTCAGCTGGGATGACATGTTCTGAATTCTGATACATTGAAAAGACGAAAGATTTATACAATCTGAAGAGAAACCAGAGTATGAATTCTGATATATTGAGAATTGACAATTCTCATGTAAGAACCCCATCTTACCTGAGAAAATAAAAAAGCTGATACTTGTAGGTTATGGGAATGGAAGCCCTCAGTCTACAGTTCTTCGTGACAGCAGGACAAACTAATATAGTGGGTCCAGCATGAGTCACCAACTAGCACTGGACATTTAGAAGCAGCAGTACACAGATAAGCCTTATGAAAGGAAGCCAGTTCTCAGGTCTTTGCATTCCCCTCTCCCCCAACCAAGATCACTGTATTTCTAGGTCCATCCAGCAAATACCAAGAAGGATTTGGACAAAGACTCACTGACGCTGTGAGCCAAATCAGCCTGTCCACTTATTTGTTTAGTATCTTCTCAGCAGTAGCTACTTTGTGATTAACCTACAATGCAATGGTTAACATCCATGTAGTGTATGCTCACCCTATTAGTCCATCTACATGTCTCTTCCCCAAACCTTCTTATATCTGACTCCCTGATGTTGCACTCCTCCCCAGGCCCAACGGATAGGCCAAACCATGTGTTCCTGCTCAGAAGCCCATGGATACCTATGATATGAAAAGGGGTAAATTTAGTTTTTATAGCTTGTAACACAGTGCCCCTAAAACTCTTACAGTCTCTTAAATTATATGAGTGTCTCCTATATGTAAATGATACAATAATTGGTAATTTGAAGTCCCTAGTTACAAGATGTTCACCACCAGACCAAGTCAAGGTTAGAGGATCACAACCTGCAACCTTACTTTCCAATATATGAGGGGATAGAAGAGGATGAGCCTGAGAAAATAAAAAAGCTGATACTTGTAGGTTATGGGAATAGCCTATAATGTACTCTGCCCAGATCAGCTAACAAGCTGTACTCCTCAAGTTTCTACCTATCAGAAGGCACTGTCCTTGGCATTCTCTTTTAGGGCCATTCCTCTGTCAGTCTATAGTAACCATCAGTGGTCATTCAATGCTTGTATCAATGTATCATATCTGTTCATCTATTTACCCATAGCCTGGGATCAGTTTCCTTCCTCCTTTGCCATTTGGCCAGAGGGACAGTGCCCCTAAAGTGTGAGTATAAACTGAGGGAGTGGCATCAGTACAACAACAAAAAGAGACAAGCAGTCTGTGGTACCTGCTTGTGTAACTTACTCTGCACCTCCGTAGGCCTGATCTCTATTGCACCACTTCCTATTAATCATGGATTGCTCATGCCCCCTGCTAAACGTTATCATTTACAGAATGGAACTTTCTAATCACACAACTTATGTATGATATGATAGGCTGCTTTAGTCCACTGTCCTTTCATACCATGTAGTAACTTGTTTAATCTACTAGGAAATCAGGACTTTTTTTTCTGCATTTAGCATAGTCTTGCTTCAGAATCCTAAACTTTTACACTAAAATTCCCTGAGGGACTTACCAAAGATTCTACACAGATTTTTACCAGCTCACATATGTATGACTCCGTGTAATCTTCTAGGTTCTGTGGCCCAGGAGGCAGACTGTTTATACATCTTCACTTGCTGGAGAGCCATCTTTTACCCTCAGGTCCACACAATACTTACAGCCTTCACAATCACCCAATAAATGGATTGGAGTAGAATTTCCACACATTGTATAATATATGTCATCCCCCAAGTCTCAAGAGAACTACTAAATTTTGAGTGACTGTTTCAACATGTATAGACCAGTGGAACCCTAAAGCCCAACCTTGTGATAGATGGCTGGATCTTTGGCTTTAAAGTTTGCATTAAAAGTACTTATCTGCTTTGATAATAACTTAAGTAAATGCTATAACAGAAGTAAGTGCTACAATAAGGGAATTGGTTTTATGTAAGTACATAGCTATTTATTCTTGGAATTTGAGAAGATCTTAACTTACATACCAGGAAATCATAAATTTACCTTGTACACAAAGCCACACAACCACCCAGAGAGTGAACATTTAAAAGCAACAAAGGCTACTTTACAGTAAATATTTTGAGACCAAAGCTGAACTGACACAACTGAAAGACTGAGGAAAGAGCCTGATCGGCTGAGATTACTGAATCTGACCCATGGACTGAGTGAGGACCCAAAAAAAAAAAATATAAGGGGGCTGGGGTTTGATCCCTGGCCAGTCAGGGGTTCAATCCCTGGCCTGCTGGGGATTTAATCTCTAGTCTGCCATGCCAGCCCTGTCCCCAGGGCATGCTGAGATGGTGAATGAGACTGGGCATGGTGGGGCATACCTGTAATCCCAGAGTTTAGGAGGCTGAAAAACAAGAAAGATCACTACAAGTCCGATCTGTGTAGTGAGACCCTGTAGACCTTGTACTAAATAAATAAAAAAATTAAAATTAAATAAAAATTATATCACTGCCACAATATATTCAAATATTCATTCAACAAATACCAATAAGCAATAAAGACCCCTTGCAAGAACTGTAAGTCCAACACAGTCCCTAGGAATGAGTGAGATAAATATTTCAAGAGAAGTAAGAATGGGACCACTGTGCCACATAGACAAGATAATAAATCCAAAAGTTTTGTGGGGATTACGTGTCTTCATGTGCTAAAAACAAAGATGAACATAAGAGAAGAGGCTACAGGTGACAAGCAGCCAGAGAAGAGCTTTGCAAGTAGGCATGGGGTGTGTGCCAAGAGTTCAGGGGAGAAGCCCACAGGATAAAAGGATAAAATCAGCCCTCAGCAGCCACAAAGTAACTTGAAAAGCCTTTTTACATCTGGCTCTTAATAGATTTGGTCATCTCACAAACCTCTGAACTACCCATTGACTATCTAGAAAATCTCAATGAATAGGCAGTTATTGAACCTCTATGCATATGTTATGATTTGACTCCAGATGACAAAAGCCTTTGTAACTAGTTTAAAAGAAGAGATTTAATATAAGAAATTTTGTGTTCATAAAGCCATCAGAAGGGTTTGAAATGTAGGTGCTGAGTTTCCCATAATGGCTCCTGGACCATCCCAGCTCTCCTCCATGCAGAGGAGATGTTATTCCATGTCTGTACTTACAGGACCTGCTTGCTGGAGCTGCCTGCCATCGGAAGGCCTCACTCCCAGGACTGAGCTCACCAAGAGGAAGACCAAGCAGAAAGCGCCATGTTTCGATTTGGGACGCTGAAAACCCTCTTGCCTCAGGCATTTCCACTCCTTGTGAGAAACACCAGCAGTGAGACCAACGGTAGGCCTAAACTGGCCAACAAAGTCGCTGTGGTCACAGGATCCACCTCTGGGTGAGAACAACTCTTTGGGAGCTCTGGAATCATGACAGCCTTTTGATTTTGTTAACCTTCTTGACTTAGCCTGATTCCCACAAAGCAAAGCCGCCAAAGCTGAAGTACCAGTAGTTTTTGGAGAATGAGATCCTAAGGGAATAAAGCGACAAGAAAAGAAAACAAAAACCAGATATATCCAGGATAGGAAGTGTTACCAAAATGGTCCTTCTATAGGCCCTTGGTGATGGGTCCACAGTTCCAGCATGAATCATGAACTGCACTTTAGAAACACCCCCCCCAGGGAAAGGGAGAAGGAATTCAGCCATTGCACTATCCCTCCCCTCCCTTAGTTAATACTCACACTACATAAGTTATGCTACATTGTAGTATCAGCAGGGGTCCAAGAAGCTAGGGGTCTTCCATGAAAAGACCCTTCATTTTCAGGTTCATTCCCTCATCCCAACAAAGAATGAAGGAGGGGGCAAGGCTGGCTTAAAGCCAAGAGCCTCTGGCTGAAAATAGGGAAATCAGGTCTACAAAGAATGAAGAAGTCAGAAATGAAAGTAGTACAAAACAGAGATTTACTTATAATATTGCTAAGGCGAGTACAAAGCTGCAGGGCAGCAAGCCACACAGCAGGGAGAGCTCACAATGAGTTTCTCAAAGGTCAAAGATCCCTGTACATATACTTTTAGGGGTAAACTCATCACTAAAAATTAACTGTTTCACTAATTGATGTATGTTAAACATCAATTAGTGTCTTAGCCCTGGTTGTTGGGGTGAGTTAAAGGTTATGAGGTCTTCACTGATTGGTGTACTCTAAGCCAGTCAGGGTCTTAGCCTTGATTACTGTGGTAAGCTGTTGTTGGGGTGAGCTACTGATCATGGTGGGGGTCTAGGAGCATAGAGCAAATACATGCAAACTGGCCCCTAAAAATAACTGTTCTAGTTAGTGCTTAAATTTTTTCTTTTAATTTTTTTACCAATTTTTCATGCTTATATCTGGCAATCTGAACAACTAATGTGAAGACAATATGCAATATGACAACCCTTGTTGAATTCTCATAATCTTATTTAATGAAATTCTGTATCGTTTCTAATGTTGTTTTATTATTCTTTTATTTTCTTTAAAAAATAATTTTTAAAAATGAATATAAAAAAGAAATGTTCCACTCCTACAAAGGCTTCATAAAGGGCAATTTCCAGTATCAAGTGGTCCTTTCTATGACCATGTGCTACATGACCCACACCACAGCAGCCACTCTATGCCCAAACCCCTGGCTAGCTCCCCCTCTAACTGTTACTATATAATAACCCCATCCTTCTAAGCTGCCTGCCTGAGAGCACTCAGAGGATGCATAGCCCTGAGAAAAGAAGCCCTAAGATTGCAGCTGCCAAGCAGACCAAAGCTTTGAGAAACTGGGAAAGAGTTGGCACCATACTAGTTCCAGTAAGTGTAGGGTCAAGTACCTCTGTGATGCAGTACACAGAGGGTACGATAGACCCTTCTTTACATCTTCTGTTCATCTTACCATCCATGAGCAGGACATGGTGTTAGCTTCTCTGGGTTAGGGGAGAAAATTCATTTGGAACCTTAAGGTGAGAAATATAGCAAGCAAGCAAGAGCTCATTGGCTGGTGGAAATGGAAATGTAAATTAGTACAAGCACCATAGAAATCTCTGTGGAGATTTCTCAAAAAACTGAAAACAATCTATTTGACCCAGCTATTCCCTTTGTAGGTATCTTCTGCAAAGAGTTAAAGGCATCATATTACAAGGATATATTCATCCCCATGTCTACAGCACTGCAATTTGTATCAGCTCAAGTTTGGAAACAGGCCTATCAACAGATGAATGGATAAAGAAAATGTAGTATATAAACATAAAGGAATACTACTCTGCCCTAAAAAGATAAACTTGAGGCATTAGAAAGTAAATGGATGCAATTTGAGATCATGATATTAAGTGAAATAAGGCAGACACACAAGCTTAAATATCACATGGTTTTTCTTAAGTGAAAAACTCAAAAATATATACATTTATATAAACAGCAAAACAGAAAATGTGGGCTGGGGAGATGGCTCAGAGGAATAAGCGCTTCCCTGGCAAGCTCAAGGGCCTGAGTTCACTCCCTGGTTCAGAAAAAAAAAAGAAAATGTATGAATAGGAAATAGGGAGATCTTTTTCAAATGGCTAAGGAAACAAGAGAGGAAGAGAGGAGAAAGGGAGGGGACGGAAAGGGAGAGAAGGGAGTGGCAGAAAAGGGACTGAGGGGGAAATGATAAAAACGGGGCTTATACAAAAATAAAGTGAACCAAGAATTCAAAGGGATTTTTAAAAGATGTACTATATACATATGCCAATTCTCCCACAACAAATGTAATTATTGTGTACTACGTACATATACTGGAAAAAAAAAAAAAAAAGACTCAGCCCCGGGATGCAATGTCACACCCTCTCCATTTCTCTGCCCACAGGATTGGCTTCGCCATCTCACGGCGTCTGGCGCAGGACGGGGCCCATGTGGTCATCAGCAGCCGGAAGCAGCAGAACGTGGACCGTGCAGTGGCCACACTGAGGGGGGAGGGGCTGAGTGTGACTGGAACCGTGTGCCACGTGGGGAAGGCCGAGGATCGGGACCGGCTGGTGGCCAAGGTGAGGGAGTAGAGGAGTTCTAGCTGGGGATTAGAGGATCGTGCACATTAGCACAGGCTACAGCCTCCATTACATGAATCAAATCTACTGTATGTCTCTCAGCTCTGGTCAGCTCACAGACGCTTCTAAACAACTTAGACAGAGGAAAACCACGGAGGGAGCAAGATGTTGGGGTGAAGCAGGGGTCTCTTTCCTGCTGCGTAAGAGCCAGGCAGGCCCTCAGGTCCTTGAGGAAAACTGAGGAGGTCAGTCATACGGTTACAAGGAATTCTGGTTTTCAGTCAAAGCCACAATGTTCAGGAAAACAGATACAACGTGACATTCCAAGAAACAGCGGCGGTGAGGCGTTAAGGAACTGGGGGCCAAGAGTGCCAAGGATTAAGAGGACAGCCAGTAAAAGAAACAGGGCTGAAGCTTCACCCTTCATTGCTCACAGGCTCAGGACGCAGCTGTTAAGAAGAGAAAATGGTTTTCCGTCCCTGCTTGGAGGTGTTCCTCCCTCCGATTTGACCCAGACATAACCCACTGACAGCAAACAGGAATTACCTGTTCGCAGACCTTTCTCTTCTTCACTGCTGTCCTCCATGTCTTCTTCTCCCCTACAGGCACTGAAACACTGTGGAGGCGTGGACTTCCTGGTGTGCACAGCAGGCGTCAACCCCTTGGTGGGGAGTACTCTGGGGACCAGCGAGCAGATCTGGGACAAGGTGAGAACTGGGGATGATGGCAGGAAGGGGGTGAGACTCCATCCTCCCCCACATACCCAAGCCCACACACCTGTCAACATAAGCTCCTTAGCACAGAGCAAGGTCAGGTGCCTAGACTCTGTGAACCTCAATTCCCTACTGTGGGATGGAAGGAGGGGCGCCTGAATTGCAGTTTTTGCCTGTTGTTCAAGAGCTCCTAGTCTGCTGGTCCTGTCCAGTTATGAAACACGTGGAGCTCAGAAAAAAGAGATGATTCTCTTTCTTGTCTGCTTCCCCTAGCAGAACTATGCTGCCTGTGCTCTTGCCTGCTGTACTTCCTAATCCAGTGAGAACACTGGACTGTCTTTTAACCCTCACCCCTCTTTTGCTCTGATTTCAGATCATGGACATCAATGTGAAGTCCCCTGCCCTCCTTCTGAGCCAGCTACTGCCCCACATGGAGAAGAGAGGGTAAGGGTGGGGAAGGGGAACAGAGAGGGGGTCCTTCCTTTTGAACAGGAAGCTGGGAAGTGAGGATAAGAGCATCTAGTTTTAAATTAGGCATCCCTACTTAGAAACAGGCTGAGTAGAGCCAGTGATAAAAGAATGATGACCGTTTGACTTTCAGATTCAGTCACCTAAAAACCAAAGAATTCAATCTATAAGTGTGCCTCGGAATTAGATCTAGTGTACAGAGACTGGGAAGTCCCAGCAGGAAGAAGGATGAGGGATCCACTGAAAGAGAAGCTGGAGTTCCTACAACTGTCCTAGAATCACAAAAATAGAAGTGGCCTCTCCTGGGCTGTAGAGGCACCACCCTGATGACCTGCAGCCTGTGTACCTGTGGCGGAGCAAGATGCCCAGCCTGTGATGTGGAGTGGGCCTCTGGTACCCAGCCATGTTCTCTCCACCTAATCCCCATTCTGATCCAGGGCACCTCTGCAAGGTCTGGCTTCTCTTAATAACTGACATATTTTATCGTGTAAGTTAATGCTCACAACAGTTCTGCCTAGCAAAAGACATTCACTAAAGAGCATTGTAAGTGATGTACTTCAGGAGGAAGTACATAGAAATATCCCGTGTGGAAAATCTGAAAGAGAAACAAGATGCAACACACAGAACACACTAACATGTGAGCGGATTTAAATGCCTAAGGTAAAAAAACAATAATGGTGTTTGCAGGGTTAAAAATTTTCAGGACAAAAAGAGTAATATTCAAATCAGGAAGACAGAAATGTCTGTTATAATATTTTTATATTGTTGAGATAGGGTTTGAAAATTGATTATAGCCAAGCATGATGGCACACACCAATCATCCCAGCACTCTGGAGGCTGAGCAGAAGGACTGCTGTGTGTTCGTGAGGATTTCATGGGCTACATAGTGAGATCAAAGCCAGCATGAACTACAGAGTGAGACACTGCCTAAAAAGAAGAAAGGAAAGAAAAGAAAAACTTTGATTTTCTAGACAAGCCTGTTCTGTTTTCTGGAATAACAACTATAAGAATAGCAAGAGAGTATGTAGTGTATGTTCAAAGTAATGGAGGAAGAAGTTGAAATAGAAAAAATAATCTAGAACAAAATTCATAAGAAAAAAACTAGTGCAATTAAAAATGATCACAAAATTGAATATTAGATGTTAATGCCAATATACCAGTAACTGCAGTTAAAATATAAAGATAATCAAGCTCGAATACATAATCAAATTAAAATTCTTCAGCTGGGCCCCACAGCATATGTCTATAGTCCTAGTGCTCAGGAAGCTGGGGCAGGAGGATTTTAGATTCAAGTTCAAGGCTCAAGACAAATTAGCGAGACTTTGTCTTGCCCCACCCCTCACACAAAGGTTTTTAATCTTATTAGATAATCATGGCATGTTTCACCAAATTTTTCATTTTCATTGACTGAGTCTATAGTGCTAGGAAAAATATTAGTATGATGGTTATAGTTCTGGGAAGACCTATGAATCAAGATATTGTTTAAAGTAGGATAGATTATGACATTTATTGAATATAGACATAGACAATAGTGTCTTTTGCTAAGCACTGTTGTTTGCAATCCTTTGGCAGAATGAAGTTTCTTTTTTTTTTTTTTTTTTGAAGACGGCATACGAGATGTTGCGGCGTGACTGGAGTTCAGACGTGTGCTCTTCCGATCTTTTTTTTTTGGTGGAACCAGGGATTGAACTCATGCCCTTGCCAGGCAAGTGCTTATTCTGAGCCATCTCCCCAGCCCCTACAATCTTGAAAGATATAGTTTTCCATAGGTCTAAGCATCTACCTGGCAAGCACCATGTTCTGGGTTTGATCCCCAGTACTGCATGCCATGCCACCATGCTGCCATGGCACTCACTGAAACCAGATGTAGTGGCACACACTTGTAATCCCAGCACTGGGGAGGCTGAGACAGGAGGATCACTAGGAGTCTGAGCTGTGTAGCAAGACCCTGTACTAAGTAAATAAGAATTTTTTTCTTTTTTCTTTTGTGGGACTGGGGATTGAGCTCAGGACCCTGTACTTGTCAGGCAAGAGCTTATTCTACTGAGCTATCTCCCCGGCCCCAAGAATTTTAAAAAGTAGAACAGATAAACCATAGTTTATCTGCACACAGGTTCTGTGCTCAGCTGTTCAATTTGGAACACACATCTTAAATCTCTGTTAAAGACAATGAAGAATTATATCTTTCAGGATAATAATAGTGCTTAGCAAAAGACAGCATAGTCTGTATTCAATAAATGCCAAAACTGAAATATGCTGGGGAAAAATTAAATACGAAGAAGTAGAAGAAAGGAAATAATGTAGAGCAGAAACCAAAAGAAAAGAAAACAAAATACAATATAAGGATCAAGAAAGGCAAAAGTTTATTTAAACACAAAATAGTAACCATTATCAGGAATTAAAAACAAAATCACCACTAGAGATCCCAAAGGCAACAGAAAGAATATGATTAACAGAAACTTTTATAACTTGAAATCATTGTAAAACAAACTTTTTAAAAAGTATTACACCTTACCAAAACTAACTCAAGAGATAGACAGTGAGACCAGTGATATTACCGTGCAATAAATGTAATCCCCAGTAAGTTGTTCCAAAAAAGCAAAACACAAGCCCAAACACAGACAGCTTCTCTGGCAATATAATTTGAGAGGTGTAATAGACACTGAAAGGAAAATGGAGATACCTCCCTCTGCGAAGGCCTAACTATTCTCACTCTCAATCACACAAGGTGACCTTCTTTGGCTCCCACCTCATCCCTCTTTCTTTTCCAGACAAGGTTCAGTGATCATGGTGTCCTCGGTTGCAGCCTATCTCCCAATTGCTGTAAGTAGGACTATATCTGTGGCTCCCTATTTGGGTCCCAAAAATTCTCCCCTTTCACTTGTAAAAAGTTTCACAATTGCTCCCTCGGGACTATTCATGTATGCAGTGATCACTGTGTGTCACAGCTTTTGTCTTTATATAAATTCACTTAGTGAGAGCATCTTGCCCTCTCTATGGGACAATCAGGAAGTATTACTAGGATGATTGCCTGAGCAAAACTCGGGAAATTAAAGCAACTCTTCTTTGTCCTCATTCAGGCCTATTAATTGATTTCCCTTTCTGTCCACAGAAGCTGGGAGTTTACAACGTCAGTAAAACAGCCCTGGTGGCCCTCACCAAGACTCTGGCAATAGAACTAGCACCAAAGAACATCCGGGTGAACGGCCTCCTACCAGGACTCATAGAAACAGAGTTTAGCAAAGTGGTAAGGTCCAAGGGCAGCAACTCCTCCTACCCTGCTGAGCAGCAGTGTAACTACTGCCCTGAAGGCCTTGTCCCATAGATCTAGGCTCCAACATTTAACCTGTTGAGTCCTGTTCTGATGTTCTGGTCAGTCTTTGAGATCTGCTGAGATGCAGCCTCAGACCTCTATCAAAGGCCATCTCGTAGTGTCTTCCAACAACTCTTTAGACTCAGCCTTTGAGATGTACAGCCCATGTGACCCATCTGCAAAAGCAACACTAACCTCTTGACCTTTCCTTTAGCTCTCTGAAGACAGAGATTTTGTGGGACATCTCAACAAATTTTACAAAATGCAGAGGTAAGTTATGGCTTGAATTAACATGACCTCATAACTTTTTTAAAGGGTAAAAAGTCCCAGAGCATCCCTCTGCAGACTTTCTTCCCCAGATATGACAATTCCCCCAGGCCTAGGATGACCTCTGCAGTTCTTTATGGGCCATGCATGATTTCAGTTTTACCTTTTCGCTTATCTTCCCAGGGTCTTGATTTGTGGCACATGGGAACCAGGGACTATGGGTGAAATGTCACCAGACTCCTTCTCACTTTCTCTCTCCATACAGATTGGGACAGCCTGAGGATTGTGCTGGGCTTGTGTCCTTCCTGTGCTCCTCAGATGCCAGCTACATCACTGGTGAGAACATCGTGGTGGCCGGCTTCTCCCCCCAGATCTGAGGGGCCTCTCCATGCAGGAGCCCCATGTGCCTGTGCTCCGAGTGTGTACATTTAAATTGAAATCTTCACTGACAGAAATAATAAAGAACATCAGAAAAGCACCCTGTTGGTGTGAAACTATCATTGAAACCAGTTAACACAATGTCAGCTTTACTAGAGCAACAAAATATGTGCTTAAGTCTCTGATAAACACAAAGAGCTAAAATTAGTCTGGAAGACAACATATGTTGTGTTCTAAACATTTCTATGAGCTTAATGTTTTGATCTCTAATTCTTCATATGAGAAAGCCAAGAGAGTGGTCTAAGGACAGTGTCCTGAGTACACACACAGGGGCTCAGAGCAAGTTGAACCTCCATTTGCTTATAAAAAGGAGAAGAGATTAGCATGGAATTGTATCTGAGGAAAAGACCAGTCACCAGGGTCCTCATTTTCCTTTTGGAACCCTAGCCTATAAGACTAGATCTGTCTACCTGCACTCACACCGTTCAACCTTCCACAAATATATGCTCAAGCAGTAACTAGTGTCTCATACAATGTATGCTGGACCACTAGAGCCTGAAATACAGGAACAATGGCAACCCTGGGAGGGTCCTTCCTGTATCTCTATGGTCAACACTGGGTTCACAAACATTCTGGTGGGCAATTCTTATGCACACTATAAGCTTCCTACCAATGGCACACCCTCTACATGGAAGAATTTAGGGCCTGCACGGCACTCATAAGCAATGAGTGGTGAGACCTGAGAGATCTGTACCCCAGCTGTATGCTTCCTGGTGAGACAATGTTTCCTGTCATACAATTTCTCAGAAAAGGCTCAGCAGTGAGCACTCTCATATACAGAGAGAGAGAGAGAGAGAGATAACCTGATAATTTGCTCTTACAAATACCATTCCTTGACTTCCCTCCCCTCCTCCTCCTCCTCTTCTTCTTTTTCTTCCTCCTCCTCCTCCTCCTCCTCCTCCTCCTTCTTCTTCTTCTTCTTCTTCTTCTTCTTCTTCTTCTTCTTCTTCTCTCTCTCTCTC
>NW_004524883.1:336708-338175 GCF_000260255.1 Octodon degus
CTCTCCCTCTCCCTCTCCCTCTCTCTCTCTCATTTCATCTGCATAGGAAGTCATTTTTGGTCTCAGGGTCTGCTTTGGTAGAATCCAAACTAAGTTAAAAACAAAATTTTTCATTGTACATTTATAAGTAAATTACTAAAAATGCAAAGTTCTCAATGAGTCAACACAGTGGCAGAAATTTATTCAGCCAAGAAAATAGTAACTCAGTTATTTACAATAAGTGCATATTATTAGAAAGTCTAGGGAAATAATAATCAGAATTGGTATTTCCTAAAGTGAATATCATGCTTGAAAAGAAGTGAAGAGGGGGACAACCCACTCAGGCCCCCCTTCTGTCCTTCTCTTGGACAGAAGCTTTCTTTTCCCCAGTAAATATTCTGCTCATAACCTCCATTTGTTCCTAAAATTCATTCTTCAATTTTAGAGAACACAAACTTGTCCCAGGTACCTTTCAGGTCAGGAGTCTCATTTTTTCCCCTATATCATTTGGAGGTCATCCAATGAAATCATTGGACAGAGGTATGAGTTTGCTTTTCTTTCATAAATTCTGGATTGGGACTTACTTAGGTAACAAATTTTTATGATTCAATTTTTCACATATCTTTGCCCATTGCTCATAATTGTTCATGTTTTGCTTCATATAATTTTGTCTCATATACTTCTGTTAAAATTGCTTATAATTGTTTTGTCTCTTACATGGTTTTGTCAAAATGTTGGTCAAAATGTTGGTAAATCTAAGTTAAAACATGGAAATGGTATAAGATTGTAATATTTCTCTAAAGGTACATTTTATTTTTTTTCCTTAATCTTATTGAGAAACAAATAGCACTAAGACAGTTTCAAACCAAATTGGTAGGACAGATTCAATAATTAACACATTGCATATATTCTTCCCAGTGGATAATTGCTATGTAAGATGCGGACATGGTATCTTAATTACAAACACTATTAGAACAAATCCCTCTATTCATAAAGAGAATGTAAGTATATATCTATCCTAACCATTTTGAATACACAGATACAAAATGGACATTCATCTGTATCCCGTTTTCTGTTCAGTTCAGTTATTTGAATATTATAGGTGTGTTAACTCAGCAAAATATTCTGAAAGAGTCCAGTAGTCCATAATAGTATGGGGTCTTCTGCTTCACTGGCAATGTCAGAAATTGTTGACCTGAGTCCCCTACAGCTCAACATAGCAGCATGGCTTTACTTCTTATACTTCATTTTTATACTTTTCTGCTGGATGGTTAAGACCAAGATAAACCATTCCTCAGGTGATGGGCATCTTAGTTGTTTCCAAAATTTGGCTATCACAAATTGTGTTGCTATAAAAATAGGCACACATATATCCCTACAATATGATGTTTTCAGATCCTCTGGGAAAATTCCCAGTAGAGGAATAGCTGGTTTAAATGGGATTTTCAGTCCAAATTTTCTAAGGAGTCTCCACACTGATTTCCATAA
>NW_004524883.1:338832-339842 GCF_000260255.1 Octodon degus
TTTTTTTGTGGAACTGGGGATTGAACTCAGACCCTTGAGTTTGCCAGTCAATCACTTATTCTACTGAGCCATCTCCCCGGCCCCCTTACCATGTAGTTTTCTTTGTTTTTTGTTTTTTGTTTGTTTGTTTGTTTGTTTGTTTGTTTGTTTTTTCTTTCAAAACCAGGGATTGAACCCAGGCCCTTGCGCTTGCCGGGGAAGCGCTTATTCCACTGAGTCATTTCCCCAGTCCTGGGAACTTTTCTATTTAACCTAACTAGAAGACTTTTTTCTTTTTTCCTTATGATTACTTTTTATAATTCTTTATTTTATTGTACATGTTTGCAATTTGTGCAGTTTACAGTCATCTTGGGGAGTGGTTACATGTACATATTATAGCTTCTTTTCTTTCTTAATTCCCTTTCCCTTTTCTCCCACCCTCTTCCTTCTCCAGTTTCCCTATCATGTTTTTCATTCTTGTTGATGATTTGCCTTAGCTCATGTTATGGCATATAGCTTACAATAATTGAGGTCATTAGGTTGCTGTACATGGTACCCCTTTGTTCCATTTATTTCTCCTTTTCCTCCTCTTTACCCTTTGCTCGTGTTTCCTTGGACCACTTCCTTATTACAAGGGATCCATCCACTCATCCCTTTCTATCCATCCTTAATCATTTTCTTTGTTGGTACCTTGCCTCATTCAAATGAACAGCAGCATATGGCATTAAAGCCTGTGTGTCTGGTTTAGTTCACTCAGCATTATATCTTCCAGATGCATCTATTTTCCCACAAATGTCTCATTCATCATAGTGAACTAGTATTCCATTATATATGGATGTCACATTTTCTTTTTCCAGTAGTTGGTTGATGGATACATAGGCTGCTTCCAGGATTTAGCTATTTCAAAGTGTGCTATAACTATGCAGGCATCACTATAGTGTGATTATCTAACCTTTTGGGGCAAGATACCTAGCAAGGGGACAGCTGGGTCATATGAAATTTCTTTTATTTTTTTTGCTTTATTTACTTAT
>NW_004524883.1:340729-342895 GCF_000260255.1 Octodon degus
ATATATGTATATATCATCTGCAATCCTTATATATAGCAAAACAAAAAAATTTATATTTTTTGTGCAGTTGAAGTTTTGTTTTTGGTTGGGGGTTTGTTGGTTTGTTTGTTTGTTTTTGAGACAGGGTTTCACTAGATAGTTCAGACTAGCTTTGACCTCACTATGTAGCCCAAACTGCTCTTAAACTCTAGAGATCCTCCTGCTTCTTCCTCCTGAGAGCTGGGAATACAGGCATGTGCTACCACACCCAACTGAGATTCTATTTAGAAAATCCCTTCCTACACATATATCTTGAAGTGTTTTATCTGTTATCTTCCAGAAGGTTAATGTTTCTGTTTTAATGTTTAGATCTTTGATCCATTTAGATTTTAATTTAGAGTAAGGTGAGAGATAAGGGTTCAGTTTCAATCTTCTGTAAACAGGTAACAATTTTCATAGCATCACTTGGTGACTATGTTATCTTTCCTTCAACATATGTTTTTTGGCCCCTTTGTCAAAGATCAAATAGCTGAATGTGTTTGGTCAGGTTTTTATATCTTCACTTCTGTTCCATTGATCCATGTGTCTGCTTTTATTCCAGTACCATGCTGTTTTTTATGGCTACTGATTTGTATTATAGCTTGAAGGCAGTCATTGCTATGCCTCCTGCTTTGTTCTTATTGCCCCAGGTTACTTTTGCTATTCTGGGTCTCTTCTGGTTCCATACGAATTTTAGGATTATTTCCTTTAGATGTGTTATAGTGGAAACTTTAAGATCTGGGGTGAGGGAGGAGGTCTGTGGGTCACTGGGAGTATACTCTAAAAGGGGAATCTGGGACACCAGGCCCTTTCTCTTCCTCTTTTTGTTTACTGGCCATGAAGTAAGTGACTATGCTCCAACCACACACTCACACCATGAAAGAGAAAAGAGAATGTGTAAGTTGATGGTAGTTTGAGGAAGACTTCATGAGAAAGAAGAAATCACTAGTCAAAGGAGACAGGAATTGGTGAGAAGCTCAAGGGATTTAGTAAGCAAACAATGATGATTAGGAAGGCATCTACAGAACCAATATCCCTATTATCTGTGCAGCAATAATCTAAAAACAGTAAATACTGGGAGGTAGTAATTCTCCACTATAATGGTAGCAAGGAATTTTGAAGCCATAGAGCTCTGTGGCAAAGACTGAGACAAGGGAGTTAGGAGCAACTGAGCAGAAAAATATTATCAGCCAAGACAAAAAAAAAAAAAAAAAAAAACATGCATCTGGTCTATCCCTTGCCCTGGACCTCGAATCAGACACACCTATAGAAAGACTTGGTGTCTTTCAGTGGGAAATATTCTGGCTACAATTTGCATGCTGGGGATGTAAACACTTTGATTTGATCATTATTTCTAGGATTTTTCATTACATGTAGGATGTATCCACAGACAGTGAAGAAAGCGCTCTCTCTCTCTCTCTCCATATATATATATATATATATATCTTAGATTGCAAGCAACTTGTTCTGCAAGTATTCCATAAGACAAGCAAAGTTTATAATAAATTTTAACTTGATAAATGAGTGATGTCTTGTAATATAAGTGGTAGTGACACAAATGTCACTCTATCAGAACTGAGCAAAGTCCTAGCTGAGGCCCCTGTGAGTGTGTGGGAAGCTTCCTGCTACCCTATGCCAGTGGGACCTGCCAGTCCAAGCCCAGGTGCAGCATGGTGAGACACTCTTCCACCCCCTTGGGAGCCCCCCATCATTCCTCAGCATCCACCACCCCACCCACCTAGTTAGAATTTCTGCCGTATACTGGGGACCCCAGATCCAGTTGTGAAACTGTCTCATTGCTATTTGTTTCTCAATAAAAATATTTTTAAAAACAAACAAAAAAAAAGAAAAGAATTCTCTGAATTCATAGCATCTGAAGTAAAGAATCAACTACAGAAACATAGGGAGGAAACCCAATTGGAAAAAAAAAAAAATACTGCAGTAAAAGAATTAACAAGTGCTTCAAAAGAAGACATTGATAAAAAAAATAGAGGGTATTGGAAAAATGACAGATGCCTTGAATGAGCAATACAGGAAATATGCATGAAGCAGAGTCAAAGAGATATAAAATCTCAATCACAAGCTTTCAAAACCATTTGAGTAAAAGTGAAGACAGAGTTTCAGATCTTGAAGATGCTGGTGCAGCTA
>NW_004524883.1:342995-350938 GCF_000260255.1 Octodon degus
AAGAGTAAAAGATTTCAGTTTTTCCCCATTTAGGATTATGTTAGCTGTTGGGTTTTCATAAATGGCTTTTACCAGATTGAAGTAGAGGCCATCTTCTAATGGTACATTTTATGACTATTTTGTACTTGTATATGTTGCAATTGAATTAGTTGCTTAGAGTACTGATATTCCTTGCTTGACTTTAGATAATAACACTAGAGAGAACATTAGTAAGTTTCCTTCTAGACTTTATACAAACTTCTATAAAATGAGACTTTTAAATCTAGCTCAGACTTAAAACATATACATACCTGTATATAAAACATGGGATCCTTTTGCCAACTAAATGGCATCAGGTCAGCAATCATTCTTAAAGACTTGGGGAATGGGTTTCCTTGGGACAGACTGTCTCTGATTCCTCTCTACATGCTAAAGGAAATGCCAGGCCTGCTCTGTTTCAGTTTCCTTTCTTTGACCTTACTCCTAATTTTCCTACCTCTTTGTACCTTCCTTTTTTATTTTTTTATTTTTTTGACCAGCTCAGCCTGGTATGGCATGTGGTGCTAGGGATCAAACCACAGTCCCCTGTGCCTGCCTAAGCTTGCCTAAGCAGGTGCTTTAAACCACTGAGCTAACTCTCCAGCCCTGTACTTTCCTTTTTAGAGGCATGTAAAGTTAGGAAAACTCTAGACTGTTCCAACTAACTGAAGCCCTTAGAAAATGAGCGTTTGTTAATACCGAAGACAGGGAAGTAAGTCATTTTAGAAAAAAGACACATACCTCATCTCTGGATCAAAGGAGACAAAAGGAACTATACCCATCCAGGAGGACACATATAAAAGCCATGTCCTGGCTTAGTGTTCTGGGCAGGTATCCTTCAGGAGTCTAAACCTGAGACACAGTAGAGAGAACTGACTTCTGGGTGACACCAAAAGGAGCTATCTCCAAAAGCAGCACACTTGCAGGACCAAAACACCTTTAGTCTAAGGGAGGATCTCGACTTTTTCTCTTAGGTAGAGTTATCATTTAAGCACATAAGGGATAAGTTGTAGACTTTAAAACCTTTACTGTAAAGTGCTAGGTAATCTTGTTCAGGCTTTTAACTATCCTTTATAGAACTTGTACAACAGTGGTTACTCTGCCAGCTAGTAAATGCTCTTAGAGCAGCTGCCACTCTTTGAAGCAGAGGACAGGTTTCCCCAGCTGTTCTTTGGTGAATCCCCATTGAAGCCTATGGCTGATGGAATGTTGACCAGAGAGAAAGCTGGATTCCTTTCTGGAGACTGATATCTGGTTGTGTGGGCCAATAGAAACTGAGAACACCTGAGGGGCCATGGCCAGGCCTACTCTGGCGAATGCCTAAAGGTGCTTGGTGAAAACTGGCTCTTGACCACTGAAAGATCTCCACTTATCTATTATACTTTTTTTCTCTTTGCTAGTAAACTAGGAATTTTACCTGAGCTTTTCAGTAGAACAACTTAATGAGTCACTCTTTCAAAAATCAGGCTGAGGCAGCTTGCAGTAGTTTACATTCCACAGTGGCTATTAGGGGAAAATGATGTATATCTGTGCCTTATGTGTTAACTAAGAGTAAGATTTTTGCCAGCTGTATTGTCTTTACCAACATGTAAAATGTGATTGCTAGATGGCAAATATAAGTCTCACCTGTGAGCTCCAAGTTTGAATATTGTCTAGTTGCTAAAAATGTTTACCTAGGTGATCATATGGAAACAAGTGCCTGGAGACTTGGGTCAGTGCACAGGGTCAAATCCTTCCAGTCAATTGTTCTAGCTATCTCTAGAAGTGATCTTCATAGTCTGAGAATTGCTCCCTTCCAATCTACCTTTTATGCCATAGTTATGCTTCCTTCCGTAGACATTCCTGTCACTGGACCAATCGTAACTGTTAACTTACAAATAGTCAATAAGAGTAAGTAAAGGCTTTGTGAGCTGTTTCAGGAGATAGGAATCATGCACCAGGGTGGATAGGCTGTTGGGAATCTTGTCTCCCTTCTGTTCAACAGGAGACTCCACCTGCTCTGGAGAGGGCTGCTCAGGGATGCCTGGCTGGAGGAATCAATTAGAAAGAAGGTGGGGACACCCAGAAAAGTAATTTCTATTAAATTCCAGGTTATCTCACAGCCAAAGTCTCTTACTCCTTTAGAGTGCTTCATTAGGCACCGAAAGACGTTTGATCCTTATATGCTGAAAAAGAGCTGTGTATCCAAATGGAATGCAGAGGAAAGTATCAACTGTGATGCTAGCTTATAACTAAAAAGATGATATAAAAAGAAAAATGGTAAAAATGTCTTATGCTCAGATTTTGTTTACAGTAAGGTTATTATTATTTAAGTTCTGAAATGTAGATGTAGTGATAAAAGAACCAGGCAGTTCAGCCTTGTGCACCATTGCTGAAAGTAAGGTTTCCCCTATTTGCTTGCCTAAAGGGTGGGCTTCTAAAACAGCTGTAATCCAAGCCTCTACAAGGCTACACCCATCCTCAGCTGAGTTTATACAGGCTCCTCAAGGACAATACCTTTTAAAAAAGTAAATAGACAATTTGGAACTTCCAGAGTTCAGGAGCCTTAGATGACCCTGATAAATACATTGATGTTTTTTAGAGGGTTTATTCAGACTTATGAACTAGATTGGAAAGATGTAATATTAATCTTAAACCAAACTTTGACTTCTTTAAAAATACAGGCATTACAAGCTGCATTTGGAGAAAAATATTATATTGTTAATTTTAAAGAGCCAAGAGATAGACAACTAAAAGAACTTCCAGTTTCCACTGGAGCCCAAATAGTCAGATCCCTGGTGGCCTAATAGCCAGGCAAGAAACTAAAAAAGACATGTTCTTTCAAGTGCATATTCTTAAAGGTCTAAGAACTAGAACCAAGCTTCTAGTTATTTTAAATTTTAGCTATTTACTAGGAGAAAGATGAACACCTTTCTGATTTCTTAGAATGTTTAATAGAGGCACTGGTAAAACATACTTTGTGTGATGCTAATTAAACAGAGGGACAGATTACTCTTACAGATGTTAAGGAACTACAAAAGATAGCTTTTGCTCCAGACAACTCATTTGATACTTTAGTAAAAACTGTTTTAAGTGTCATATAATTGGAACTGGGAGAAAACCAGCAAGAGAAAGCAAAGAGATAAAAAATGACTGCCTTTGTTGTGGCCTCAAAACAGACCCTAAGCCTGATTCTCTTGGCTTCAAGAAGAGCTCAATGATGATGAGGTTCATCTGCTACTGCTGTCAGAAGCCAGGCCAGCATAAACAGGGACTGCCTCAAGAGATACCAAGCCACTTCCTGACTGCCAATGCAGCCACTAGAAGTGAGACTGCACTCTGAGAGGGAGGCCCCAGAGCTCAAACTCAGCTTCCCAGATGGTCCATAGGACTGAAGGGCCCTGGGCCTGCCTCTTCCCTCTGGCCAGACTGTTATCTCTACCTGTCATCTCCACGGAGGATCACTGAGTAAACATGACCATAGAGGGGAAAGAAACCCAGCCTATTGCTGGACATTGGCACAGGTCTCTTTGTCCTTCTCCAGCCCTGACCTTCCTTCCAGTCTTCGTACCTCAATAGAAACAGACTTTGAAAGACATCTTGCTTTAGCTATAACTGAGGTATTACAATATATTCGTGTTTCTTACTAATCAAGATGATGCTGAAACAGTTTTACAAATGTAATATATATTATTGTTCATGTGTAAGACTTAAAAAAAAGTATTTCACTAGTTAAAATAGATTCCCAAGGAGAGATAAAATCCTGTCAGCATAAAAATGTTCTATAGACACCGGCTACATAGAGTCCAATAGCTTTGGGCCTATAGATAGAACCAGGCCTTATATTTGTGACATATATTTCATGATGAGTGTATAAGTTAACCTGGTTGATTTCTGATGAAACTCAAGTATTTCATGTTGATAGTAAGTACATGTGTGACCTCTCTTAACTAAAGCTAGAGGGACTTATAGAAAACTGTCAGACTCCATAAATAAAGGGGTCTAAGAGTTAGTGAGTTACAATTGCTATGCCTCAAAAAAGTTTGTACATGTACCTGTTAGCTCGAATGTTCATGCTTTGATTATATGTGCTCTAATTTCTCAGAAAATTTGTTCTTTCCTAAAAGATACCAAAACCCAGGTAATCATACAGGTAAAATCTATAACAAATATGCTAAACTAAGATTCCTTTAACTGGAATCCACCAGATTTTTTCTATAGAGACACATATTAAGGCCTCAAAACTAAAACGTTATATCTTGCTCAGTGAGCCCCAGATGTCTGACACAAACTGCAAAAGTTAAAAGAGTTTACAAGAATAAATTTGTCTGAGTTGAGATAAAAAGGATACAGAATGAAATTATAGACAGAAAATGAAAATAGTAATACTAGCATCCTGTGGGAATGAAGGCCAGTAGAAAAACAGGGAAGAGTTATGCTTCCCTGGATCCAGACAGAGAAGAAACATTTCAAGGAAAAATGTTCAAAGCTGCTAGAGAAGAAAAAAAGTGTTCATGATGGAGTCAGAGAATGTTTCAGATTGATAAGATCATGAGTCTTTACCTCTCAGCCTAAAGGAACCCATGTTAACTGCCAATATGAGGAAAAAGCCTGTTAAAGTTTTAATAGATGCTTATGTAGATTTGTCAGTAGTTACCCAGCCAGTGGCCCCACTTACAAACTAGAGAGTACTCAGTGTTTTCCCTATTTCTGGCAATTCATGTGCCCCAAGTAATAACAAAGTTGATAAGATAAAAAAGACCAGTTTTTTTGAGACTGGCCATATGCAAAGGCCGTGAAAGATAAAAAAGGGATTAGACCTCACTTTTTCTAAAAATTTTATAAACCTCACATTTAAGAGATCTCTGCCAACTGACCTACAAAAATTTGTAGTGTTTTTATATGCTGAGGTTCCCTGGACCCTATCTTTATCATTTTTACGGGAAGTCATTACTGTTTTCTTGGTGAAAATAATTTCGACTATTCATAGTTATCTTGCTGGTATTATTTGACCCATACATGTTTAATAATTTATTTGGCTTTTTCTCCTACAGACTCAAAGCTATACATCCACCCAAGAGAAAAATATCTGTCATCTCTCGAGGGTCTTTAGACAGAACCTCTGAAGAATATATCTGATTGCCAGTGAACAACTATGACCCCTTTCAGCCTGAAGAAGCGAGAGTGGTCATCATCCATTCTTCCCTCATGGCAGTTCAGGTTACTTCTCCAGGGGGGGAATGTTTCAGGCAGCCAAGATAGATAGAAATATCATGGGCATCAGTCAGATAGGGTCAGGCCTTCAAAGGGGACAACACAGAAGACAAGATACCTTACAACTGTGAGAGGGACAGATACTCCTGCTGTGAGCCAGACCTAAAGCAAATGCTAACCTCCCTAAAGAATAACATCCAGGATTGATGCTATTTGATTCTCATTACCCTGAGAAAGCCAAAAATAATCCTTATCTGATGGCTATCAGATAAGGTCTTGTTTTACATTCATGTCCCCTTCCTATGTGACTCCCTTCCCCATTTGGTCCCAGACTTAATCAATTTTACCTGAACAATGGTGCTTGTAATCTCATTGGTCGACCATAGTTTTGTCCCCCCCACATCCATCTAAACAAGTTTCCCCTTTCTGCACCTTAGCCCCACATGGTTTTACACTATAAAAGTCAATAAATATATTCTGCTCATAACCTCTGTTTGTTCCTAAAATTCATTCTTCAGTTTTAGAAAACACAAACTTGTGCAGGTCAGGTCAGGAGATCATTTTTCCCTATGCCATTTGGAGGTTCTCAGTATCATTTGGAGGTCACCCACCCAAGATCAGTTTTTCTCCCTGTATCAATGGGTCCTCCTCTCTCAGCCTGAGGGAACTCATGTTAACTGCCAATATAAGGAGAAAGCCTATTGAACTTTTAATAGATGCTCATGCAAATTTGTCTGTAGTTACCCAGCCAGTGGTCCCACCTGCAAACTGGAAAGTACCCAGTGTTTTCTCTATATCTGGCAATTCAGGGGGCCTTCCCCTTAGCTCAGTTCTTTAAGTGGCTGCTTCAACAAAACAGTCAGGCTCAGGTTGCTGTGGTTTGATCCCCAGAACTCAAGCCAGCCAAACCTGCCCTGAGGGCATTCTGAGCCAGCCAAAAATTTAAAAAAAAAAACCCTTCTGTCTGGCAATTCATGTGCCTCCAGTAACAGTAGAGTTGGTGAGACATAAAAAGCTAGTTTATTTGAGATAATACCCCAATGGCCATGGAAGATAATAAAAAAAAAGGGGGATTAAACTCCACATTTAAGAGATCTCTGCTAACTGATCTACAGAAAGTTCTGACAAGTCTTTTCATAATCACAAACTTTAGAAGATGGCCTGGCAAGCACAAGGGTCTGAGTTCAATCCCTGGTTCTGCAAAAAAATTACATTCCAGGTCCTTCTGCTAATGTCTCAATAGCTGTTCAAAAGATATCAAATCAAAAAAAAAGATATCAAATCAATAATATATAAAATGCTGAGGTCCCTGGGCCCTATCTTTATCATCTTTATGGGAAGTCATTACCGTCTCCTTGGTGAAAATAATTTTTTACTGTATTCGTAATTATCCTGTTGATGTTTTATTTGGCCCATGCATGTTAAATCATTTCTTTGGTTTTGACTCCCCCCTGTTTAAAGCTATTCCACCTACCCAAGATAAAAATGCCTGGTTTCTATTGAGGGCCTTTAGATAGAACCTCTGGAGAGTATTTCTGACTGCCAGTTTACTACTAAAACCCCTTTCAGCCTGAAGAAGCCAGAGTGGTCATCGTCTGTGATTCCCTCACAGCACTGCAGTTTACTTCTTTAGAGGGAGCAATGTTGTAGGCTTCTGAATTAGATAGAAATATAGGCAGTTAGACAGGGCCCTCAAGGAAACAATATAAAAGACAAGGTGACTTTAAAACCTTGAATGAGACAGACACTCCCTGCTGCGGGCCAGACCTCAAGTCAAAAAGTAAACAAATGGAGCTTCATACTTCCCTAAGGATGGGCATCAGGGATTGATATTCTAAATAAGTATCAATCACCTTGAAAGAGCCCTAAAGAGTCACTAATCCAACTCCCAACAGGAAGGGACCCATGTTGGCTCACTACTTGCTTCCTGATTTGGTACTGGATTTAATCAACTTTACCTGAGCAATGGTGCTTGTAACCTCATTGATTGACCATAGCTTTGTTCACTTCATGCCCACCTAAGTGAGTTCCCACATTCTGCACCACCTTAGATCTGCCTCATTGCATGGTTTTACTCTATAAAAAGTCATTGGAAGAGACAACTTCACTGCAACCTGCTCAGGCCCCCCTTCTGTCCCTCTCTCAGACAGAATCTTTCTTTCTCCCAATAAATATTCTGCTCATTAAAAAAAAGTGAAAAACTAAAATGTAGAATAGTATTCATATCATACTATTCAAAATCACTAGGCATGAAAACAGAGTAATAATATGATACTGAATTTATTCATTTACTTATTTGTTTGTTTGTTTGGTACAGGATCTTGCTATTCAGCTCAGACTCACAGTGATCCTCCAGTCTCAGCTTCTCCAGTGCTGGTATTACATACATGTACCAGCATACCTGGTTTTGATGGCTGGCACAGTGTGCCCAGGGTGGAACTGGTACTACATTCAGTATCAGGTATCAAACTTAGTTCCTTACTACTGAGCTATTGCCCTAAAATGACACTGAATTAATTTTTAAAAAGTAATCTTATAGAGGTGGCACAGGTCACAAGCCCTTGGACTTGCACCATTGAACAAGTCGGTTCTCTCTTCCTCATAATGTTCTTTCAAACAAAATACACCATGCTCTCCCTGCCTATTCTGGGTTGTTGAACATTCTTTACTAAACATTCTCAGTTCCTTCTCAATCACTTTTAGTCATCAGGCAAGTAACACCTTCCAGATTC
>NW_004524883.1:351038-357001 GCF_000260255.1 Octodon degus
GAAGTGAAATACTTTCATGACAAAGAACAGCTAAAGAATTTCATGATGACAAAGCCAACCCTACACAGGTTACTGAAAGATGTTCTAGAGAGGGACCAAAATGATCAGAACTCCAAGAATGAAATCAGACGTAACCAACTAAATAGGGCAAACAAACACAGGAGAAAAAGGAGTAAATGACAACAGGTAAATAACATGTCAATCATAAGTCAATACATTTCAATTATAACCATCGATGTAAATGAACTCAATTCACTAAGAGAAATAGACTGGCACAGCGGATTAGGAAACAAAATCTAACAATACACTGTATACAAGAAACACATTTAACTCATAAAGACATTCATAGGCTGAAAGTCAAAGGATGAAAAACAATACTACATGCCCCAGCACCTCAGAAAAAAAGCAGAGGTAGCAATCCTATTCTCAGACAGTCTCAACTTCAAACCAACAATGATCAAGCAAAATAAAAAAAGGCCACTATATACTGGTTAGGGGAAAAATTCAAGAGGAAGAGGTAACACTTGTAAATATATATGCACCAAACATGGGAGCACCCAACTATATAAAGCAAATCTTAATGGACATGAAAAATCTAATATCCAATACCACAGTCTTAACAGGAGACCTGAACATTCCCTTATCCCAAAAAGATAGGTCAACCAGACAAAAAAATTAGAAAGAAATAACAGAACTGAACCAGAACTTGAAATAAATGGACTTGGTGGACATTTACAGAGTGTTCAACCCAAACACAGCTGAATACACATTTTTCTCAGCTGCACATGGGTCATTTTCTAAAATCGACCACACACTGGTTCATAGGTCATGCTGTTATGTTGAGCTGTAGGGGACTCAGGTCACAATTTCTGACACTGCTAGTTAAGCGGAAGACCCAATACTATTATGGACTACTGGACTCTTTTAGAATATTTTGCTGAATTAACACACCTATAATATTCAAATGATGGAGCTAAACAAAAAAGAGGATATAGACTTATGCCCATTTTGTATCTGTGTATTCAAAATGGTTAGGATAGATATATAGTTACAGTCTCTTAATGAATAGAGGGATTTGTTCTAATATTGTTTGTAAATAAGATATCATGTCTGCATCTTGTACAACAAATAACCACTAGGAAGACAGCATGCAATGTGTTAATTATTGAAACTGTCCTACCAATTTGGTTTGAAACTGTCTCATTGCTATTTGTTTCTCAATAAAATTATGGGAAAAAAATAAAATAAAATAAACCACCCAATTAAACAACCCAATCAAAAAGAAAAAGAACCGAGTCAATGGTTTTCCCCTCCTCTTCCCCTCCCTTCGCCCCTCTTTCTGCATGATTATGTTTGATCGTTTCCCAACAGCAAGAGATTATGGAGAAGCTCTCATCCACAGTGAAGGAGGAAAAAAGGGCAAGAAATCTTTCTCTTCAAATGAAACGAGGGAGCTGTGTAAAATTGGGAAAGTGCAAAATTGTATAGAAAATTGCCACTTGAATAAGGCCATAGCAATACAAGTAATGACTCTGTTTAACAACAACACAGTGCCACATTTCCACAAAATTCTCAAAAAGAGGAAAAAGCAAGTGTCACTGGATAAGTTCCTCATTAAAAGCTGCACAAGAAAGATTCCATTTTGAGCCAATAGGTAGCTAAGATTCCAATAGTGTGTGTTATCCTACACAATAATCCTTTTCTCTCTTGTCTCCCTCACACGAGCCATGGAGGTTTTCAAAGGTCAGTATGGGTTAATTTGTTTATTTTTCTTTATACTTTGTATTTCTTTTATCATTCTGTAGTATATTACAGTATTGTAATCATTTTATATGAATTTTTTGGGTTGTGGAACAAATGATCTGTGTTTCTATCATGATGTACAAGTGCTTTGGATTACAAGTGTGTTTCCTGAATGAATTATGCTCAGAAACCAAGGCTTTAACATAATATAGTATATATAATATATAATATATAATTATATGTAATATCCTATGTGACTTCCATATAGTTCAATAATAACTTTGAGGGCCCGTGGAGATGGCTCAGTGGAATAAGTGCTTCCCTGGCAAGCACAAGGGCCTGAGTTCAATCCCTGGTTCTGCAAAATAAATAAATAAATAAACAAACAAATAATAACTTTGAATCCTAATTTAGAACCAAACAATGATTTGAGGAATACAATAGTACTATTCTACCACCAATCTTTTTTTTTTTTTTTTTTTTTTACAAAACCGAGGATTGAACTCAGGTCCTTGTGCTTGCCAGGAAAGTGCTTATTCACTGAGCCATCTCCCCGGCCCCCAACCAATCAATTTTAAAACACAAATTTCTCAAATGCTCTCTAATTTCCTCCTCATTTTTATAGTATAGGATATCTTCATTATCCTATCATATAGCCACTAATACTGTACTCCTTCCCTTATGACCCCAGTTTAGTTTTCACTTTATAAATAACTACATTTGTAAGGGTTTTTACTTACTTGTATCATAGCTACATCATCAGAGAAAAAACTGTGCAATGTTATACTGCCCTCCACATAACTTTATTTATTTTTAGCCTACATGAAATTATGTTTAAGCTTCTGACAGTTATATTAAATATAGAAATGCCACTTCTCAGAATAAAAATATGCCTTAAGTTATGTTTGCTTCATATACCCCAGCCACCCCACAGAACTGCTGAAGGCAATACCTGAGTCCTCAGCAGAGGAGAAATTTTGATATAGCTTCTTTACAAACAACTACATGATTTCCATGAGTCAAAGTGTTTAAATGCATCTAAAACCATAGAAGACATACCCCAAGCTGAATAGTGTGTAAACAGAAGAGTTCAGTATTGATTAGCAGAAAGTGGGAGGAATACAAAAAGTAGCCCTGAGTCTTCAGAATTTTGCATGGTAGGAATGCACCTTTGCATTATGTACAGGATCAAAAAATTAATGAGATTGAAATGTAACAACCAGAGAACCTGTATGAGGGAAGCCTAGATTCATGTAAAGTGCTTATCGAAGGGACGTCCATCAATTCTGCTGTCTCACCGTTTTTTCCTCATATTCCCTAGTTTTTCCTGCCTCACTCTACTACATGATTTTATTGTTTCATTTTTTATTTTTAGGGAAACATAACTAAGTATTAGTTCATTATTAGAAGATATAAATAATGAAAATTTTTAAACTTTTCTTTGTCCAAGTAGCAGATAGAGAAAAATTTAATTGTGCTATCTTTTTTGTTTCTTTGTGTGTTTGGTCTTACTTTTTACTATTATCTTGTTTGGTACCAGGAATCGAACACCAGGCCTCATGCTTGCAAGGCAGGCACTGTGCCACTGAGCTACATCTCTGGCCTTAATTGTGCTATATTAACTTACTTCCTAGATCTACTATTATTTCCCTAACATGTAAACAAATTGTAAAATGATGGAATAGTATCCATAAATGAAAGATTGGAGAAAGAATTATTGACATGTTTTTCCCCCTAGTTTTTACCTATGTTTCTCCTGTGCCTGTAGGTATTTTTGAGAATCATCTGAGCAGACCTCAAACAAATAATGAAGACTATACTACAGATTCCAATTTTCCTTTCTAGGTTTGTCTTGCATCATTCTCTAACCATATCTGACACTTTTCCCCTTTAACTTTCTCATTTACTTGTAGATATACCACATCTGCATGGATCTGTACATGGAGCAAATTAGACATTGTTCTCTATGTGTTATTTTTAATTCCAATTACCTCTATCCTTATTCACCCTCCTTCCACCACCATCTCCACTCTTTTATAGATAATCCTTACCTTTGTGAATGAAAAATGCAGTCAATTTAGAGATCTGCCATTAGGGTGGTTGGATTTTTTATGAATTTATACTCCAGAAGACTTAGCTCTCCAAAAGAACTCCTCCCAGGGTTACTTATACCTGCATCTGCTAGAGGGTGCCTAACAGAGCATCTTTCTGTCACCAAGTAACAGCTAAATTAAGTATAATCCATAAATCTCATTCACAAGTGTGAAATGCTAATGTGTGAGGAAGTTCCTTTGAAATGCACATCATTGGAGTTGCAATAAAAAATAAAAACAAAAATCATTCCCTAAAATCTGAAAATAGATTAAAGTACAAAGATTTTGTCACTTTGTGCCAAAAAGGCACACATACCCAAAAGAATGAGAACTGAAAACCCTGACTTATTTTAGATATTCTTTAGCTAAACTGAGTGAAAAACATCGTGGTGGATTGCCAACTGATGGTCAACTCAGAAAACCCAAATTGAACTGAACTAGACTTGTGCTGGGTATGGGTGGCCCACCTGAGGATTGTTGCCAGCAGTATAAGGTGCAGAACTAAAGATGCTGTAGAGAGGGAGTCAGGGAAGCTGTTTGGAGAAGCTGTGGAGCTGTTGGAAGCTGCTGGTTCTCTTGGGCTACCCTGCTGGAGGACCTCATCATGCTGGCTTTCCTGGTAAACTTGGTTGTTCTCATTGGAGGAGGAGCTCAGGACCTCATTATTGCTGAAAATCGCTATAGATCACTTTGGGGAGCCCTGGTCCTCATCTTGAATATCATTTCCTGATCTGAAGTGTAAGATGGTACACTACTCAGTCTTCTGGAGAAACTTGGCACATTGGCTTTCCTAATGGGAACTCAGATTTTCTCATCCTTGGAGGAGCTCAGACCTCATTGTTGCTGAAGATGACTGTGATCCTTTATGGGGGAGCTCTGCTTCTTAACTCAAGCATTGCATCCTGACTCAAGTTCAGATCTCTCAGCCTGCTAGCACAGAATGTTCATGATGCTGGCACAGATTTTCTAGTTTTTACCACTGACTTTTGGGCCTTCCTAATGCAGATCCATGAAGCAGTCCTGCATGAGACATTGTCATGGGCTCTAGGCCTCCAGGGAGACTTATGGGAGGCACTGTTATAAGTTCTAGGTTTTCAGCTAGACTCATGCAGGATATTAGGGTGCGGATCCTCAGGTAGTTTCTTTGGTCTTTAGAATGTGGACAGATTTCTTGAAACTTTTGTATATGATTCTTTGGGTGACTCATTACAAAATAGTCTTATAAAACATGTCTTGTATTGTATTGTTCCTCTTGAAAAACCCTAAAACATGACAAGCATCAAGAAATGGTAGCAACCAAAATGTGCATCAACAAAACATGAGATAAATAAAATTATATATGTTATTTCATCATTAAAAAGAATGATATCAGACACAGTCCTAGCACAGGCTCGGTGAGTGTGTGGGAGAGCTTCCAGCTGCCCTGTGCCAGCGGGACTTACTACTGGTCCTAGCCCAGGTGCAGCGTGGGTGAGACCCTCTTCCACCCCCTTGGGACACCCCCAAACACTCCACAGCACCTTCCCTACCCTGCTGGCTGAGTAGGACTTTCTGCCAAATTCAGGGAACCCCCAGACCCAGTCCTAGCCCAGGACCAGTGAATGTGTGGAAGACCTGCCTCTCCACCCTACTCCAACTTGTCCACTCCAGGCTCAGATCAGGCGTGGAATACAGGCCTGGGGAGAAACCCTGCAGATGCAATCCCTGGACAGAGTGTAGAGGATAGAAACACCCAGCTAATCCAGGAGAAGAAAATCTTGCCAGAGGGGCAAAACAGGTTCACCCCCAAGATCAGTAGCAGGAAGGAGCAGAGCACAGCAGCCAGACCCAAGCCAGGCAAAGCTGGATAAATCCAAACATTGTAGATCTGAACGTGAACTTCAGTACATGCTAAGCTTATAACTGCAACAAAGATCTACAACAAAGGTCAGAAGATATGGCTACACAAAATGATGAGAAGGAACAAAATGCAATCTCAGAAGCCAAGACCACCCATAACAAGCGCAGAGGACACTAACACAGAACAAAATGGGAATCACACAGCTGAAATCAATGAATCAACACCTACTAAAATAAAGAAACATATACAGACTCATTAGAAAGGTTGGACAGGAAATCACATTTAAA
>NW_004524883.1:357101-357636 GCF_000260255.1 Octodon degus
CCCTTCTCTGACAAAACTAAACAAAAAAAGAGGATATAAATGAAGGACCATTTTGTATCTGTATATGCAAAGTAGGATAGATATACAGCTACTTTCTCTTAATTCAATGACTAGAAAGATTTGTACTAACAGTGTTTGTGGATAGGGTATGATGTCTACATCTTGTACTATGAATAACCACTAAGAAAACAATATGCAATGTATTAATTATTTAAACTGTCCTACTACTAATTGGTTTTGAAACTCTCTCATGGCCATTTGTTTCTCAATAAAATTATTTTAAAAAATAAGAAAACAGTCAGATGACCGGGCCCTCCGGATCCTGAACAGACCCAGAGCACAGGCCCGGCAAGTGAGTGAGACGACCTGGGGCTCTCCAGATCCTGAACAGACCCAGAGTGCAGGCCCAGAAAGTGAATGAGATGACCTGGGCCCGCAGATCCTCATTCGACCCAGGCTGCAGGCCCAGCAGGGAACCCTTCAGCAGAACTCCCTGCAAAGAGGCTAGAGGCAAGACCCATCCAGCTGATTCAGG
>NW_004524883.1:386683-395925 GCF_000260255.1 Octodon degus
AAAAAAAAAGAAACAAAGAAATTAACCAAGAACAAATGTTGGATTGGCTATGGGGAAAAAGAAACCCTTCTCCACTGCTGGTGGGAATGTAGACTGGTGCAACCATTATGGAAATCAGTATGGAGACTCCTTAGAAATGTTGGTCTGGAAATCCCCTTTAAACCAGCCATTCCTCTACTGGGAATTTTCCCAGAGGAGCTGAAAACATCATATCATTGTGATGTATGTGTGCCTATGTTTGTAGCAGCACAATTTGTGATAGCCAAATCTTGAAAACAACCAAGATGCCCATCACCTGAAGAACGGTTGAATAAGATGTGGTATTTTTACACAATGGAGTATTATTCGCTATTAAGAATTATAAACTGGAAGCCTTTATATTGATGTGAATGCCACTTGAACATATACTCATAAGTGAAATAAACCAGATACACATGTGTAAATATTGTATAGTTTCCCTAATATAGGAACTCAAAAAGAAATACAAATAGAAAGGTATAATACAAGTAAAGGGAAACAGGATCTCAAGGACTAACTAACCAAGACAGGGAAAGGAGAAGAGCTATGAAACATGAATATGTCAAGCCATACAGTTATATGTAGGAGATGGGTAAGGCAATGATCCTGAGAATCTTCAGAAGAATTTTGAATCTACCAGTTAATTGGAAAAATTCTCACCCTGAATAGCTATATATACTGATACCTGTGACCTAAGCTACTGCACTATATATGGTAATCTGTAATATTAGTTTCATGCTTGGAGTGCCTGTCCTTCTGGTCTTCTGAATATGGGCTGCTTATCGTGACATGCCAGTTGCTGCTATAATGTCTCTTGGGTAGATGGTTTTTCAAAAAGTAAGGGGTGGTGAATGAAAGCAAGAGTCAGGAAAAGGAATAATGTGGGACTGTCCTGCTTCAAGGTTGTATATGGTGAAATTTTTGGACTTATGTGTATCCATAAGAAGTATAAAATTCTTTATGCCTATTCTAAAGATATTTTCTAATTTTTAAATGTTTTTATCATGTTCTGTAGGTACTTAAAGTTCAACATATCAATACTTGATGAAAAATACCTGTTCCATGATATGCCTAAGATGTTTGATACACAGACAGATAGCGAGGTTAAGCTTAACAGTTTTATGGTAATAACAATAAGCTTGACTCTGGATGGTTAACAATCTAATTTTGCAGACCAAAATTAGAGAAAAGGGAGAGCTACAAGGAAAGACATTTTGGCCCTAGCCTTCTAAGGTCAATTAAGACTCAGGACATATGAGAACTTGTACTGTAACATCATGTAACTCAGTAGTGTCCCAAATTTTCTGATCAAACAGATTATGAGTCCAAAGAGGAAAGTGATCAATGATGTAGAATGTTCCTAAGGAGAGTCATATGAAGAGAAAACATTCTCTCAGGCTTTCACAGAGAGCACATTGGCCAAGCAATGGCTGTGACTCATCCACATGGCTGACACTGACAAAAGTTCTACAATCTGAGGTACAAGATCTCAGGATAAATCCTGTGGGGATTTCACTGACCTTATCAGACCCAAAAGCTACAACTCTTGTTGCACAGGTCCTGCTTTACCTTGGTCTTAACCATCCAGTAGAAAAGTATGAAGATGAAATATAGGAAGTAAAGCCATGCTGTTATGTTGAGCTGTAGGGGACTGAGATCAACAATTTATGACATTGCCAGTCAAGAGGAAGTCCCAATACTATTATGGGCTGCTAGACTCTTTTAGAATATTTTGCTGAGTTTACACACCTATAATATTCAAATAATGGAACTTAACAAAAAGAGGATATACAGATGAATGTCCATTTTGTATCTGTGTATTCAAAGTGGTTAGGATAGATATACAGTTACATTCTCTTAATGAATAGAGGGATTTGTTCTAACGCTGTTTGTAAATAGGATATCATGTCCGCATCTTGTACAGCAATTAACCACTAGGAAGAATGTATGCAATGTGTTAATTATTGAAACTGTCCTACCAATTTGATTTGAAACTATCTCATTGCTATTTGTTCATCAATAAAATTATGGGAAAAAAAAGAATGATATCTTGCCATTTGTGGCTACATTGATAGAAGCAGAAGACATCATGTTAAGTGAGATAAACCAGGTGCTGAAAGAAAAGTATCGTATGTTCTCACTCACATATGGAAACTAAAAAATTGATTGAACAGAACAGTAGATGATTGCTTACAAGATTATAAAATGAATAAAATAAAGGGGAGCCAGCGAGGTTCCATATCAGGTACCAAAATACAGTTAGAGTGAAGAATTAGTTCCACTGTCACTCTACAGCACAAATGGGTAACTACTTTGTGCAATAATTTATCATATATTTCAAAACACCTAGAAAAGTCTGAAGCCTTCCAAATCATGGAAATGATAAATATTTGAGGTAGTGGAGAAGCATGGAAAATAAAAAGTGAGGGTAACCCCCGGACCTACCAAAGCCCAGTGCTGCTGTGTTCTCACCCCAAGCCTGCATTCCACTGCCATCACCACCATGCCCCAGAGAATGGCTGAGGGAGTGAGAAAGAAGATGACACCATGGTGAAGGACAAGCCACAGCAAAGATCCACAAGGCCATCTGCTAAACCTGCTCTGCCAGAGCCAGAACCCAAGCCTTAAAATGTCCCTGGAAAGAAGTGGGAAGAGATATTGAGAGGGAAAAAGAAAAAAGTTAATGCTTTGGAGACTAACCCAGAAGAAAATGGAGAGACCTGGACAGACCAGGCATGGGAGGTAGAAGGTGGTAGAAATGCTAAGTGAAGTGTGTATATTCTTGATTATGGTGTATTTCTGGCAACTGCATAGCATGACTTACTATTTTTATCACATTTTTTTAAAAGGCAGAATTTTTTTTAACTAGTGAAAACAGCATTTCATTGTTGCTTTGGGGGTATGGAGCATATGTCACTAACACAGTGCCCCTAAAGCTGGACTATGTGGGAAAAACACACTTCCACGCTACTATTAAGAGATTTCTTGACTCACAGGGAGAGAGATTCTCTAACACTGACACATGGCCACCGTAGCACAAATGCCTTGTGGTGTAGGAAAACCAAGTTCCTTTTTATGTCCTTTCATCCTCTGCCATTTACATAGGCTTCACTCAACAGAGCCCAGAACTTAGGATCTGACCTCCCAAAATTGATGTTACTAGTATGTCAGGCAATCTGCATATTTCAGTGACATAGGGATGCTGTCCCATAAGTATAACAATTCCTTTTCTAGATTGTATATCATCAGATTGATAATTCTGTCATTTTCATTTCCTAAAAGTCAGGATCAGCATATGAAAAGTTGTTAAACACACTAAATGAGAAATGTCAACCTTCACTCTACACTTTCCCTATTCAGATCAGCAAATGAAGACTTCATTTAATTTTATGGTGGCTTTCTGATTTTTGGTAGTATACCAAAACAGGAGTTTGAAAGTTGTTGTCTACTGTTAGCAGTTATGTGCATATGTCCTCCCTAACATACCATAATTGCTTATAAACAATATCTTTAGAAAAGCTGGATACAGTTTGGCTTGGAAAAAAGTACTTGATGTCATGGAAATACTAATTACTCAATTTGATCATTACATGTTGTATATACAGATTATATTTTGCACCATATTCCATAAGTATGTATGACTATTGGGTCAGTTAAAATTTTACAAAATATCAAAAATGCATCCATCCAACATATCTAACATAGTCTATATTTAAATTCTGTTTGAATATTTAAGTATCTTAAACATCCATTTCCCATATTATTGAAATAATAATGCTGTTATTACTGACCTAGAATCCAAATTCAAATGTAAACTGGCCATAATCCAAGCCTATAATCCTAGTACTCAGGAGGCTGAGGCAGGACAATTGCTAGCAGTTCAAGGCCAGACTGAGCTACATAGTGAGTTTAAGCCCAGTCTGACCTAAGCAGAAAGACCCTGTTCAAAAAATAGATAAAACACTTAAGATGGAATAGGAAGATGCACTATTTTGTCTAATCAAATGAGAGCTGAAACTATATTAATATTGGACAAGGAAAATTTCATTGTGGAGAATATACTGGGAATGAAGAATGCAAGTCTTTATGATAAGGAGATCAACTTATTAATGCCACATAATAATTCTTAATATGTATGTCTTCAGTAACAGTGCTTCCAAATCTAAGAAGAAAAAACTCATGGGACTGCAAAGAAAAATAGTCAAACCCACAAATGCACTCAAATATTTAAATATCCCCATGAGAGATGTAAGATTTGTGTATTTAACACTATAAAATTTTACTAAAGGAAATTGAATTGAGAAATATGCCTGTTCATGATTTTTTGGTTCATGATTTTTAAAGCCAGATATTGTTAAATGCCAATTCTCTCCTAATAGATTTATAAATTCAACAAAATTCCCCCTAGAAGGGTTGGTGAAATAGCTCAGTGGACTAAGCACCTGCTGAGGAAAGCTAAGGGCCCAGGGTTCAATCTCTGGTACTGCATGCTAAGCCAGCCACAAGATCTGGAGTGGTGGCACATGCCTATAATCCCAGCACTAGGGAGGCTGAAAACAAGAGGATCACTACCAGTCTGAGCTGCATAGTGAGGCCCTGTTCCAAATACATAACTTTAAAAAAATTCTCCTAAAAACAAATTCCCCTATTGGGGGCCTGGGCCTAGCTCAGTCCTTTAAGTGGCTGCTTCCACAAAGCTGTCAGCCTCAAGTGGCTGGAGTTCGAACCTCACAACTCTCCCACTGGCCAACGTTCCCTGAAGGCATGCGAGGAACAAAAAATAAAAAAAAAATCCTTATAAAAAAATTCCCCTAGATTTGTCTAGAAAATGACAACCATTATTAAAATTTGTATGTAAATTCATTCATATGACTTAGATTTCCCAAGAAAAACTTTGAAAAAGAACAAAGTGGAAAACCAATGTTGTATGATTTAAAGCTATGTTATAAAACTCTAATCATCAAGACAGCGTCATATTGCTCCACAGACTTAGAAAGTGAAATATATTCCAACCATGTAATCCAGACATTCATCCCAGAGGCATTTACCCAAGATGCTCCTGAGTCGTGTGAGAAGGCAGCTAAAAATTAAAACTTGATTCTCTACATATGCAATGTATCTTTTCTGATTTCTAAAATTTTCTAGGGCTGGGGAGATGGCTCAGTAGAATAAGTACTTCCCTAGCAAACGCAAGGGCCTGAGTTCAATCGCTAGTTCCACAAAAATAAATAAATAAATAAATAAATAAATAAATAAATAAATAATTTTCTAAATACTGACACAGAATCCTGCTTAATTTCCTCCTCCTTCTCCTCCTTGTCGTCCTCCTCATCCTCCTCCTCCTCCTCATCCTCCTCCTCCTTCTTTTTGGCTTTTGAATCAGGGTTTCACTATGCAGTTCAGGCTGATCTTCAGCTCATTTTGCAGGTCAGGCTGGCCTGGAACTCACAGTGTTCCTCCTACCTCAGTCTCCTGAGTGCTGAGATGATAGCCATGTGCCACCACAACTGGTTTAAGCTTTTAAAGGAACATCTCAGTATGATAAATATATGCTTTCCACTTTGACAAATTTGATGCCCAAGCAAAAGAAATTTGATGCCAAGAACATTTTGTTCCCAAAGAACTATTTAAATTAATTATCATTGCACTAAATTCAACTAAAGCAGAAACTATTTGTTTTTGACAAAGTAGACTGCCATAAGTAAGCCTGTCAAAAAGTTCAGGGAGATAGCTCAGTGGCATAAGTGCCTGACTGGCAAACCCAAGGTCCTGAGCTTGGTTCTCAGTCAAAAAAAAAAAAAAGGAGTTCATCTTCTTATATAAATTGGCTTGGAAAGCAGTGATCAGTCTCAACTTATCACTAAGTATTTTTTTTCACTAAGTATTTTTTTATCACTAAGTATTTAATCACCTAGTTTTCTCTCTGATTTAGACCCTCAAAAGTTCTTTTGGTTTTCCTTCAAGTTCACTTCTATTTTCATCAAACACAAACATAAGAATCATCATATTTCTTGGTTAGAATTATCATCTTCTTTAATTCCCACTGGATATTCAAATTCCTTCACAATAGTGTCACAAAAACGATTTTCCAAACTCTTTGAATAACTCTAGCGTTAGGAAAGTCACTACTACTCTAGCAGTGTATTTTTTTCCTGTAGCTATCTCTGAATATTTGAATTCTTTTCTTAAATTGAGCTGGAAAATGCCTCCTCAGGGAGAAGCTGGAATGAATACAGCCCAAGAGAAGACACCATTGACTGACCACACTCAGCAAGGACAGGGCAGGTTCCAGCAGTCACATACACAAAATGTTAGTATGGAAACAAAATAGGTCTTATTGGGCCAGGGAGATAGCTCAGTAGAATAAGCACTTGCCTGCAAGTTCAATCCCTGGTACTGCAATAAATAAATAAATAAATAAATAAATAAATAAATAAAGGTCTGATCAGTGACTGTTCCTCCCAGTATCTGGTGGACTACAATACTATGGATTCTAAAGTGAAACTGCCTTTTCAAAAACATGGGAAAACATTGGAACCATTCTTCTTTTTCTTCATTTTTTTTGGCAGAGTCCTATTTTTCTTTTCTTTTACATTTTGTTGTTGTTATCTTGCTTTTGTTTGTTTGTTTGTTTGTTTGTTTTTGTTTTTCTTGTCCTGGTTTGTTCTTTCCTGTTACCATTATATAATTCTGTTAATATGCTTTTTCTCCAGAGTAAGACCTTTTATATCTCTTTTTCTTCTCCTTTTCATCTCCCTTTTCTTCATTTCTTAAATTTTATTTTTTATTAGCCCTTTCCACACTTACTCTATCTTTACTAGCATTACTATTAAGTTGCATTAAATCTCCAGATATTTAGTTGAATCTGCTATTATTATGGAAGTTTTTCTTTTGTTAATAATAGTTTGATTGTTGTATTTAGTATTTACTGTATGTCAATATTTGGTTTGGTTTTTCTATCTGTAGTATAATTACAGATCCCTTTGCTATTATTAAGAGTAGTACAGAAATAGCTTTTATTGGTTCTTATGGTATGTCAACATCCAGGTTGTTGTTGATTTATTATTGTTCCTGATTTCATTGCTATTGCCAAGATGGTATGGTTGTTGCCATTAATTAGGTTTTTACTGTTTGATAATATCTGTCTTCATATCATCAAAAATGACAATTCATTTCTGGAGAACTGGGTGCTGGACAATAACACCACAACCTCCCCTCCCCATATCAAAGGAGGTGATCAGATCTAGGGCAGAGGTAAAGGCCAATGGTTAGAAATATGCAGAGCACCTCTCTGGAAATAGAACACTAACTAAAGAGATCTTCATACTATCAACAAAGTCTATAATCAACCCATAAATTTCAGCACACACACAAAGAAATATGAGAAAACAAATTGCTCCCCAAAACTCCTAGCTCCCCCAAAGTTGCTCCACAGCGCATCAGTGGGAAGGGAAATCAAAAGACAAGCAGCTAAATTATACAAAAATGATAAAAAGAGGAGGAAAAAAATCAATAGGGTGTTCAGCAAGCTCAGAAATAATATAATTAGACAGACAAAAGACATAATAAGCAAAACAGCTAAAGAGCTTACAGGAGACATTAGTATAGACCTAGCTGACAAGTCTTGCAAAGAATTAGAATCCATGAAAAAGTACCAAAGAGAAATTCAGGAGATGGAAAACTCTATTGAAAGTAGGGTTAGCAGAAGTGACCATTGTGAGGACACACAGTTATAACTAGAACATAGGACTAATGTAGGTGGTCACATACTCAGAGACATCTTAGAAACAGCAAGAGAACATGGAAAATAAATCCAACAGCTGATAGATAGTACAAGAAGACTGACATAAGATTAATTAGAATTAGTGAAAATTCCAAGCTAGCACAAGTGGCATAAAAAAACCTGTTTGCACAAACAATAACAGAAAAATGTCCAACTATGTGAAAAGAATTTACTATATAAATAAGGGAAGCACATAGAACATCAAATAGCCATGATCAGAAAAGGATTTCTCAAAAATCAAGAAAGTCACAGAGGTAGTGGCCAGCAGCAAAATACAGCATCTCTGGGACCTGGAATATAGACACCTGGAAAATAACAACTTGGCAAAAAGAAGAGGAAAAAAAGAGGATATCTGGGAATTGGGAGGGAACTGACAGGAAAATTTAAAACCACAGAGAAGGTAGAGAAATGGAGCTTGGTGCAGAGACAGGAATAAAATATTCTGGAAGCTCACCCCAGATCCTGGGAAGCAAATACAATGTCTCCACAGACACAATGTAAATCTCCAGAGTCAGAAGCTCCAGGATTCAACAGGCCAGAAACACTACCCCTAAGAAAAGCCCATCGCTATTCTAAACTGCAAAAACAGTGTGGGGTTTTACTTTAAGAGTGACTCCTTTCATGCTGCAGCCTACAGTTGGAGAAGGAATACAGTAAAGCCCATCATATTGCCAGAGAACATTTAATAAGGCACCATTTAGGGGAGAGGTAGATTATTTAAGGCTAAGTCTGAGAAAAAATAAAAAGTAATTCACTTCAGGATTCCCAATATCATTCTGCCACAGTGACTGGGTGAAAGACAGACAGAGAAGACAGTCACAGCAGATAGCAAACTAGCCATAGGCCCCCTGAAAAGTGTAAGTTCAGTCATTGGAGTGGATCATTGGAGCATCTTACAACCCACAGGCCATAACTCTAGGAGGAGAAAACCATGACCTGTTGGATTCCAACAGTACAGATCCTAAGGCTTGGGAGGACATCTAGATATAAGCCTTAACATCATGTTTTTTGTTTCTTTGTTTGCTTATTTGTGTGGAGGGTGTCTTTTGGGACAGGGACTCACTATGCAGTTCAGACCGTCCTTGATCTCACTATGTAGTCCAGGCTGGTGGTAAACTCACAAGGATCATCTTGCCTAAGCCTCCCAAGTGCTGAGATTACAGATCTGTGCCACCACAACTGGACTTATGAGAGCTTTTTGTTTGGTTTGGCTTGCTTTTTTGGTTTCAGTTTTTCCTTTTTTCTATACTTTTCTTTCTTTTTCTCTTAATTTTTCTTTCTTCTTCTTTCTTGTTTTTCTTTTCTATTACCTCTATCTAACTCTATTTTCTTTTGCTACTTAATAGTATCTTTTATCTCACTTTTCTTATCATCTTCCATTGCTTAATTTTTCAATTTTCTCCTCTTTCATTTGCTCATTCCCTCTCCCTCTGTCTTAGCA
>NW_004524883.1:396668-398012 GCF_000260255.1 Octodon degus
AATTAGAAAACAAGGAAACAAAATGCCTCTAAAAGACCCTCTCCCAAAATGGATCCCTGGGGCACAAAAGAGGCAGGAAGCAAAAGCCAAATAGCTAAATTAATTGAAATTATACAAGAAAAAGCTGCTCATGGTGGCACACACCTGTAATACCAGCACTTGAGAGGCTGAGACAGGAGGATTCTTGTGAGTTCAAGGCCAGCCTGGGTTACAAAGTGAGTTCAAGACCAGTCTGAATGGCATAGTGATACCCTGTTTAAAAACAAAAATAATTATAATACAAGAAATTTAAAAAGGTAAAGAACATTAATGGCAAAATCAGAGAACATAAAACTAAACAGAAAATAGAGTTGATCAACAAATGGATCAACAAGTTTATAGAAGACACTAGTAAAAACACTTTTAAAAGATACATGACTAAGCAGTTTAACAAAGCATTTTAGACCATGAAAATGTGCTGATCACAAATACAGGAGATTAAAATTCCACTGAAAGTAAGGACAGCAGACAAGAACAATGTGAGGACAGAATATCAGAACTGGAAGACAGGGCTGATGTCAATGACCAGTTACTCAGAGATGCCTTGCAAGTTACAAGATGCCATTGCTTGACCAATTTTCTCTTTGTGAAAGCCTGAAAGCATGTTTTCTGTCCATGTGATTCTCCTTAGACACAGTCTACATCATCAGTCACTTTCCTCTGGGGCCCCCTGATCTCCTTGAACAGAAAATTTAAGACACCACTGAGTTACAGTATGCTACAGCACAGGTTCTCTTATGTCCTGTGTCCTCACTGACCTTGAAGGGCTAGGGCCAAATTACTGGCTATCCTTATAGCCCTTCTTTTTCTCTAATTTTTCAGTCTACAAATTTAAGTTGTTAATCCTCCAGAAGAGAAGCTTAATGATATTATTACCCTCTAACATAGGCAGTTGAGCTTAACATCATTATCTGTCAGAATATCAAATGCCTTAGACATAACTAGGAACAGGCTATGACCCATCTAGATAGCTGAAAATGACAAAAGATCTACAAACTGCTGTACATCATTTCAGGGTAAATCCTGAGGAGATTTGACTATGTTGTCAGGTATAAAAGTTACATTTTTTTGTTATATAGGTCTTGCTTGATCTGGGTCTTATCCATACAGCAGAAAAGTATAAACACAAGGTATAAAAAGTAAAGCTATATTAATACACTGAGCTGTAAAAGGCTCAAGTCAACTTCTGACATTGCCAGTTCCATGGATAACCCATTACTATATGGACTACTGGACTATATTGGATTATTTTGCTGAATTCACACAACTACAATATTTGAAAGGCAATGGAATACCCATCTCTGA
>NW_004524883.1:399718-400227 GCF_000260255.1 Octodon degus
ACTACTATGAAGACAACAATACAAAATGTATTAATTATTGTAACTGTCCTACTTACCTGTTTTGAAACTGTCTCATTGTTATTTCTTGCTCAATAAAATTAATAAATAAAAATAAAAAAGCAAGTTACAAGATGCCATAAAAATGTAGCTAATAGCTGCAAAGAAAAGTAATCTGAAATTAATTGGAATTAGTGAAAAATCAAAAGATGGCACAAATGGCTGCACCAGAGAAATAATAAAAGAAATTTTTCCAAATATGGGGAAGGCTTAAATAGATAGATAAGTAAAGAATATAGAATCCAAATAGTCATGATTAGAAAACTACTTCTTCAGAAAATATGATTCAAAATCCTACCAGTCCAGCACAAGGACAGAATCTTAAAATCTGTTGGAGAAAAACAATGAATCACTTATAAAGGCAAATCCTTAGAATTATAGCAGACTTTTTAACACAAACTCCACAAACCAGGAGAACTTGGAGAGACATTTTCAAGCTTTAAAGAAAAACA
>NW_004524883.1:400327-411638 GCF_000260255.1 Octodon degus
CCCCAGCACCACATGCCAGCCAGCCCCACCCCCTGGTGGGCTGAGCTGGCCACACACACACACACACACACAAATAAATAAATAAAAATTTAAAAAAAAATAAAGAAAAACAACTTCCACCCCTGAGTTATATATCCTGCAAAATTTAAAATTGTCTCTCAAAATTGATGGAGAGGGCTGGGGAGATATCTCAGTAGAATAAGCACTTGCCTGGCAAGCACAGGGTCCTGAATTCAATCCCTGGTACAGAAAGAAAGAAAGAAAGAAAGAAAGAAAGAAAGAAAGAAAGAAAGAAAGAAAGAAAGAAAGAAAGAAAGAAAGAAAATTGATGGAGAAATAACGCTTTTTTTGAGACAGGGTCTCACTGTTCAGTTCAGGCTGGCCTTCAGGTCATTTTGTAGCCCAGACTGGTCTCTAACTAATAATGATCCTTCTGCCTCAGCCCCCCAAGTGCTGGGGTTACAGGCATGCACCACCATGCCCAAATAAAGAATGTCTTAAGAAATTAATAAGAACCAAAATGCCAGTCTCAAGAAATTCTCTAGCATTTAAAAAGATAATGAAGATTACAATAGAATGAACATTCCAGGCAGAGTTGGCAGTTAAATGGAAGAGAAAAAAAGAAATCAGAAAAGAGAAAACAAGTAATGACAGGAATAAATCAACAGCTTTCACTAATAACTCTCAATGTGAATGGTTTCAGAAGACACACACTGACAACCAGAAGACACACAACCAGAAGACACACACTGACAGATTGGATCAAAAAACCAAACTAAATGATAATGTATATGAACAAAGCATAGTTAATCCAAAAAAACTGATAGACTAAAAAACAAAGAATGAAAAATAATATTCCATGTAACATGAACCTGAAACAAGTAGTAGTAGCTATCCTATTTTTCAGACAAAGTGTATTCAAACCGAAATTGATCAGAAGTGGGGCCAAAGAGGAAAGTGATCGATGATGTAGACTGTGCCTAAGGAGAGTCACATGGAGAGAAAACATTCTCTCAGGCTTTCACAGAAAGCACATTGGCCAAGCAATGGCCATGACTCATCCATATGGCTGACACTGACAAAGTTCTACAATCTGAGGTACAGGATCTCAGGATAAATCCTGAGGGGATTTCACTGACCTTATCAGACCCAAAAGCTACAACTCTTGTTGCATAGGTCCTGCTTTACCTTGGTCTTAACCATCCAGAAGAAAAGTATAAAAACAAAGTATAAGAAGTAAAGCCATGCTGTTATGTTGAGCTGTAGGGGACTCAGGTCAACAATTTCTGACATTGCCAGTCAAGTGGAAGACCCAATACTACTATGGACTACTGGACTCTTTTAGAATATTTTGCTGAGTTAACACACCTATAATATTCAAATAACAAAACTTAACAAAAGAAGGGTATACATATGAATGTCCATTTTGTATCCGTGTGTTCAAAATGGTTAGGATAGATATATAGTTATATTCTCTTAATGAATAGGATTTGTTCTAATGATGTTTGTAAATAGGATATCATGTCCGCATCTTGTACAGCAATTAACCACTAGGAAGAATGTATACAATGTGTTAATCATTGAATCTGTCCTACCAGTTTGGTTTGAAACTGTCTCATTGCTATTTGTTTCTCAATAAAGTTATGGAAAAAATAAAAATAAAAATAAATAAATAAATAAATTGATCAGAAGGGGCAAAGAATGGCACTATATATTAATTAAGAATAATTCAATAAAAAAGAGAACACAACTATAAGCATACATGTGCCAATACAATCAACTTAAAACAAACACTACTAAACATAAATGAGCAGGTAAACCTGAACATAATTATACTGAGGGACCTCAGTGTCACACTCAACACCTCAGTACCACACACAAATAGATATATCAAGCAGACACAAAATCAACAAAAAAATATCAGAGTTGAATCATCTTTTCAACAAATTGACTTATAGATACCTAAAGAGTGTTCTACCCAACAAGAGCACAAACATTCTTCTCAGCAACATGTCAACTTTCTCCAAAATGGGCTACAAACTAGCCAATAAACATGCTTAAATAAATTTAAAACAATTCAAAATATATAATGCATACTATCAGATCATAGCACAATGAAATTAGAAATCAATTGCAACTGAAACCACAGAAGTTATGCAAATACATACAAATTTTTAAAACATACTTGAATAATCAGAAAAACCTTAGGAAAGAAAATGAACAGTTCTTACAGTCAATCAATAATGTCAGTGCCAGGGCCAGCCATATAGCTCAGCAAACTAAATGCCTGCTTAGGTGAGTGGAGGGACCAGGGTTCAATCCCCAGTCCCATATGCCACACTGGCCTCACCACTGGGTGTGCAGAGCCACCAACTGAGACCAGGCATGGTGATGCATGCCTGTAATCCCAGCACCTGGGAGACTAAAAACAGGAGGACTACTACAAGTCTGATCTGTGTAGTGAGACCTTGTAGGCCCTGTACTAAACACTAGAAAAAGAAAGCAAAATAAAATTATAGTACTCTGAAAAATAGATCAAAGAGGAAATCCAAGAATGGAAAATTATCCTCTGTTCCTGAATAGGCAGAAGCAATATTGTCAAAGTTACCATATTTCTAAAATTGATATAGAGATTTAATACAATCCCAACTAAAAAGATACCAACAGCACTTCTAACATAAGTAGAAAATTTCTTAAAATTTGTATGGAACCATGAGAGCTCCAGAATAACAAAAGTAATCCTGGGCAACAAGAGCAAAACAGAAGGCACAAGCTGGGTGTGGTGGTGCACACCTGTCATCCCAGCACTTGGGAGACTAAAGCAGGAGGATCACTGTAAGTTTGAGGAAAGCTTCAGGTAGATAGTGAGTTCAAGGCCACTGTAAACTACACAGCAAGACCCAGAAAAAAAAAAAAAGCATAATAATCTCAGATTTCAAGTTATATAACAAAGCTACAGGGATGAAAACAGCATGGTATTAATTCACACATGCATACAAAGATGTGGCTCAGTGGGGCAGAATAGAAGATATAGAAACTTTGCTCAAGAGGTCAGATCATAAACTGGAGCAAAGACAATCTCTTTCACAAATAACACAGGAAAAACTAGCTGCACACATACAGAAGATTGACTCAAGACCCATATCTGTAATCATTACAAAACTAAAACAAAAATGATCAGAGGCTTAAATATTAAAACAAAAACAATGAATCTGCAAGAAGATAAAATAGATAAATCCTTTTAAGATATTGCCACTGGCAAAGACTTTCTGAGTAGAACACCAAGTGCACAAGAAATAACATCAAGAACCAACAAATGGCATCATATCAAATTTTAAAAAAATACCTCTGCACAGTAAAGGAAGCAAAAAATAGAGTGAAGAGATAACCTACAAAATGGTAGGGGGAAATTGCACTTTCTAATAAGTCCTTTTCATAGAAAATCTTGTCTCAAACCCAACTTTGGGGAATTCACTTCAATCATCATTCTCACCATTAATGAGGTCCTTGATATCAAATGTTACAGAATCCTACTCTAAAGTTCTGCAAACTGGAAACACTCCTGGTGTCTTTTTGTCTTAATTTGATTCCCTTGAAAGCAGATCTCAAGAAAATGACTTAGGTATTAGTGGCTTATTTGTGAGTCCATTAAGCAAGAGTAAAGGAATAGGAAAGGTAACATATCTTTCATAGAATCCTCTGGTGTCCTTGGTAAAGGCAGCTAACTGGCTCAAGAATAAAGTCCTGTATGTGAAATTGGAAAATACAAATCTCCTTTGTCAGTGATTGGTAGTTGTAGTAACAAAGCCACTCTAAGTTTCACTCCTTATCTCCAACTCTGTGTGCTGTGCCCATCAAGGTTACAGCATTATGTGATGATCATTGCTTCCTATCACATCATACTTATCTTGAAGGACAAAAACATAAACAGAATGAGATTCCTTTCTCTATCAGTCCTTCATTCCAGTGATCAATCAGCCAGAGAACTTCTGATAGTAAAATTTGTTCAAACACCAGTGATGATCATGACCATACACTTATGTCACATTCTAAAGTACAACGATTAATTACAGTGTTATGTGAATCTCATGAAAATACATAGTGCACCCTTAATTTGTGGGACCAGTCAAACACTACAGCCAAGAAGGCAAATCCACACCCAAAATATGTATTAATTCCTATAAAGATTGTTACCCTTTCTAAGGTGAAATAATTTCAGTGTAATTAACCTGCCTCTTACTAATCAATATCACTTTAGAGGTCCATATCAATCTCCATTACCAAAATATCAGTTATTTGATAGGCACCAAGTCTAGATAAGCCTAAGCACCAGATAGTGGGCCATAAAGGGATCATGAGTTTCAGAAAAGACAAGCCATACTCAAATGATGGTAATGCCTAATGAGTCAGTGGGTTAAATAATACCCAATTTAATGGGGAGCTCTAGTTTCATATTTCCTTTGTGGCAGGTCAAACATGTCCTATGTATTCTCATGGGATTCACATACTGGCAACTAGTTTGGGGACTAGATTAGGCTTTTTCTTGGGATGGTAAGTTGTTATAAAGTGAGGATACCCTTGTGCTCTGCCTATTCCACACACACCTGCTTGCACTTATGCCTCCCAGCACAAGTTGAAACATAAAACTCTGTAAATTTAGGTAAGTCTGAGTCTAGTCCCTAATTCAGTTCAGTGTAGTTTTGCTGCATGTTATGGTAATTATTTTTAATTTTATCTCATAATTAAATGTCACTGACTACACTCTGCCACCTGGTGTACTATCATCCACACTGATACTAGAAAGTCAGGTGCAGAAGAGCTTGGCCTACAAAAGCTGCATTGCACACACCAGGGATACAACATCATACAGTGGCAAGTGGTTCAAGGCATAACCCTTATCTTGAAGTACAATAATCCAACCAATTTCTCAGTGATGCCAGCCAACACCCCTGTCACTAGCATGTTTCTCATTGCTTTTGAATACCAAGTGTCATCTAGGTTCTCCAGGGTAATGTAACCACTCAATAGGTTCTGTCTTGTGTGCTAAGCTCATTGTATGATTCCCATTTCTTTGAATATTTTGATCACATCTCTAACGCTCTGCTGACATCCACTCCACTTTATTAATGCCTAGATATTGTTTTTAAGTTTTAAGCAGTCACCTACACAACATGGTAGGCTTGTCTCCAGGTGATCCTCCATGAATATTAAATGCTGAATTATCATATCCATAAGCAATCTTTTATTCAGCCTTATACTCCAACTGATCAGAACCTTCAATATCTACTCCCAGTTTCTGACATTTTGCTTATTATTAACTAACCACTGTAACTTTTGTGGTAGATAATGTTTTTGCCTCATTAGTATTTACCAAATGAATCATGCTGAGACCTTCCCTGGTTTTACATGCAACTCAATTTCTGGTTATACTGAATACACAAAGCTTCTCAAACAGTCAAAATATGTACTTAATTTGAGTAGCTAATAGGTACTGTTAAATTACCTTCCAAAATGTTGCAACAGTGTAAAATCTCTTGGGGCATGGCAGCACACACCTGTAGACTCAGCACACAGGAGGCTGAAACAAGAGGATCACCATGAGTCCAAGTCCAGCCTGAACTACACAGCAAGACTCTGTCTCGAAAACCACAAAAAATTAAAAACTAAAAAATGAAATAAAATTTCACCAAAACCATCCAAAAGTACTATTTCTCCATACTATTACCAATAGTGAGTGTTGTAAAGCTTTTTAAGTTGTTGTTGTTATTTTGATGGTACCAGGGATCGAACTCAGGACCTTGTGTTTGTCAGGCAAGCACTTATTCCACTGAGTTATCTTCCTGGCCCCTTTTAAAGTATTTTTACCAGTCTAAAGTTGAAAAAGCATATCTTCCTAATGCTTTGATCTCCATGTTTTTAAATATGAGTAAGACTGCTATATTTCCATAATTTTACAATTTATATTTGTAAACGGTCTTACAACTTGACTATCTTCTTCTGAGTTGTATTACTTCTTCATTCATTTGTGTAAGAGTTATTTTGCAAATTAGGACAATTAGCCATTTTATCATATGTTCTACAGTTGTATTTTCACAGTCTGTCTTGACTTTTGCCAAGAAGTTTTAAATTTTTACACAGTCAAATGTATCAATGTTCCTTCATGGTTTCTGAAGAACATGTATTTTAAATTTTACCTTGTGGCTTGAAAGTTAAAGTGCTTTTCTGAGCATACTGAGCAGAATGCCTGGGATAAAGAGGGCAGAGAAAGTAACTGAGAAAACGCCACCTTCCAGGTGCAACAAAGAGTTTAAATAAAGAGGTGTCAGGAGTGTGGTGGCAGCAGCCCAGCTGAGGGCATTTTTCAGGCACGGCATTACAGTAAGTTCTGCTGTGTCTTTTTACTTTCAGCGAGCTATTAGCTATGCCAGTTTCATGTTTCAGCTGGTCCTGAAACCTGAAGCAAGACACCTGGCACCTTCTGGATACAACACAGAGGGAACTCCCAGAATTAAATGGGCATCATAATTAACTGCGCTGGTGTTTTGCTTTGCTTAGCTTTGCTTACTGTAAGACAGTGTCTCACTGAGTTCCCCAAGTCTCAAATTTGTAATCCTCCTTCCTCAGCCTCTCCAGTAGCAAACATTACAAGTACATGCTGCCATGCTCAGTTCTAACTTAGTTTTTGATATTTTGTAATAGAATGTCTTTAATCCCCAGCACCACGTGCCGCGCGGGCCCCACCACTAGGCCCTCTGAGCTGGCCACCAAGTCCCAGCGTGATGGCCCATGCCTGTAATCCCAGCACTTGGAGAGGTTGAAAATGGGGTGGATTACCATAAGTCCGAGCTGTGTAGTGAGACCCTGTACCAAGTACATTAAAAAAAAAAAGAATGTCTTTATCTGTTATGATTTATGAGAGAAAGGTGTAATATGATATGAAATGAAACAATGTGATGTGATGTGATATGTAAAGCATTTATTAAGGCTTACAATGGCTGCCAGAGGAGTCAGGCATAAAAGAATGCAAAAGAACGATATATATGCTTGATAGTTGAAGAATCCAGTCAAAGTTTGAAAGTCTAGAGCCCACAGCAGAATCTAATGCAAGACCATGTGGGAAAGACAAAGTGTTTACATGAGAAGGCTGAAGGAACTGGGAATGAGTGTCTAACAGCAATGACAAAGACTAGCAATACTCTGAAGAAGCAAGAGGGGAAATTTCCTTCCCTTTCTTTTCACTTCTATAAGCCTATTGTTTGATGGCACCCACATCCAGGGGGGTATTCCTTCTCAATCTGAGACCTACATGTCAATCATCCAGACATGCCCAAAACTGTGCTCCACTAATCCACAAGACATCTCTGAATCCATTCAAGTTGATGCATCACAATGAACTGTTATGATCCACCCTTATCTACTTAACAACCAGACACCATACTTCTTTAAACCATATGAAGTTAGTCCCCAAATACAATAGCAAACTCATGCAACTATGCTGTGTAGAAATACAAAGACTGTAATTCCCTCCCAAGAATAGAAGGCAAAGTCTTTCTGAGTGAGCTTCCTCTACTCCTAACACTTTATAATATAAAGTTGATAATATAAACCAGGCATGGTGGCACACACTTGCAATCCCAGGACTGCAGAGGCTGAGGCAAGAGGATTACTGTGATTTCAGGGCTAACCTAGACTACATAGTGAGTTCAAAGCCAGCCTGAATTATACATTGAGAATCTAGGTCAAACAAACAAAACACAAAATTCTGGCCACACATGATGATGCACACTTGTAGTCCCAGCACTCAGGAACCTGAGGTAAGAATATCACCATGAGTTTGAAGCCAGCCTGGGCTACAAGGCAAGGCCTACTCTCCAAAAAAAAAATAAGTTTATTGAAAGCAAGCATTAATGCTCAATTATTTGTCCAGTCTCACATATCTATATCTGTTAATCTGAGCAACAGATTTGACAATAAAAATATGTAATATAACAACAATTGTTAATTTGCTATTCCTGTTTTGAAAATCTGTACCATATATACTGTTGTATATTACTGTTTCTGTCTTAATTTCTACTATTTTTTTTGCTTTTGTTTTTTACTTTATTCTTCAAAATAAAATTAAATTAAATTTAGAAAACAATTCTGATAAGGTAGAAGCTGAAATAGTATAGAAATGATGCTATGAATTAAATTTGTATCTCCCAAAACTTCATACACTGACTGCCAAGATGATGGTATTTAAAAATGAGACATTTGAAGCATAAGTCATCAGACTAAAGCCCTCATAAATGTGTTTTGTGCCTTGTAAAAAATGTGCCAGAGAAGTGATCTCTCATTCTCTCTACCACAAGAGGATATAGCAAGAAAGCATCCCTTCAGAAACCAGGAAAGCCACTTCAACAGATGGGTGAATAAAAATATGTGCTACTTATATGCAATAGAGTGATTTGTTCTAATGGTGTTTGTAAATAGGATATCATGTCCACATGTTGTACAACAGTTAACCACTAGAAAGAATGTATGCAATGTGTGAATTATTGAAACTGTCCTACCAATTTGATTTGAAACTGTCTCAATGCTATTTGTTTATCAATAAAACTATGGGAAAAAATTAAAATACAATAAAATATAAAAAAACAATATTGGAAAGCTCTGGACATCATCACAGCAATGAATCAAAGACTATAGACAGAGCCAAACATCCCACTGTAAGTTAGGAAATTAGGATCTTGGAACAGACACAAACCAAGATCTCCTACAAATGACAATATCCTTGCATATCAGACTTTTCCTAGAAAGACCTTGATACTAGTGATATAGCTACCTACTACCAAAACTCACATGGAATATCACATGAAACAAAATTTAAAAATTGTAAAATAGAAAATGTCAAGACAAAAGAACAAAATGTAATCTCAGACCTCCAGTCCACACAGAACAAGTCCAAAAGATATAAATATAGAAGAAATTGGAAGTCACAAACTTAAAATTTCTGAAATGATAGCAACTGAAGCAAAAACCCAACTGCAGGAAAGTACAGAGTATATCAGATCAGAAATAATCTCTCAGGTTAAAAAAAGAAATCACAACAATAATTCCATGGAAAGCTGGAAAAACCACTTAAATGGAACTGAAGATAGACTTTCATACCTTGAAGACAGCATTATAGCTAATGATTATGAAAGGGAAGATCTCTTAAAAATAAGAAACCAGGGGCTGGTGAGATGGCTCAGTGGTCTAAAGCACCTACTTAGAACAAGCCTAGCAAAGCACGGGGACCGCGGTTCAATCCCCCAGCACCACATGCCAGCCAGCCCTGCCCCCTGGTGGGCTGAGCTGGCCACACACACACACACACACACACACACACACACACACACATAAATAAATAAAATTTTTTTAAAAAAGAAAAAAAATAAGAAACCAGGAAATAACAATCCAACGACTGCAAGAATGGTACAAAGAAAAACAATATAAGACTGATAGGTGTCAACAAAAGAGCAGTAATAAACATAAATGACAGAAAATTTTGTCATTTATTTTTATTATTGTTTGAAGAAGTGATATCAGAATAATTCCCAAGCATATAAAAAGACTGACAAACAGAAAAGTGAGACATAGAAATCCACTTATCCATAACCAAAATATATCTACACCCAGACATATAATAATCAAAATCCTAGAAATATAGCATAAGAACAGAATATCAAAAGCTGTTAGAGAAAATAAACAGATCAACTATAATGGAAATCCCATCAGAATCATGGCAGAGTTCTCAACACAAACCATCAAGTCAATAAGAGCTTGGAGTTAAGTTTTTCAAGTCCTAAAACAAAACAACTTCCAAACCAGATTGATATATCCTGAAAAACTACCCTACAAAATTAATACAGAAATAAGATACTTCCATGACAGAAAACAACTGAAGATATTCATGAACACAAAACCAATCCTATAGGGAATACTGAAATATATTCTAGCAAGAGATAAATATGACCACAATTTCAAGAAACCCAATTGAAAGAAATAAGCAAACAATGCAAGCAATTAAACATATGGAGAAAGCAGGGAATCAGCAATAGGAAAATAACATAACAAAGATAAACCAATATATATCAGTTATAAAAATCAATGTAAATGGCCTCAATTCACCAATCGAACCTGACTGGCAAAGTGGATCAAGAAACAAAATCCAACAATATGCTGTATATAAAAAACACATTTAACTCAAAAGGAAATTCATAGACTGAAGGACAAAGGTTGGAAAACAATACTTCATGTGACAGGAACCCAGAAAAAAGCAGAGGTAGCTACTCTGGTTGCTGACAATGTGAACTTCAAACCAAGAATGACTTAAAAAGATAAAGAAAGTCACTATGGGGCCAGGGAGATGGCTCAGTAGAATAATTGCTTCCCTGGCAAGCACAAGGGCCTGAGTTCAATCCCCAGTTCCGCCAAAAAAAAACCCAAAAAAAAAGAAAGTCACTACATAATTTTTAGGGGAAAACTTCAAGAGGAAAAAATAACAATTATAAATGTGCATGCAAAAAAATAATAATAAATAAATAAATGTGTATGCAACAACTATAGGAGAAATCAGCTGTATATTAAAAAATAGAGATGAAAAACTAAACAAGCAACAGTACAATCATAAGGGAGGCAACTAATACCCCATTGTAACAAAGAAATATACCAACTAGACAAAAAAATCAGTAAACAAATAACACAAGTGAGCCAAACTTATGAACAAATAGAATTAGTAGAACTTTACAGAGTGTTCCACCCAATAATATCAGAACACACATTCTTTTCAGCTACACATGGGACATTCTCTATAATAGACTATATGCTAACACATAGAACATGCTTAAGTAAATGCAAAGAAAGTGAAATTATCACAAGCATATTATCTTACCATAGTGCAATGAAATTGGAAATTATTGACAAAGGAAACCTCAGAAACTTCAGAAATACATGGAAATCAAATAACACCCTCCTAAATAACCAATATGTCACAGCTGAAGTTAAAGAAGAAAATAAACAATATTTAAAATCAAAGGAAAATGCAAACACGACTTACTAGAACTTGGGGAATGCACTGGAAGCATCCTCAGAGACAAATTTATAGCAGTTAATTCTCACATCAGGAAAATAGAACAAGTGCAAATAAACAAACTAATGTTGTGCCTCGACCATGGACCAAAAGAAGGTAAACTCAAGCTCAGAGAGGAAATTATAAAGATCAGAGCAGAAATTAATTCTGGTAAGACTAACAAAAGAATACAAAGAATTATGAATAAAGATTTGGTTT
>NW_004524883.1:416592-419078 GCF_000260255.1 Octodon degus
TGGAACTAAACAAAAAAGGGTATTCAGATGAATGTCCATTTTGTATCTGTGTATTCAAAATGGTTAAGATAGATATATAGTTACATTCTCTGAATGAATAGAGGAATTTGTTCTAATAAGGTTTGTAAATAGGATATCATGTCTGCATCTTGTACAGCAAATAACCACTAGGAAGAGAGTATGCAATGTGTTAATTATTGAAACTGTCATACCAAAAAAAAAAAATGTTCAACATTGGTGACACTTTGAAAAATGCAAATCAAAACAACAGAGATTCCAGTTCACTCCAATAAAAATGGCTATCATCAGAAAAATCAACCATTAACAACAGTTCTGCAGAGGAAAAAGAAACATTTATCCATTGTTGGTAGGGGTGTAGACTAGTACAGCCACTATGGAAATCAGTGTGGAGATTCCTCAAAAAACTAGAATTAGAGATCCCATTAGACCCAGCTATTCTTCTTCTGGGTATTTTTCCAGAAGAACTGAAAACATCATAGCACAGCAATATATGTGCACCCATGTTTATAGCTGCACAATTTGTAAGAGCTAAATCTAAGAAACAACTCAAATATTGGATTGGTTGCCCATCAACCACAGAATGGATAAAAAAGATGTGGTATGTTTATACAGTGGAGTATTACTCAGCTATAAAGCAAGATAAGTTCAAGGCTTTTATAGGTACATGGGTGCAATTAAAGACCATGCTCATAAGTGAAATAAATCAGACTTGCATGTGTAAGCCTTGTTTTGTCTCCTTAGTGTAAGAAACTAAAGAATAAATAAGATCCAAAAGGCTCAATAGTACTAAGTGTTTGGACAGGATATCATGTCTGCATCTTGTACTACGACCAACTACTACGAAGACAACAATATGCAATGTATTAATTATTGAAACTGTCCTACTAACTTGCTTTGAAACTGTCTCATTGCTATGTGTTTCTCAATAAAATTAATAAACAAAAAACAAAAGGCACAATAGAGATAGTGAAGGGGAAAAAATTGCTCAAATGAAATAACAGCTGGGATAGAGGAAAGGAGCAAAGGAGAAAGAAAAATGAAATAAAATCAAATTATGTATATACACACACAAGATAGCAATGATAATTGTACTAGTAATTTCTATTAGTTCATTTATTTTTTATTCTTTTAATAATTTTATTGAGAAAGAAGTAACAATGAGATAGTTTCAAAACTTGTTAGTAGGACAGTTACAATAACTAATACATTGCATATTGTTGTTCTTGTAGTAGTTTTTCAAAGTACAAGATGCAGACATGATATCTTATCTAAATACTGTTAGTTCAAAACTTTCTTCTCACTGAACTAAGAGAAAGTAGCTATATATCTATGTCATTTTGTATATACAGATATATATATTTTACTACAAAATGGTCCTTCAATTATATCCTCTTTTTTTGTTTACTTTTGTCAGAGATGGGTATTCCATTGCCATTCATATATTGTAGGTGTGTGAATTCAGCAGAGTAATCCAATATAGTCCAGTAGTCTATAATAGTACTGGGTTATCTGCATGATTGGTAATGTCAGAAGTTGTCCATTAAAGGAAAAGTTAGTGTTTATATTATTTCATGCTATATCTGGTTATTTTCCATGCCATATCTGATAATCTGAGCAACTACTTTGAAGATAGCAATGTGCAGTAGAACAACCATTGTTACTTTCCTGTCATCTTGTTTCAAAATTGTTTCATTTTTATTGTTTTTATTTTCTTTATAATAAATAAAATTACATTTTGTAATTCCAATATGCACTGATATTTGAGAACTCCTTTCAGGCATTACAGCCAAATTTGAGGATAGTTTTATGAATAAAAGCTAGAAGTATTTCTAACATGATATGCATTTTACAAAATGCAAATAGACCAATAAATAATGGACTTCTGATTTAGCTCTAGGCATAGATATTGGCAGCAGTTTTTAGTTACATATGTGATGGTGTAGGTGACACCTGTAAATGTTAGCCCTAAGAAGTCAGACATTTGGACCAGCTTCTGGACCTATACTTCATTTTTCAACCAGTTTCTATTAGTCATCTATGTCACCCATGCATTTAAGTATGCTTTTACTTAGTCTTCAGCTTCAGACATTATCATGATATGTTCTGTTACACTAAAAACAAGAATACCAATCTCCTAGACCAAATTATGGCAGTATCAAGTGAAATTAAATAACGCTTTATAATGAATGTACATTGCAATACTTCACATATGATGGCAAGAAGCAATGAGCTATTTTCCAAAATCTACACAGAAAGATAATCTTGCTTTGGCAAGATCCATCACTGAGGAACATTCATTACTGCTGTAGTATGTGGACTTGTATCTGAGACTACTGATGCTATGGGTATCACTAAATTCAAGCCTCAATCCTCCACTATTATTCTACATGAGCTTGCACTTCTACTCACATGTCATATGGGTATACTATACAAAGAATTCATTGACATCTGCACTTCAGTTCCTA
>NW_004524883.1:420343-422384 GCF_000260255.1 Octodon degus
GTACCTGAACATGCATAACCATGCACAAATCATAAACTGAGATACAAATCCTCTGTCAACTCAGACATATGCTTCTGTAGTATTCAAAACCAAAGATGTTGTTCTTTAGTCGCTTATACAGGTTTTACAGAAACCTGGTTATAATGATCCACAAATGAGACAACTCTCATACTATACCTCTGGTTCAGTGGTTTTGTTTTTGTTTTTGTTATCTTCCCCAAACTTCTCAGCAACTAAACAAGGGTGTTATCTATTGTATCAGCATAATTTTTCATTCCAGTAGTGTCCCTGAGGATAGCACCCATAGATCAGATCTGTTAAAATCTAAATTTGACCCGGCATCAGATTCCACCTCAAAATTCTCTTTAATTTTCACTGTTACAGATAATAACAAAGGGACTGTATGTTGAGCTTATTGTTATTAATTTATGTTTCTTATATTTATATTTCTCAGTAAGCCAACTCTGTCAGGGTTGAATCCACCACTTCTAAATTTTATGCCAACTTATGTCTAGGAACAGTGCAGACACAGTTCCATAGCATGAATAACTAGTTAGCCACCTAAGAATTAAAGATTCATAAATCCTTACCTTCTTATCATTTCTTTTCACAAACCATATGTTTTAGTAGGTCAGGGTTGAGCTATCAAATCCTACTCCCAATGCCAACTGCAAAACTTATCCAACTATGGAATCACTCATAACACTTTTCTCACTTCTGACACTTTCTATCATTGATTAGAGGGAGGGAGGGAGGAGGAAAGAAGGAAGGAAAGAAGGATGGAAGGAAAGAAGGAAGGAAGGAAGAAGGGAGGGAGGGAAGGAGGGAATGAAGGAAGAAAGAAAGAAATGAAGGAAGGAAGTTCTAGATTGTGTGATAGAAGAGCCTCCCCAGGTAAAGCAATGAACTGCCTGCCGACGTTCTCTTTTCTTACATGTGTGAACAGATTTTCCCTTGTTCAGCAACTATCAAGAACAGGAATAGATATTATCTCCTTTCAGGTGAAAATGAAATCCATGTGTGCTTATCAGAAGTTTGACCCAGAATTCAGTATTTGTGCCTTAAAACATGCAATGATTTTAGATAAAAAAGATGAACCTCATTTTCAATTTTAACTTTAGAAATAACTCTTTGAATGCAGAATGGTCTATGAAAGACACCAAGAAGTTACCATAGACTGGGAGTGTAGCTCAGTGGCACAGCACTTGTCTAGAACACTCAAAGTCCTACATTGTATTCCCAGCATTATAAAAAAAAATGCATCATCTTATAATACATGTACCTAATAATTTTGTGCTAGACAGACGTTTATTTGAGTTTCATCATGTCACTCAGAAGAATTTGTCTTTTTTAATTAAATTGCTATTTATTCAGCTTCTTGTCATGCCAAAATGTTCTGTGCACATACCACTATAATTAACACACCCTCTGTGTAACAGGCAAAATTGTACATCAAATTATATGTCATATTACCTGATTATATAAAAATGTAAAATGAAAATGATGTATCAATTCCTCTTAAGATTCTAGTAATTCAGTAAGAAATATGAGGCATGAAATCTTAGCAAAATATGACACAAGAGCAATAATACAATTCTCACTTAAATTTAACTTGTCATAATTTGTTATGAATATACAAAGACAACAAACTTTTAAAACATTGTATTTACTAAGATTTTGGCAATAACTTTGTGTAACAAGATACAGCATACCAGACCTGCCACTCAATTTGTTTGTAAATCTCAGCTTCAATAAGAAGCTACTTAAAACAAAAACTCAAAACCTCCTTTTTACATTCTAAATATCTTGGCAATGGTGCAATTAAACATAGTAATGAGTCCTAGACCAGGCGCGGTGAGTATGTGGGAGCGCTTCCAGCTACCCTGTGCCAGAGGGACCTACTGGTTCCTGCCCAGGCTCACCGTGGGTGAGACCCTCTTCCACCCACTTGGGACACCCCATACCACTCCGAAGCACCTCCGCTACTCCGCCCACCAGGTAGGAATTTCTGCCACATTCCGGGAACCCGAGACCCAGTCCT
>NW_004524883.1:423798-424270 GCF_000260255.1 Octodon degus
TAGGATGCAGGAAAAAATAATCCATCACCTGCAAGAGGATGCAAAGATCAACACTGTGAGACTAATAGGCATCAATGAGAAAGAAGGAGTCAATACAGAGGACATTAAACAATATATGGGCAAAAATAATAGCAGAAAACTTCCCAAATATGAGGAAAACATCTGATATTAAGTAACTGAAGCATACAAAATGCAAATTAACATCAACCCAATGAAAAACACACCGAGACATATAATAGTCAAGATCCCAGAAATGTAGCACAAGAATAATGTACTGAAAGTTGCTAGAGAAAGGAAGCAGATTACATTCAAAGGAAAACCTATCAGAAGTACGGCAAAAAAAAAAACAAAACAAAACAAAACAAAACAATTACGGCCCAACTTCTCTTCACAAACCATGAAGGCAAGAAGAGCATGGAGCAGAGTACTTCAAGTCCTCTATGAAAACAAATTCCAGCCCAGACTACTATAC
>NW_004524883.1:432192-433536 GCF_000260255.1 Octodon degus
TGGCCATGTATGATTACATTTTAAGATGTATACAGATTCATTTCCTATTGATCTATCACTAGATGCTTCTAGTCAAAAATATTAGCTTTCTTCCCAAATATTTTAAACAGTGTGACTGCAGTGTCTTATCTCCCTGGTTATCATTCAGTGGATGAGAAAAAGTAGATGTTCAAACAGCAAGCAACAATTAGAGTGGCATTGGAGTGCCTATTGAATAGTTCAGGAAAAATTCTAAAAACAAGAAAATTCATGCATGTTAGTAAATACATCATAATTTTACAGTTGAAATTTCTTTCGACATTGCACTTTCTTCATAGGGGAGTCCTGGTTTCGTTAATGTTATGGTGACTCAGGATTTGAACTAGCAGCCTTCTTTTTCTTCTTACTGTGTTTCTTATGCTTCTTTTTCTTTTTTGTTTTTTCTGTTGCTTTTTCTCATTCTTCACTGCTTTTCTTCTTTTTCACTTGTACCTCTTCAGTGTGATCTGATTCTGACAAGAATTCAGGTGAAAAAGGTTTATCTTCAGGATACATCATTCTTTTCTTGATTAAGTCCTCTAATGCCCTTTTCTTTCTCAGTTGCATCCTTTGACTTATTTTTCTTTTTTAAACTATCCTTACTGTCTGACTCGGTTTCTGACAGGGAGCTTTCAGAAGACTTATATGACTAGTTCTTCTTTTTCTTTCTCTTTTTTTCCTGCTTCTTTTCCTCATTCTCAGAATCTGAAGAACTGGAGGAATCAGAGCTCAATAACAAAGAAGATGAATACTTACCAGATTTCTTCTTTTCTTTCTTCTCTGTTTTTGTTTTGTTTTGTTTTGTTTTGTTTTGTTTTTTGTATGAGCTCTCATTTCTACTTAATTTCTCTCTGTGCTTTTCTAGCTCTTTCTTTCAATTCTCACTCATTTTTTCTTCAAATCCAGCCAAAGCTTTAGAGTCTTTCTTTTTCTTTTCTAGTTGCTCTTTCACTTCTTCCCAGGTAGGCTTGGATTGATTCAGATAATCCCAGGTTGTTGGCCCTGAAGACTGTATAGGAACTCTTGATCTGGCCATTGCTTTAGGATTCATGTAGGCTATCCAATTGTCCCTTTTCCACATAGAGCCAGATGGGGCACACAGTTAAGACTATGAAAGCCAGACCAGGCTACAAAAGCAGCAGAAACAGGACCACTGCTGATCCTTGTCAAGAATTTAAGTCTTAATAAAATCATGTATAAGAGCAGTGGCTGCAAACATCTGTAATCCCAGTACTCAGAGACTGAGGCAGGAGAATTACTGCAAATTTAAGGCCATCCTGGGCTACATAATTTCAAGGCCTGAATGAACTATGTAGCTTGCAAGAC
>NW_004524883.1:434701-442384 GCF_000260255.1 Octodon degus
CCAAGGAGGAATTTCAGGGAGAATGGACTGCACCAGCTCCAGAGTTCACTGCTGCTCAGCCTGAGGTCGCAGACTGGTCCGAGGGTATGCAGGTGCCCTCCGTGCCCATACAGAAGTTTCCTACTGAAGACTGGAGTGCTCAGCCGGCCACAGAAGATTGGTCTGCAGCCCCCACCATGCAGGCCACTGAGTGGATAGGAACCACCACCAAGTGGTCTTGAGCTGTTCTGCCGATGCTTCAGCAAAGTGGGAATGAGGCTGATGAAAAGTAAAACAATTTATAAGAAAAAAAATTATGAAAAAGACAGAAATAGTTTAATTTCAAGAAAGGTTACCTAATCGGGGCCGGGGAGATGGCTCAGTGGAATAAGTGCTTCCCTGGCAAGCACAAGGGCCTGAGTTCAATCCCCAGTTCCAGGAAAAAAAAAAGAAAGAAAGAAAGAAAGAAAGAAAGAAAGAAAGAAAGAAAGAAAGAAAGAGAAAAAGAAAGGTTACCTAATCTTCAATTGTCTTATTCTATTCAAGATAGATCAGGTTGGGGCTGGGGAGATGGCTCAGTGGAATAAGCGCTTCCTTGGCAAGCACAAGGGCCTGAGTTCAATCCCTGGTTCCAAAAAAAAAAAAAAAAGAAAAAGAAAGAAAGAAAGAAAAGGGATCAGCTGAACAATTCTGTTAACTTTCAGTGGGGGAATTATTCTTGCATGTATATATCCTATGTGCCATACTTCATTATCATTTCTTATAGTACAAATAGGCACTTACACTTTTAAGCCCATTTCGATAAGATTTTTTTTAAATCAGGTAGGGTGTTTTTAAAGGAAACTAGAAATTTTGCCATCTAAATTACTGACTCATAGAAGATACCCTTCATGGAGGGATATATGTTTTAAAAGTACACTGATAAATAGCCATACATCCACAGAAAAATATCACCTTCTGTTAAACATAATACTGACATGGTTGGGTCATGATAGCCACAGCTAATTATAATTACAAACCATGGAAGTAGATATGATGATATTTATGCTTGGATTAATTGATATCTCAAAATTATTTCAATTCCTCCTACAAAATAGAAAGATTGGGAGTGGCCTCCATCCACTGTCAGTGTGACATGGATTTCTGGGCCTTCTTTTCTTCTAACCATCTAATCCCCAAAGATTCTGAAGAGCAAATTTCTACTGGCCATAGAGCCCAGGCCACTCACTACAAATCATCTTTCACAATTTAATGATAAAAGCCCACATAGGCATCAGGGTCACTTCAGAGCTGAAATGAAATTGCTAGTCTCCCTCTTCTCCTGAGCTCCTTCAGTCCAAAAATACAGAACTGTTACTTTGTAAGGTAAATGTTGTGTACTTTTATAGAAAATTATCTGAAAAATAACATGAGATAAGATATAAGATAGTACACAGCGACGGAACTTTCCAGAACGTGCTGAGAGGTGGAGGAGCGGCGGCTGCTCGACCTGCACACGGCTACCCGCTCCTTCCTGTCTACCCAACCGCGGCCTAGCCCGCTCACCGCCTGTAGAAAATGGTGAAGGAAACGACTTATTACGATGTTTTGGGGGTCAAACCCAATGCTACCCAAGAAGAACTAAAAAAGGCTTATAGGAAACTGGCTTTGAGGTACCATCCTGATAAGAATCCAAATGAAGGCGAAAAGTTTAAACAGATTTCTCAAGCTTATGAAGTTCTCTCTGATGCCAAGAAAAGGGAATTGTATGACAAAGGAGGAGAACAGGCAATTAAGGAGGGTGGAGCAGGCGGAGGTTTTGGATCCCCCATGGATATCTTTGACATGTTTTTTGGAGGAGGAGGAAGGATGCAGAGAGAAAGGAGAGGTAAAAATGTGGTGCATCAGCTCTCAGTTACCTTAGAAGATTTATATAATGGTGCCACAAGGAAATTGGCTCTGCAAAAGAATGTGATTTGTGACAAATGTGAAGGCCGAGGTGGTAAGAAAGGAGCTGTGGAGTGCTGTCCCAACTGCCGAGGTACTGGGATGCAAATAAGGATTCATCAGATAGGACCTGGAATGGTTCAGCAAATTCAGTCTGTGTGCATGGAGTGCCAGGGCCATGGAGAACGCATCAGCCCTAAAGACAGATGTAAGAGCTGCAACGGAAGGAAGATAGTTAGAGAAAAGAAGATTCTAGAAGTTCATATTGACAAAGGCATGAAAGATGGCCAGAAGATAACGTTCCACAGTGAAGGAGACCAAGAACCAGGGCTGGAGCCAGGAGGTATTATCATTGTGTTAGATCAGAAGGACCATGCTGTTTTTACACGACGAGGAGAAGATCTTTTCATGTGTATGGATATACAGCTGGTTGAAGCACTGTGTGGCTTCCAAAAGCCAATATCCACTCTTGATAACCGAACAATAGTCATCACCTCTCATCCAGGTCAGATTATCAAGCATGGAGACATCAAGTGTGTGCTAAATGAAGGCATGCCAATTTATCATAGACCATATGAAAAGGGTCGTCTAATCATTGAATTTAAGGTAAACTTTCCTGAAAATGGCTTTCTCTCTCCTGATAAACTCTCATTGCTGGAAAAACTCTTACCTGAGAGGAAGGAAGTAGAAGAGACCGATGAAATGGATCAGGTAGAACTGGTGGACTTTGATCCAAATCAGGAAAGACGACGCCATTATAATGGAGAAGCCTATGAGGATGACAAACATCATCCCAGAGGTGGTGTTCAATGTCAGACCTCTTAATGGGGCCAGTGAATAATGTCACTGCTGGCATGTGGTGTGCAGTAGTGAGTACGCGAAGGACTAGAATCATCATATGCTCACTACTTGCTATTGTTTTTGTTTCAATATTCAATTATAGTAGTGTTTTAAAAGTTAAATGAAGAATAAACACAAAGGTCCGACTTTGCTCTGTATGTATGATGACTTCAGTGTGCAAGATGAAGTTTCATGCCTGTAAAAAGTACCTAACCCTGGTGTCTGTTAGACCATGCCTTGTGATCGATTTCAGTTGTATACATGGACAAGCTTAGACTGAAATGCTAGATAATGTGTTGACTTCAGTGTATGACCCTTCTTTGTTAAGCTATGGATTAAAACTGTTTAACTGGCAACCAGAAAAAGGAAAAAAAAAAAAAAGATAGTACACAGCATGTAAATACCTTTATGTAAAAATACCTAGTTATATAGTCATATAATTTATTGATTGATTACATATCAGAGATGTATGGATGAATATCAGCTTGTCATATTGTGATATAATGAGAAATATGTATATTGGTCTTCTTTCTCTGTGCCTGGATAGAGCTCTTGGAACTTCTGTGATTTCCTAAGCAGTAGAGAAGGGAGAAGGTAAGGGCATCTTTTGTTCATTATTTAGTCTTTGATCTAGTGTCTGGCAATAATCTCTAAGTCTTAAAATTTCCCAAACTACATGGTAACAGGGATTGATTGATTCATTGATTGATTGATTGATTTATATCTTCTTTTCTCTTTCTTCTCTTCACTCTCAGCTTTGACTCCCTCAATCTTACACCACATTTCTCATGAGTCCACAAGTGCATCAAGCATCTCTAGGGGCAGATATTAATATACAGATGTAATTTTGAAGAGAAATGCAAAAGTCTTCAATTAAGAAATGACTGCCTAGCTGGGCATGGTGAACTAATGCCTGTAATCTCAGCACTTTGAAGGGAGGATCCCCACCAGTTCAAGGCCAGCATGGATCCTAGTGAGTTCAAGGCCAGCCTGAACTATATAGCATGACTCTGCACCCCAAAAAAATTTACTCCCTGTCATATTAAAGTTGACATTGGAGAATATAAAACACTATGATCTTAAGGAGCTATCTGTCTGATTTTGGGTTGCAGAAGCAGCAGGGATGAGACTTAGGAGTTTAGTCAGAGACACAGGCACATAAGGCAAAACAGGTGTACATAATAAAGGTTTCCCTGCCAGAAGTATTTCCAGAGGAAGCAATGCCTTTTCTAACTCTTGAGAGAAGAGGAAGAATAATCCAGGTGTTGAAGAGATATAAACATGAAATACAAGATAATTGTTTTGCTTATAGTAAAATGAGCTCCTGAAGGCAAAGGAGATGAAAGTAGAGAAACAATCAGAGACAGATTAACAAATCCCAGTGTGAGAGATCAAGGAATTATGACTTTATCATAAAGTTAGTGGAATGCCATTGTTGAATCTTAACAATAAGTTTATCTTCTTTTCACTTTGGAAAAATCAGAGGTGAGCATAAAAGCTGCAGTTACAATGCAGGCAAGACCCACCAAACACAGCAACAGTGAAATGGGGAGAAGACCAACTAAAGGTAGATATCATGTTGACAGGAATGGTGACGATTAGATGGAAAATAATGGAGAACAAGGATCTTGGATGACTCTGAGGTTTCCTCAGACTTGAACAACTGAATAGATAATGATCCTGTGTGTTACCTTAGAAAATTAAAGAAAAAAAAAGGGCCTGGAACTGATAGGTAGAGTAAAAAGATTCAGAGAAGTTGCTATGCACTGGCCTGATAAGCAAACTCTTATTTTTCCTCTCTCTCTCTCTCTCTCTCTCTCTCTCTCTCTCTCTCTCTCTCTCCTCTCTCTCTCTCTCTCTCTCTCTCTCTCTCTCTCTCTCTCTCTCGGCAAAACCAGGAATTGAACTCAGGCCCTTATGCTTGCCAAGGGGCTACTGAGCCATCTCCCTGGCCCCCAGCAAACTCTTATAAAGGCCCTATAGGAAGGACAGATGCAATAGGAGCCTCAGTCCTGGTTTGGGGCCTTGGTAACTCAATAATTTGAAGACTGAAAGAGAAGGGGGCCTGGGAGATAGCTCAGTAGAATAAGTGTTTGTCTGGAAAATGCAAAAGCCTGAGTTCAATCCCCAGTTCTTCTATAAAAAAAAGACTGAAAGAGAGCAGTAAGGTTTCACAGCTGTGTTCTGGAAGAGAAGAAAGGGGTGGATTGGCTGACTTATATAGTAAAGAGGAGCCACAGCTGTCCAGGCACCCAAAGACCTGCCCAATCTAAAGAAATACTACTGTCACTAGGATTCCCCCATGGTCTCAGATAAAACAACTGGGATTCTCCACCAAGCCAAGAAGATTTTATATAGAATATCTTAAAAGATACATACATATATATTCTTCAAAAAAAAACCCATGAGTATGAGAAATGTAACCCAACCCTTGGGCAAGAGAATGCAATAGGACACATATTACAAAACTTTTCTGAGGATTATGCATATATATTTTTAAGACATACTTTTTTTCATTCACTGGAAAATTTCATAAAAGGAAATTTTATAGAAATAAAAACTGTGGCTACAAGGACTGGAGATACAGTGCAGCTGCATAAGGACCTGCCTGGTAAGTCCAAAGTGCTGAGTTCAATCCCAGGTACCAAAAGAAAAGAAAAAGACTATCAACCTCTGGTGTTACCCTCATTTCTAGGAGTGTCAAGGAGGTGCCAGGCATCACATGGTGAATGTCAGAAACTGTGTCTCTTCTGCTCTGTCTCTCTCTTCTTCAAAGGATTTAATCATGGGCCAGCCACTCAAATGACCTCATCTAATGCCATTTGCCTTACAGTGTGTCTCTCTAAACACCATAGTTTTTGTTAAGTGCCCACCCTTTTAATATTTCACAATTAAATATCAATACACCAAGCCTTGTGGAGCACACTCAAACTATATCCAAACCAAAGTGCCAACACAATAGGCAGATTGCACCATTTAGTAAAATTTTTTGAACATAAAACTGTTATTGTCTAACAATTATACTTTTTATAACATTTAAATCCTTATACAATGTTAACAGACAAATGTTCCATATTTTTACATAGAAATCAAATCTATACATAACAGTGCAGCATGACAATCATGATGACATTTTTGTGACACACTTAAATTTTCATCCTTTTAACCAATCATCCCTATCTAATAAATAAAAGCTTTTGCCTAATTAGTTGTCTTTTAATGGTCTATACATCACAAGTTTTTTTTAAAGACTAAGGTCTGAATATTTTTAAAAGTATTATCATAATAAGCAGTCTATGTTTTACACTTTGGAAGCCCTATACATCTGGAATCATGAATACATTTAATTTACCATGATACTAACACTAATGAATTGAAATTCATATGTGAAAACCTTTGTTTCTTAATTTAGCTTTGTACCAAGAGCATCTTTTATGAGAAAATTACTGTAATTTTTTGAAGAATTTTATCTTATGATCAATGACAAAATAATTGGGGGTGTCTCCCAAAAGATAATTGAGATTATTGGAGGCTCCTTATTCAACAACAAAGATTTACCACCTTTCTATTTATCAATTGTAATCCAGTCCAATAATCTCTCCCCACCATAAGAATATTTGGGGTTTTTAATTTTTTATGTTTTTTTATTTCAATTTTTAATAGATTGCAAAATGAAGTTAAATTATTTACAAACATAAGTGAATATAACAATAAAAATTGTCCAAAATAAAAATGAAGAAAGAATTTACAGATCAGTCATAATAGTTCATTGTGTCAAAACCAAGAAACTTACATTCATATAATTAGAATTCTCAAAGTAGAAAGGAGTAGACAAGAAAATTTTTTTATTTTTAATAGCAATTTTATTGAAGAGAAAAACATTCAGAATGTTCAAAAAACTGAAAACATGAGGAAAATGATCCTAGACCAAAGAGGTGTTCAAGAGCCAACACAGTGTAGAATGTAACGTTTTGGAAACCTTACTTCCAGATTCCATAATGCGCAAACACAAAGGAATAATTTCTGTTGTCAATAAAAAGTCGAGGGGCTGGAGAGATGGCTCAGTGGTCTAAAGCACCTACTTAGAACAAGCTTAGCAAAAGCATCAGGGACCGCGGTTCAATCCCCCAGCACCACATGCCAGCCAGCCCACGCCCCCTGGTGGGCTGAGCTGACCACACACACACACACACACACACACACACACACACACACACACAAATAAATAAATAAAAAGTCGATTACTTCTTGCTCATCTGTTTTCACCAAAGCCCCAATAACTCCTAGACTGGTAAGTCAAAGATACTCAAAAGGACATGTTTTGCTGACAGTGTGCAGAAAGGGGTACAAAAAAAGTGGGATATGTGCTGCAAGAAAAGCTGACCTGGTTTCTGGGTGTGATGCCACACACTGCAGTAACACCAGAGCATTGCAAACTCTGTTAGACTGGTGTGCTGTCAAGGTGGGTAGGTTGATAGATGGATAAATATTTACAATTTCCTGCAAAAGTGCTGCAATAGTACCAAAGGAATGCCACAGAATGGGTGCAAGTTCAGGAACAGATTCTCACTTCTTACATAGCTCCAGCAAAGCATTTTCCCTTGTCTCAGGGCTGGATAGCTCATTGATCCATTGATAGATTTTTTTCTCTATCCACTTGACCCAATGCAGTAGGCACAGGTGCTGCCATTGACAGGCTGAGGATGTTGAGAACGGCCGCCGCTCTCTTTCCTCTGCCTAAGACGTCCGACTTACGTCTCAGCTTCAGCTCCTAAACCGAGGAAGGTGAAGTGCCAACACCCGCCTCAATAAATATTTAAAGATTTAAAATTTCTGAATTTAGTTCAACTTATAATACCATATTTCCAAGAAAAATGAAACTTTTGTGCAATAAATTTAAATAAAATCATACCAAGATACACAAAAATGAAATTGTCC
>NW_004524883.1:442754-449803 GCF_000260255.1 Octodon degus
GCACTTCTAACAGTTTGAGGATAGGATATCACACAAAGTTCTAGTGTGTTGTGGACATGCATAATGACCATGACAGTTACTGGTGGCCAGGTGTCACTTGTGGGACTGAGCTATAGCTATTTCTTTGAGATCTGCCCTTAGACTCAGGTGGAATCAAGACCCACAGGGTGGAAGAGAAGTCCATTTGTAGAGTGTGCTGATGGAAATATTTTGCTTCTGAACACAAAAGAACAACTGAAAGACTACTATTGTACACCTCTTATTCTCCTGTGTTTAATTGTTTGCTCTATTTGGTAGGTTCTTTCCATTCTCATTCATGGGACTGTGATCAATTTGCTCCCTCTCTAGAATATCACTTAGTAGTCTGTGTAGGTTTGGCTTTGTCATCATGAAATTCTTTTTTTTAATTTTTTTCCATAATTTTATTGACAGACAAATAACAATGAGACAGTTTCAAATCAAATTGGCAGGACAGTTTCAATAATTAACACATTGCATACATTCTTCCTAGTGGTTAATTGCTGCATAAGATGCGAACTTGATATCCTATTTACAAACACGATTAGAACAAATCCCTCTATTCATTAAGAGAATGTAACTATATATCTATCCTAACCATTTTGAATACACGGATACAAAATGGACATTCATTTATACATCCCCATTTTTGTTTAGTTCCATCATTTGAATATTATAGGTGTGTTAACTCAGCAAAATATTCTAAAAGAGTCCAGTAACCCATAATAGTATTGGGTCTTCCACTTGACTGGCAGTGTCAGAAATTGTTGACCTGAGTCCCTTACAACTCAACATAACAACATGGCTTTACTTCTTGTACTTTGTTTTTATACTTTTCTGCTGAATGGTTAAGACCAAGATAAAGCAGGACCTATGCAACAAGAGTTGTAGCTTTAAAAAAAAAAAAGAGTTGTAGCTTTTGGATCTGAAAAGTTCAATGAAATCCCCTCAGGATTTATCCTGAGATCCTGTACCTCAGATTGTAGATCCTCTGTCAGTGTCAGCCATGTGGATGAGTCACAGTCATTGCTTGGCCAATGTGCTCCCCGTGAAAGCCTGAAAGAATGTTTTCTCTCCATGTGACTCTCTTAGGCACAGTCTACATCATCGATCACTTTCCTCTTTGGCCCCATAATTTCCTTGATCAGAAAATTTGGGACACTACTGAGTTACATGACATTACAGTACAAGATCTCATATGTCCTGAGTCTTAATTGACCTTGGAAGACTAGGGCCAAAATGTTGGCTTTCCTTGTGGCCCTCCTTTTTCTCTAATTTTGGTCTGCAAATTTAGGTTGTCAACCCTCCAGAAGAGAAGCTTATTGTTATCACCATACAACCTAGGCTGTTCAGCTTAACCTCACTATCTGTCTGAATATCAAATATCTTAGGCATAACATGGAACAGGTATTTCATGAAATTCTTTAGTTGTTCTTTGTCATGGAAGTATTTCACTTCTCCATTATACTTGAAAGAGAGTTTTGCAGGATATATCAGTCTGGGTTGGAATTTGTTTTCTTGCAAGACTTGAAGTACTTTGCTCTATGCTCTTCTTAACTTGATGATTTGTGAAGAGAAATCTGCTGTTACTCTGATGGGCTTTCCTTTAAATGTGATCTGTTTCTTTTCTTTAGTGGTTTTTAGTATACTGTTTGTATGCTGAATTTCTGGGATCTTGATTATTATATGCCTAGGTGTGGTTATCATTAGGTTGATGTTATTTGGAGTTCTATATGCTTCGGCTAACTAAATGTCAGATTGTTGCCCCATATTTGGGAAGTTTTCTGCTATTACTTCTGCCCATATTCTTTTTATATCATTTGTATTGATTCCTTCCTTCTCATTGATGCCTATTAGTCTCACATTGTTCATCTTTGCATCATCTTGCAGGTATTGAATTATTTTTTCCTGCATCCTAGTTGTTTTTAAGAGATATTTTCTTACTTTTTTACTAGCTGCAATGGTGTCTTTAAGATCAGAAAGTCTATTTTCACTTTCATTCAAACGGTTTTTCCAACTCATGATTGAGGTTTTAGTTTCCTGTATATCACTTTGAACCTGTTTCATACATTCTATTTCTTTCCTAAATTGCTTATTCAGGGGTTCCATTGTTTTTATATTCTGCTCTATTTTTTATCACTGTATTCTGTAAAAAGCACTTAGTCTTCTTTGATTATAGTTCTCACTACATTTTTTAGTTCAGAAATTTTTTCTTATCTGATTTCTTCTATACCTTTCTGCAGTTGTTTCCTTACTTCCAATGCTATTATTTCTGAAATTTCAGGGGTGTGATTTCCAGTTTCCTCTATGCTAGTGCCTTTTGCATTTGTACTGGGTGTACTTGGGGCCTGAGACTGCATTTTGTTCCTTCTCTTTGTCATTTTGTATACCATTGTCTTCTGACCTTTGGTGTAGAGCTTAGATAGAGTTACTACCTTAGCACCTGGTCTGAATCTACGAAGTTCAGATTCCTCCAGGTGGGTGTTGCTTGGATCTGGCTGCTGTGTTCCATTTCTTTCTGCTGCAGCCATTAGAGTTGAACCCTTTGTGTCACTCTGACAAGTTGTTCTGCTCCTGAAACAGCTGGGTGGTTCTTGCCTCTAGCCTCTTTGCAGGGAGTTCTGCTGAAGGGTTCTGTGCTGGGCCTGCACTCTGGGTTGAATGAGGATCCAGTGGGCCCCAGGCAATCTCATTCACACACCAGGCCTGTGCTCTGGGTCTATTCAGGATCCAGCGGGCCACCGGTCATCTCACTCACACACCAGGCCTAGGCTCTGTGTCTATTCAGGATCCCGTGGGTCCCGGGTCATCTCACTCACATGCCATGCCTGGGCTCTCAAGAATATTTATTTAATTAGATTAAATTTCTTGATGGCCTGTGAGTAGACCAATTTTGATATCACTTAGACCAGTTGGTGATTCAGGAGAAAGCATACTTTTAAGTCTGGGACAGTGGAGCAGGTGCTCTTCATTTTCTTTGTCCTCTTCCTCATGTAGAGATGTTTTCACATGTTCAAGGCACTCTGATAATCCAAGCACCTCTACCCAACTCCTTCTTCAGCAAGCTGTTTTCTGGCTCCTGCTCCATGCTCACTGAGTTACTGGAGGTTTCAGTCCATACTTGGTTGGCTCCAAGGCAGAGTGGCACAGGGCAGAGAGCATCCAGTTCATGGCGGCTGAACAACAACAGTGGCAACAGACCACCACTTGGTAAAATTATTTTAAAAATCAGTTTAAATTTTACAATATGTAAAACAGACTTTCATAAAATTTCTTTTCTTTAAAAAATCAACTTTTAGATATTTAATGTCTGTATATAGTCTTTCCAAAAATTAATCTACCCAATAAAGCACTTGTATTCAAAGTTATGTGAAATTCCCTTTTCCAGCTCCCCTTTTGGTTAGCCAAGCACAAAAGAGAAGAAAGGTGTAGTCTTCTTCTGTCCTTAGTGTTGCAATAGTGTGTTGGTGCAGAATAAAGACAGCAGTTGCCAAAAAAAAACTGCTCTAAATATCATTGTTGGAATAATTCATTTAATGATTGATGCTTGAGACCTTGTTATCTTTCTTGTTTTATACTTAATTTGGTTAAGAGGGGAGCCTGATATTAGGAATTTAGTGTTTTCACTGGGCATAGAGATGCACACCTATAACCCCAGCACTTGAGAGAATGATGCAGGGGAATCACTGTAAGTTTGAGGTCAAAAAAAATAAAAAATAAAAAAAAATTAAAAAAAAAAGTTTGAGGTCAGTCTGGGCTATGTAGTGAGTTTGAGACCAGCAAGAGGGCCAGCCAAATAGTTCAGCAGATTAAAGCACCTGCAAGCAGGTGTAGGGGTCGAGGGTTTGATCCTTGGCCTGCTGTGATGGCCCCGCCCCCAGAGGGCATTGAGACAGCAATTGAGACTGGGTGTGGTGGAATGTGCCTGTAATCCCAGCTCTTGGGAGGTTGTACACAGGTGGATCACCATGAGTCTGATCTAGTAGTGAGACGCTGAACACCCTGTAGACTCTTCCCTAAAAATTAAAAAAAAAAAAAGACCAGCAGGAACTACATAATGAGATTTTGTCTCAAAAAAAGTTAAGTGTTTTCATCTATGTTAAGATGCTCTGAATTATGTTATGTTTCAACATGGGACAGTGTATGTTGATAACTTGACACAAAACTTAAATGCTCAAGCTAGTTTTCCCAGTACTTAAATGTTATGCTCTTCAGCTTCTCCAACCTTCATCTATTGGTTATATTATTAGCCAGAGGGAGTCATATGCTACATTGCTCAATGACAGTGGTTTAATGACACTGCCAAATTTTTCAAGATATACTGGATAAAGGTCCTGAATTAAAATTTCACTTGACTTCTTCAGATTCAATATGAGGTTGATTAGAAAGGTGGTGAAACCATATTTTATCAAGTCACATCATGAGAAACGTAGTCCAGCTCCATGCACACAATAATTGTAAATGGGCCCTTGATGCAAGCAGCTTCATACTGCTTATAAGATGGAAACAACCAGTGTTCCCCTCAGTGTCTGCCTAGAGGGTGCAATTGCCTCTCACATGATCAATAAATTTTTATTGGGTTAAACCAGAATTGGAAACTGTTAATTACCCAGCATAGCCTGCCATGCCTTGTTAGCATGAGTAAGAGCAGAGCTGAGAGAATCTGTGAGTCATTCACTGTAGAGGTCAAGTACCTGGATCACTGAGCTCTCCAAATCCAATTCCGAGGAAGAAAATCTCTAGGCCACTGCCGTTCTGGAACATGGTGCTCTGGGGCACTCTTCTCAAAGCAAAGTCTTTTGCTTTTGCAATTTTGAGGCTTCAAAGGGTGGAGTCCTGCAGCTTCCTGTGATGCCTTTAGGCCATCTTTTCTATTCTCTTGCTCCTTCTCAGCAATCAAGATCTCCTCAGAACTATCTTTGCAGTGCACAGCTTTCCTGGAGTTTCCTTTCTAGCCATATTCACAACCTTTTAAATAATTCCTCCATATATATTCTCTGTCTCTCTGTCTCTCTCTCTCTCTCTGTCTCTCTTTTTTTCTTTCTTTTATTGAGAAATAAATATAAATAAGACAGTTGCAAAGCTGATTAATAGGACAGTTTTGATAATCAATACATTGCACATTGTTATCTCCTTAGTGGTTATCGATAGTACAACAAGCAGACACAATATCCTGTCTAAACACTAATAGTACACCTCTTTCTACTCATTGAATCAAGTGAAAGTAGCTGTATATCTATCCTAACTATTTCGTATATAGAAAAACAAAATGATCTTTCCTTTGTATCCCTTTTTATTTTTTATTTTTTTATTTTTTTGTCCTGTCAGAGGTGGATATTCTATTGGCATCTAAATACTATAGGTATTTGAATTCAGCTAAACAATCCAACACTGTCTAGCAGTCTATAATATTAGTGGGTTATCCTCAGAATTTATTGACTTGAGCCTTTTACAGCTCATCGTATTAATATGACTTTACTTTATATACCTTGTTTATATACTTTTCTGCTGGATGGTTAAGACCAAGATAAAGCAAGGCCTATATAACAAGAAATGTAACTTTTGTATCTGATAAGGTCAGTCAAGTCCCCTCAGGATTTATCCGGTAGCCCTGTACCGCATTTGTAGATCCTTTGTCAGTGTCAGCCATGAGGATAAGTCACAGCCATTGCTTGACCAAATTGCTCTCCCTGAAAGCCTGAGACAATGTTTTTTCCCTCCATGTGACTCTCCCCAGGCACACTATACATCATTGATCACATTCCCCTCTGACTCCATAATCTTGATCAGAAAATTTGGAGCACAACTGAGTTACTTGTTGTACTACAGGTTCTTCTATGCTCCGAATCTTCCAGTGAAGGCTGGGGCCAAGATGTTGACTGACCTTGCAGCCCTTCCTTTTCTCCAATTTTGAACTGCTAACATAGGTTATTAACCCTCCAGAAGAGAAACTTATGATTAACCTGTAATATATGCAGTTTGGTTTACCCTATCTGTCTAAATATCAAACATCTTTGGCATATTATGGAACAGGTATTTTCCATCAAATATTGATATGTTGAACTTTAAGTCCTTACAGAATATGAAGGAAAAACAATTTTATAGAAGTAGAAATAAGCATTTACATATTTTTACAAAGAAATTTAGAAATCTAACTATATACAGAATTGTAACAGGACAGACATGTGACATATTCTTGTGTCTTTTTTTTTTTTTTTTTTACCCTTTAAAAAAACCAGGGCTGGGGAGATGGCTCGGTGGAATAAGCACTTCCCTGGCAAGTGCAAGAGCCTGAGTTCAACCCCCGGTTCCGATAAAATGAACAAACAAACAAAAAAACCCTAAAAGACTGGGCATGGTGGTGCATGCCTGTAATCTCTGAGCTTGGGAGGCTGAAAACTTCAGGAGTTCGACTTGTGTAGTGAGACCCGGTAGACCCTGTACTAAATACATTTTTTCAAAAAAACCTTTACTTGAGAGACATTATGGCAATAAATGGTATGTCATGACACAAAGTGCATATTTAGAAGACCAGAATGGCAGGCACTCCAAGCATGACCCCCTCTATTACACATCGCCATCCTCAGTGCAGCCGCCTGGCTCACAGACACCAGCATATACAGGTAGTCAGGGTGAGAATCTCACCAGCCAATCGCTAGTCTCAAAAACCTGCTGATGTACCCCAGGATCACTGCCCCACCCATCTCATGCATACAAATGCATGGCTTTGCCCCTGGCATGTTTCCCAGCTTTTATCCTTGTCCACTTCTCATTGTACAATCCTCAAGTGCTTGTATTTCTTTAATTTGTATTGTAACTTTCTATATATAATTTCTCTTTTAAGTTCTTATACTAGGGAGACTATACAATATTTACACGTGTGGGTCTGGTTTATTTCACTTATGAGGATATCTTTAAATAGCATCCACTTGGGGGCTGGAGAGATGGCTCAGTGGTCTAAAGCACCTACTTAGAACAAGCTTAGCTAAAGCACAGGGACCACGTTTCAATCCCCCAGCACCACATGCCAG
>NW_004524883.1:450586-451148 GCF_000260255.1 Octodon degus
TTTACTTCCTATATTTCATCTTCATACTTTTGTACTGGATGGTTAAGACCAAGGTAAAGCAGGACCTGTGCAACAAGAGTTGTAGCTTTTTGGTCCTAGAAGGTCAGTGAAATGCCCTCAGGATTTATCCTGAGACCCTGTACCTCAGATTGATTTCTTTATGATAGCTATTCTTTCTGGAATGAGATGGTATCTCAGTGTTGTTTTAATTAGTATTCCACGGATGGCTAGTGATGAGGAGCATTTTTCCATATATTTATTTGATTCTTTAATTTCATCCTCTGAGAAGTGTGTGTTCATCTCGGATGCCTATTTCTGGATTGGGTCTTTAAATTTTTTCCCCATAATTTTATTGATAAATAGCAATGAGACAGTTTCAAATCAAATTGGTAGGACAATTTCAATAATTAACACATTGTATACATTCTTCCTAGTGGTTAATTGCTGTACAAGATGTGGACATGATGTCCTATTTACAAACACCATTAGAACAAATCACTCTATTCATTCAGAGAATGTAACTATATATCTATCCTAACCATTTTGAATACACGGATACAAA
>NW_004524883.1:452042-453025 GCF_000260255.1 Octodon degus
GAATATTTTACACACCTGTAATATTCAAATAATCGAACTAAACAAAAATGGGGATGTATAAATGAATGTCCATTTTACATCCGTGTATTCAAAATGGTTAGGATAGATATATAGTTACATTCTCTTAATGAATAGAGGGATTTGTTCTAATCGTGTTTGTAAATAGAATATCAAGTCTGCATCTTGTACAGCAATGAACCACTAGGAAGAATGTATGCAATGTGTTAATTATTGAAACTGTCCTACCAATTTGGTTTCAAACTGTCTCACTGCTATTTGTTTCCCAATAAAATTATGGGAAAAAAAATTTAAATAAAAATTTTTTTAAAAGTGCCACCATAGTAGGTCTTTCCTAAATAAAAACTTAAATTAATTTTAAAAAAGTTTTAGTTTTCAGCATGTAGACAGCCAAATTTTCCAGCACCACTTGTTAAAGAGACTATATTTCTTCCAGTAAGCATGTTAGGCCCCTTTGTCGAAGATCAGATGACTGAGTGCATTCCTAGAAACCTCTGCATCTACTAATTATTCCATTGATCCTCAGGTCTATTTTGTTGCCAATACCATGCTGATTTTATTACAGTAGCTTTGAAGTATAATTTAAAGTAAGGAATTGTAGTGCATCCTGCCTTGTCTTTGTTGCCCAGGATTACTTTTGCTATTCTAGGTCTTTTTTGGTTCCAAATAAATTTTAGTAACAATTTCTCTAGGTCTGTGAGGTATGTTGGTGGTAGTCTGATAGGGATTGCATTAAATCTATACAACAATTTTGGGAGTATGGCCATCTTCACAAAGTTGGTTCTACCTATCCAGGAGCAGGGAATATCTTTCCATTTTCTGAAAGCCTCTACAATCTCTTTTTTCAGATGTTAACTTTTTTTTTTTTTTTCGGAACTAGGGATTGAACTCAGGCCTTTGCACTTGCCAGGGAAGCACTTATTCCACTGAGCCATCTCCCCATCCCTACAATCTCTTTTTTCAGA
>NW_004524883.1:456155-458655 GCF_000260255.1 Octodon degus
CTTTCCATTTTCTGAAATCCTCTAGGATCTCTTTTTTAAGAGTACTGTAATTTTCCTTGAAAAGATCTTTGACTTCTTTAGTTAGATGAATTCCAAGGTATTTCGTTTTTCGCGGGGCTATTGTAAAAGGTATTGATTCTCTAATTTCCCTCTCAGTGTGTTTGTTTTCTGTGTAGAGGGATGCTATTGACTTTTTGGTATTGACTCTGTATCCTGATATGCTACTGAATTTGTCTATTAATTCTCGTAGCTTCTTGGTGGAGTATTTTGGGTCTTCCAAGTAAAGTGTCATGTCATCTGCAAATAATTATAATTTAACTTCTTCTTCACCTATTCTTATTCCTTTTACTTTTGTGTCTTTTATAATGGCTCTAGCTAATGATTCCAGAACTATATTGACTGGGAGGGGTGATAGAGGACATCCTTGTCTTGTACCTGATTTGAGACTAAAAGATTTCAGTTTTTCCCCATTGAGAATTATGTTAGCTGTTAAGTCGTCATAGATGGCTTTTATAAAATTGAAGTAGAGGCCTTCTATTCCAATTTTCTGCAGGACTTTGAACATGAATGAGTGTTGGACTTTGTCAAAAGCCTTTTCTGCATCAATTCAGATGCTCATGTGGTTTTTAGTTTTTGCTCTATTGATATAGTGTATTACATTTATAGATTTTTTTATATTGAACCATCCTTGTATCCCTGGAATGAATCCTACCTGGTCATGGTGTATGATCTTCTTTATGATTTGCTACATTGTTTGCTAGGATTTTATTGAGGATTTTTCATCTATGTTCAGGAGGGAGATTGGCCTGTAGTTCTCTTTCTTAGTTGCATCTTACCCTGTTTTTGGTATCAGTATAATATTTGCCTCCAGGAATGATTTTGGGAGAACCCTTTCCTTTTCAATTTCATTTAAGAGTTTGAGGAGTGTAGGGATTATATCTTCTGTGAATTTCTTATAGAATTCAGCTGTGAATCCATTGGGACCTGGACTTTCCTTGTCGGCAAGCTCTTTATTACATTTCATATTTCACTGGCTACTATTGGGTTATTGAGAGTTGTTATATCTTCTTGTTTCAGTTTTGGTTAATTTGTACCTTCTAGGAATTTGTCCATTTCATCTGTGGCTTGTATTCTGTGAATGTAAAGATTCTCAAAGTAGCTATTGATAATCTTCTGAATTTCCACTGGGTCTGTAGTAGTGACACCCATTTCATTCCTTATTGCTTGTATTTGAATTTTTTTCTTTCCTCTTTTTGATGAGGTTAGCTAGGGGCTTATTGATTTTTTTAATCTTTCAAAGAACCAGATTTTTGATTCGTTGATTCTTTGAACTGTTTTCTTCATCTCAATTGAATTAATTTCTGCTCTAATCTTTATGATTTCTTCTCATCTGTGGGCTCTGGGTTTGGTTTGCTCTTCCTTTTCAAAATGTTGAAGGTGCAGCATCAGGGTGTTTATTTATTCCCATTCTGTTTTCCTAAAGTGTGAGTTCACAGCTAGGAATTTCCCTCTGAGAAATGCTTTCATCGTATCCCATAAATTCCGATAAGTTGTGCTTGAATTTTCATTGAATTGTAGATATTGTTGAATTTCTTGTTTAATTTCATCTGTGACTCATTGATTGCTGAGTAGGGTATTGTTTAATTTCCATGTATTTCGGGGGTTTTCTGGTTTCTTTTGTTGTTTATTTCCAGTTTCATTGCACTGTGGTCAGATAATATGCATGGGATAATTTCTGTGTTCTTGTATATACTTAAGCATGACATATGTACTAATATGTGGTCTATCTTAGAAAATGACCCATGTGCAGCTGAAAAAAAATGTATATTCCACTGTGGTTTGTTGGAACACTCTGAATATGTTTACAAAGTCCATTTGTTCCAAGCTCCAGTTCAGTTCTGCTACTTCTTTTCTAATTTTTTGTCTGGCCGATCTATCTTTTTGGGATAAGGGGGTGTTAAGGTCTCCTGTTAAGACTGTTGTTTTGGATATTAGATTTTTCATGTCTATCAAGGTTTGTCTTATATAGTTGGGTGCTCCCCTGTTTGGTGCATACATATTTATGGGTGTCATTTCTTCCTTTTGCATTTTTCCCCTAACTAGTGTGTAGTGGCCATCTTTACTTTGTTTGATCATTCTTGGTTTGAAGTTGAGATTGTCTGAGAACAAGATTGCTACCCCTACTTTTTTCTGAAGTGCTGGGGTATGTAGTATTGTTTTCCATCCTTTGACTTTCAGCCTATGAGTTTCTTTATGACTTAAGTGTGTTTCTTGTATACAACATATTGTTGGGTTTTGTTTCCTAATCCACTGAGCCAATCTATTTCTCTTAATTTGTGAGTTGAGTTCATTTACATTGATGGTTATAATTGAGATGTGTTGACTTACGATTGACATGTTATTTTAATGCTCTTTGTTAACTCTTTTTTCTTCCGTGTTTAATTGTTTGTCCTATTTAGTGGATTCCTTCTGTCCTTGTTGGTGGAGTTCTGATCATTTT
>NW_004524883.1:463655-469126 GCF_000260255.1 Octodon degus
TTTGTCTGAGGAACAGTCAGCTAAAACATTTTCCCAATTTTTGGTGTTTATTTTTCTTCTATTGGTGATTTCTTTTGATGTGCAGAAGCTTTTCAAAAAAGTGAGATCCTAACTGTTATGCTTTGAAATATTTCCCATGGAGTTTGGTTTTTGTTCATGAACTCTCTACCTACCCCTCTTTTTAAGATTACTACCTACTTTCTCCTCCAGTAGATTTAATATTTCTGTTTTAATATTTAGATCTTTGAGCCATTTTGACTACAGTTTAGCATGTGGTAATAGACCTGGGTCTAATTTTAGCCTTTGCCATCTGGAGAGTCAGTTTTTCCAGCACAATTTATTAAAGAGACTATCTTCCTTCCAGTGAATATGTTTGGTCCCTTTGTCAAAGATAAGGTGAGTGGGTGTGTTTGTAGGCATGTCTACACCTTCCAATCCGTTCCACTGATCCTTTCATGTTTTTCTGTTGCTAGAATTATGCTGATTTTATCACAGTAGCTGTGTAGTATAATTTCATGCCAGGGATTGTGAGGCTTCTTGACTTGCCTTTGTTCTCCATGATTTGTTTTGCTATTCTGGATCTCTTATGCTTCTACATGAATTTTCAGAATGTTTTTGTCTAGATATGTGAGGTATATTAATAATAGTTTAATTAGGATTGCATTGAATCTGTATAATTTGGGGGGTATGGACATTTTCACAATGTTGGTTCTCCCTATCCAAGAGCTAGAAATATCCATTTTCTAAAATCTTCTTCAATCTCTTTTTTCAGAGTACTGTAACTTTCACTGTACAAATCTTTACTTCCTTTGTGACATTGATTTCTAAGTATTTCTCTTTTCTGTGGATGTCATTGTGTAAATATGGGTTACCTAATTTTGTTTTCAGTGAATTTGTTGTTTGTGTAAAGAAATGCTGCTGATGTTTGAATGTTGACTTTGTATCCTGCTACACTACTGAATCTGGTTATTAAATCTACAAGTCTCTTGGTGGAGTTTTTGGAATTTTCTATGTAAAGTATCATGTCCTCTGAAAATAATGATAATTTCACTTCTTTTTCAATCATTATTCCATTTATTTCTCTCTTATCTAACTTCTCCACTTAGTGTTTCCAGAACTATATTGAATAGGAGTGGTGATAGTGGACATCCTTGTCTTGTTCCTGATTTTAAAGTGAGACTTTCAGTTTTTGTCCACTAGTATGATGTTGGCTGCTGGTTTGTCATAGATGCCTCTTATCAGGCTGAGATAAAGAGTATCTACTCCGATAGAGTGTTGGACTTTGTCAGAAGCTTTTTTTGGATCTATTGAGATGGTCATGTGATTTTTGTCTTTGGCTGTGTTGGTCTGGTGTGTTACATTTATGGATTTGCATATATTGAACAATTCATGTGTTCTTGGGATGAATACCACTTGGTCATGATGTATATTCTTCTTGATGATTTGCTGCATGTTTGCTAGTATTTTATTGAGGATTTAAAAACTCTTTTATTTGATACAGGGTCTCACTATGCAGTTAGAACTTGTGGTGATCCTCCTGTCTCAGCCTCCCCAACCCTGGGATTATAGGTATGCACACCCACTCCAGGTTTTGGGCCAGCATGGTGCTCCCAGGGTTCTGGGGCCCGCATGGCATGCAGTATTCAGGTCCTTATGCTTGCCAGGCAGGTGCTTAAACTACTGAGCTATCTCTCCAGCTCTACTGAGGATTTTTGAATCTATGTTCATTAAGGATATTGGTTTGCAGTTCTCTTTTTTTTCATCAAGACTTTCTCTGTATTCAGTATTGGAGTAATACTTGCCTCCAGGAATGAGTTAGGGAGAATTGCTTCCCTTTTCATTTCATTCAAGAGTTTGAGAAGTGTTGAAATTAAATAATCTCTAAATTTCTTGTAGAATTTAGCTGTGAATCCATCAGGACATAGGCTTTTCTTTGTTGGTAGGTTTTTATTACATTTTCAATTACATTCACTGATACTGTATTACATTTATAGCCTCTTGATTCAGCTTTGGTAATTCATATGTCTCTAGGAATCTGTCCATTTCTTCTGTGTTATTCATCCTATGAGAGTAAAAATATTTGATGTAGTTATTGATGATCTTCTGAGTTTCTACAGGATCTGTAGTGATTTTTCCCTTTTCATTCCTTATTGCATAAATTTGAATTTTTTCTTTCATTTTCTGTGATAAGGTTGGGTAGGAAGTTAACAATTTTATTTATTCTTTCAAAGGACCAACTCTTTGATTCCTCAATTCTTTGTATTGTTTTCTTCATCTCCATTGCATTAATTTCTGCTCTGATCTTTATAATTTCCTGGCTTCTTTGGGCTTTGGGCTTTGGATGTAACTTCCTCTTCTTTTTCTAGATGCTTGAGGTGTAGCATAAGATTGTTGATTTGGGCTCATTCTGTTTTTCTGATATGAGAATTTACCACTCTAAATTTCCCTCTTAAGACAGTGCTCATTGTATCCCACAGGTTCTGGTAAGTTGTCTCTGCATCTTTGTTTAATTATAAATATTGTTTAATTTCTTCTTTAATTTTATCTGTGACCTATTGGTTGCTCAGGAGGGTGTTATTTAATGTCCATGTGTTTATGGAGTTCTTGCAGTTTCTCTTGTGAATAACTTCCAGTTACATTGCACTATGGTCAAATAACATGTATGGGATAATTTCAATTCCTTTGTATTTATTTAAGCAACTTCTATGTACTAGGATATGGTCTATTTTGGAGAACACCCCATGTGCAGCTGAAAAACATGTGTATTCTGATATTGTTGGGTGAAATACTCTGTAAAGGTGTACTATGTACATTTCTTCAAAGTCTGCTTTAGTTCTATTATTTCTTTGCTGATTTTTGCCTAGTTGGTCTATCTCTTTGTGACAAGGGAGTGTCAGAGTCCCCCATTACAATTGTGTCATTGCTCATTTGATTTTTCATGTCTGTTAAAATCTGTGTTATATAGTTGGGTGCTCCTACATTGGGTGCATATACATTTATGATTGTTATTTCTTCCTCTAGAAGTTCTCCTCTAACAAGATATAGTGACCTTCTTTATCTCTTTAATCATTCTTGGTTTGAAATTCATATTGTCAGAAACCAGAACAGTTACCCCTTCTTTTTTCTAGGTTTGTGCCACATGGAGTATTGTTTTCCATCCTTTTACCTTCAGTCTATGAATCTCCTTTTGAGTTAAATATGTTTCTTATATACAGCTTTATGTTGTTGGATTTTGTTTCTCAATCCACTCTTCCTATTTTGTTTTCTGTTTTTTTGGGTTTTTTTTTGTTTTGTTTTGTTTTTGTTTTGTTTTTTTTTTTCGGCAGAACCAGGGATTTAACTTGGGCCCTTGAACTTGCCAGGCAAGCACTTATTCTCCTGAGCTATCTCCCTGGCCCTTTTATCTCTATATTAAATTTGATAGTTTTTCAGGGAATATCAATCTGGTTTGAAAGTTGTTTTCTTTCAGGACCTGAAATACTCCACTCCAAGCTCTTTTTCACTTGATTGTTGAGAAATCGGCCATAATTCTCTTGGGCTTTCCATTATACTTGATCTGTTCTTTTGCTGAATTTCTGAGATCATAATTATTATGATTCTAAGTATAGTTTTTTTGGGTTATGGATAATAGGAATTATATATGCCTCACTTATCTGGGTGTCAGATTCTTTTCCCATGGTTGGGAAATTTTCTGCTACCACTTATGCAACTATTCTTTTTATGCCATTTAAGTTAACTCCTGCTACTTTGTTGACACCTACTAGTCTAATATTGTTTTTCTTTGTATCATCTTGCAACTGGCAAACAGTTATTTCCTGGTTACTTGTTATTTTTAAAAGATCTTTCCTTTCACATTTACTAGCTGTAATGCTGTCTTTAAGGTGTGAAAGTCTATCTTCAGTTTTGTTCAAGTGATTTTTCCAGCTTTCAATAAAATTCTTAATCCCTGGTTCTGCCAAAAACAAAAATAAAATAAAATAAAATAAAATAAAATAAAATAAAATAAAATTCTAAATTTCCTTGCTATCTCTTTGAATCTGTTTTATGTATTCTAATTCTGTCCTGCACTGTTGTTCAATTCTTCCATCATTTTTTCTATTCTCTATTATTTTGTCTCTGTGTTCTTTAGATGTGCTGAACAATTCTTTCATGAGTGTTGTCATCTTTATTTGCCTGAGAGATTATTTCTGATCTGATTTCTTCTACAGCCTTATGGAGTTATTTCTTTACTTCAGTTGCTATCGTTTCAGAAATTTTAGGTGTGTGACTGTCTCGGTTACTTTTCTCATGTTGCTGGGACAAATGCCCAACACTCAAAATGAAAGAAGTAGAGGCTTATTTAGCTCATAGTTACTGAAGGTTTCGGTCCATACTCAGCTGGCTCCAAGGCAGAGTGGCACATGGCAGAGAGCAACTTTTCATGGCAGTGACAAAAAGCAGAGAGCTAAGGGAGGCACAGCAGCTCAAGCAGCTAGCTAGCCTCTCATTCCTCCTTACATTGTAAGGCAAATGACCTGCCCCAGGGCAGGTGCATCATCCACACCTACAATAATCAATCTAAAACTCCAGAAGCCACATCCTGACTTCATGAGGCTTTGAGGGAACAACTAGACACAAAAGTAACCGTGACCTCTAAATCCCTCTATGTCCTTGTCTCCTGCATTTGTTCTGGGTGGATTGGAGGTCTGAGATTGCCTTTTCCTTCTTCATTTTGATTTTTTTTAAGCTTCCAATGTTCATTCAGACTAGCAGTAAGTTTAGTGGGGTGGGGCACAGGTCAGCAAGGCTCCCATGACAATGAGGGTCAGAGTAAGCTTACCAAAGCTCCTATTCTGCCAGGTTCAGTGTGGCTTCTACCGCAATTGGGGCTGGAGGGGTGAGCCCCAGCTAATGAAATTTCCAGTGCTGATGAGGGCAGGTGAAGCTCCTCAAGGCTCTCACAGTGGTAGAGGGGCAGAGTAGGGCTTACCAAGCCTCTCATGATGGGGGTGTGGGCCACAGCTCAGCAAAGCTCCTGCAATGGTGGGGGTAGACAGAACAGGACTCCTCAAGTCCCCGTAGCTGTCCACTGTCCACCTGCCTTCTGTTAGTCTGCTGAGACTGAATAGACAAATGTTCCAAAAGCCAGAGTTTAAGCCTGAAATTTACCTTGTACTATGTGACTTTTCACCCATGTTGGATATTTTCAATAGCAATTTGGAAAGCAAGTCACAGGGGTAGCACTTGAGGGTCCAGGAAGTCTAATTTGGAAACAGGGAAAAGGAGAAAGCATGGAAAAGGAATGTCATAAGGTTAACCCAAGGCCATGGGTGCACCTGACAGCCATGCAGAGGACGCACATATGCTGTAGCCTATGAGGCTGAATTTATAAGTTATACACTGATCAAAATCAAGGCAGCCTACATGGCTGACACTGACAAAGGAGCTACAAACTGCACTATGGGGTTTCAGGGTAAATCCTAAGGAGATTT
>NW_004524883.1:469581-490074 GCF_000260255.1 Octodon degus
ACCATTTTGAATCTGTATACACAAAATAGTTAGGATAGATATACAGCTACTTTCTCTTAATTCAATGAGAAGAAAGATTTGTACTAATAGTGTTTGTACAGGATATCATGTCTGCATCTTGTACTATGAATAACCACTATGAAGACAGCAATATGCAATGTATTAATTATTGAAACTGTCCTATCAATCAGTTTTGAAACTGTCTCATTGCTATTTGATTCTCAATAAAATTATAAAAATTAAAATAAAATAAAATCAAGGCAGCCTAACATTCAAGGAGTGACATGGATATTGCTAGGTGATTTTAGCAAGATTGACAGTGAGAAGCAGGAAAAAAAACTCATTATTTGAAAAAGGTTGTCATTTCACCAGAAAGGAAGCACCTGCAAAGCTGAGGTAAAGGAAAGGACAGTTCCCAAAAAGATTAACATTAAAAAGAAGTCAAGTAGTCTCTACAGGGACAAGAAGAAGATGCTTTGACTACATCTCAGAAATTGGCAAGACTCCACTCTTTGCTAGCTCAAAGGTGCAAAACTGTACCATCTTTCATTTGAGAATTCCTGGGATGCCTGTCATTCAGGGCCACCAAAGGAAATAAATCTCTGTATTCAGCCATTCAAGTACTACATGAACACTACTGCATCCCTAGCCCAAGGGAGAGCTACTCCTGAAGGTTGAAATAGAATTTGGCATCATTAATGTGGTGTTTTGGTTTTCAAGAAGGAGTTATGAAGTCATGAAGGCTTCTACTCAAACTTCAGAAGTCAGCCTGGGAGACCAGGCAAAAATGAGTGACAGGCTCAGAGTTCCTGCCAGGACCCCTTGAGAAGGTAGTACATGAAGCTGTGAGATTGAAACCAAAAGTACAATGGAGACCCAGGAAGTTGGAGATGCCAGGAAGATGGAATGTCCTCTGAGGAAATCCATATGCAGTAAGGAAATCCAGCCCAAGAGAGAAGCCATGAGAGTTGCAAGTAGCAAGTCCACAGGGGCAGGACTGGCCCAAGCAGGCCATGCAGTTCTAAGAATTAATATTTGCCTTGATGGCTTTTGAACTTGCACTGGTCCAATTATTGTCTATTCCCTTAATTCTCTTTTTATCTTATGTGAAAAAGGTAAAACAAAATCTCATAACAAAATAATAGAATAACAATAGTTAATACAGTACATATTGGGGGCTGGGGAGATGTTTCAATGGAATAAGTGCTTCTCTGGCAAGTACAAGGGCCTGAGTTCAATCCCCAGTTCCGCAAAAAAAAAAAAAAAAGAGTACATACTGTTATCTTTATTTTTTTTGTTATCTTTAAAGTAGTTATTTGGGGTGTAAAATATGAGCATTAAAATCTTTTCTTTTCAATGAGCTAAGAGACACAAATAGCATAAGTGGCTTGCATTTTTCCCCTTTTCCCTTTTGTCCCTCCATTTCCCCAATCCTAGATCTATTTTCCTTTTGAACAGTTTCTTCCCATTTCAAAATATCTATTGTACATTCTAGATCTTATTTACTCTTTTGGTTTCTCACACCTTAGAGACAATATGATGTTTATACATGTGAATCTGATTTATTTCACTTATGAGTATAATATCCAGTTGCATTCATTTACCTATAAATTTCAAGTTTAGCTTCTTTATGGCTGAGTAGTACTCTATAGTATAAAAATACCATATTTTTAAAAATCCATTCCTTGGTTAATGGCATTTGGAACTTTTGCCCAATGCTATTCTATAATGTAAATATTTAACTTTCTTTTTATCTTTATAGGGGCTCAAAGCTAAGAGTTTGCCTTGAGTCTCAAAGATCACTTTATGTTTTGTTTGGTGGTGGTGGTGGTGGTGGTGGTGGTGGTGGTGGTGGTGGTGATTTTCATTGTTGATGTTATTGTTCTTGTGCTGAGGCAGGGTCTTACTATGAAGTCTAGGCTATCCTTGAACTTGTTATGTACCCCAGGCTGGTCTTGAACTCATAGCCTCCAGCCTCATCCTCCCAAGTGCTGGGATTACAGGCATGTACCAACACACTCTACTTCAGAGAACACTTTATTTTTTTCAAAGTTTTATTGATAAACAGATAGCAATGAGACAGTTTCAAATCAAATCGCAAGTATGGTTTCAACAAATAATACACTGCATATATTCTTCTTAGTGGTTAATTGCTGTACAAGATGCGGACTTGTGATCCTATTTACAAACACCATTAGAACAAATCATTCTATTCATTAAGAGAATGCAACTATATATCTATCCCAACCACTTTGAATACACAGATACAAAATGGACATTCATCGGTATACCCCATTTGTTCTAAGTTCCGTTATTGAATATTATAAGTGTGTAAACTCAGCAAAATATTCTAAAAGAGTCCAGTAGCCCATAATAGCATTGGGTCTTCTGTTTAACTGGCAATGTCAGAAATTATTGACCTGAGTCACCCACAGCTCAACTTAACAGCATGGCTTTATTTCTTATATTTCGTCTTCATACTTTTCTACTGGATGGTTAAGACCAAGGTAAAGCAGGACCTATGCAACAAGAGTTGTAGCTTTTTGGTCTGAGAAGGTCAGTGAAATGCCCTCAGGATTTGTCCTGAGATCCTGTACCTCAGATTGTAGAACCTTTATCAGTGCAGCCATGTCAGAGAACACTTTAGACAGACTTTTCAGCAATGATGAAAAGTCACTTTGGTGACTTTTAGGGATGGATCAAATATATTTTACACAATGAAATGAACATTAGACTTTTGATCTAAAATGTCCCCCAGAAGTCTCAATTGTCTGATGCTTTGAACAATTTTAGTATATTCTCCTCCACAATACCACCATAACTCATGAACCATGAACCACCTTCTGCCACAGGCTATTGGTGCACCACATACCACCAGCGATGCTAGTGAGCTACTGGTAAACCAGTTCTAAGATCCGATCCTATTGCTTTCATGGAACATTTCTGTTATCCACTGTCCTGATTGGGTTTCCCAAGAAGATTCAAATGGAGATTAACATACAGAGAGTACTTTTGGAATCAATATCTACAAAAGAAAAGGAAGTATAATTTGGCAGAGGATGAAGTTTAGTTGTGATACAGTCTCCGTGAAATGCCACAGCCAATCCTGTAGGGAGTTCTAAAGATGAGGATGACTATACAGAGCTTCCCTGAGTTGGAGTGAAGGGCTCTGCCCTATACCACTCATTAATCCATCAGTGAATATGGACTGCTGAAATGAAGATACATGAAGGCTGCTTTCAGTGTAGGAAATCCTTGAGGGTGTTGATGGTTGATGGATTCCTGCCTGCAGTACTAGCAGCAGCTTGCATAATAAATCCCCCAATTTTGAAGGGTAATTGGAGCAGCAAATGTCAGCAACCACCACATACCCAAAGCTGTGGAAAGTAGACATACTTGCAAGTATAAGTAGGTATTCTTTGTCAATATACAAATATGGCTGGGAAACATGTGTTCTGTCCTTATTCATTTTCCTCTCCCTGGAAGCCTGAATTCCAGTTTCCCTGGTGTCTGGGAGCCTATTCCTTCACATGTGGAGGAACCTATCTTAGTAATCTCCTCATGGCCCTCATATGACTACTGCTAGTAAACCTCAGTTTCTCAATACACAAGCCTTTGTTATGGTCCACTTGCTTGTCCTCACAACATGGCATCTGATTCTTTCAGAGAGGGTAATCAGAGAAAGCAGAAAAGATGAAGCCTCAATCCTATTTCTCTTCTAATCTCAGACATTATAAAACGTCACTCCTGCCACACTCAATGCCTTAAAAGTGAGTCACTAAGTACACCCCACACTCTAGGTGAAGACAATGAGGCTTAACTTTTTGAAGGAAGTAGTATCAAATAATTACAGACTTAAATTAAAAGAAGGATATTCTTCCAAATTAACAGTGGTAGATATTTCTGAGGAAGTGAGAAGATAAAACATAACTTTTGATCTTTCCTCTGGTCTTTTTTTTATAACATAACGTTTTTATTTTTTTATTTTTTTTCAACAAATAATACACTGCATATAATCTTCTTAGTGGTTAATTGCTGTACAAGATGCGGACTTGAGATCCTATTTACAAACACCATTAGAACAAATCATTCTATTCATTAAGAGAATGCAACTATATATCTATCCTAACCATTTTGAATACACAGATACAAAATGGACATTCATCGGTATACCCCATTTGTTCTAAGTTCCATTATTGAATATTATAGGTGTGTAAACTCAGCAAAATATTCTAAAAGAGTTCAGTAGCCCATAATAGCATTGGGTCTTCTGTTTAACTGGCTTTCCTCTGGTCTTAATAATAAAAATATATTCTTATAATGTTTTTGTAGCTTAAATTCAACACATTATTGACTATTGAAAATGTGACACTCTCACATGGAGAGAAAACTTTCTCTCAGGCTTTCACAGAGAGCAAACTGGCCAAGCATTGGCCATGACTCATCCACATGGCTGACAATGACAAAGGATCTACAAAGTGCAGTACAGGGTTACAGGATAAATCCTGAGGGAACTTGACTGACCTTGTCAGATACAAAAGTTATATTTCTTGTTATATAGGTCTTGCTTTATCTTGGTCTTAACCATCCAACAGAAAAGTATAAAAATGAGGTATTAAAAAGTAAAGCCATATTAATATGCTGAGCTGTAAAAGGCTCTAGTCAACAACTTCTGTGGATAACCCACTACTATTGTGGACTACTAAACTGTGTTGGATTGTTTTGCTGAATTCAAGCACCTATAATATTTAGATGCCAATAGAATACCCATCTCTGACAGGACTGAACTGGAGAGGTGGGATACAGAGGAAGGATCATTTTGTATTTGTATATACAGAATATTTAGGATAGATGTACGGCTGCTTTCACTTGGTTCAGTGAGAGGAAGGATTTGTAGTAATAGTGTTTGGACATGATGTCCTGGCTGCTTCTTGTGCTGTGGATGACCGCTGAGAAGATAATTATTAATTAATAATAATTAATACAATGTGCAATGTATTAATTATTGAAAATGTTCTATTAATCAGCTTGGAAAGTGTCTCATTGATATTTTTTCTCAATAAAAAAATAAAAAGAAAAATAAAAAAGAAAATATGACATTCTTAAAAACTGGATAGAAAATGAGATACTTATCTAAGGGGTAAATCATTACTTACTGCTCTGTTCTACCATGATTTCTTCTGTCTGACCTCATCCAACTACACACAGAACAATGAAGAACACAATGATCATCACACACAGCTTCTCAGAGGAGTCATTATTTTCATAGTGTATAAACAAGGACTCAGATGGCTGCACTTTATTGAGAAGCAAAAGATTGAAAACACACACACACACACACACACACACACACACACACACACGAATCATTAGTTTGTTCCCTGCATCTCCATCCTTCATCCATAATTTCATTTAATGTGCAAGTTGTCTTATTAGCTTTAAAGTGTTGCTTGCAGGCTCTGGTTGGGACACAGGCATCCCAAGAATGTCCCAGAGGACCCCTTGTAGTCACTTTAATCTAGGTCCTTGGATCCATTCCCTTTTTGTATTCCATGACACACTCCCATTTTCAACAACTAGGGCCCAGGTCCATATCTTCAGCCAAGCAGGGAAACCTGTGGGAAAATTCAACAATGTCCAGGCAAAAAAAAACACAAATAGCTAGGCAGGATTTGTCCCATGACCCAACTTACTATATCTCCCCAGCCCCATACTATTAGGAATGTTTTGTTCTGTTTCCTTGTAGGCAAGATGTCTCCTCCTACCTTGGCTTTTACTGACCCCTTTAGCCTAGGGAAGGAACTTCAGCCATCTCCACACTCCCATTTCACCCAGGCTGCCAGATTTCCTTACCTGAGCTTTGCACAAGAAAGATGGCAGAGTCCTCAGACCCCACCTGTGGGGGAAATTAGGCCTGGTGGAGCACCAAGTAGGAACAAATAGTATAACTGTCCCTGCCTTTAGGGAAGTGTTTTTGAAATGTGGGCTATTCTTCTCAATTTACAGCCTTAGAAACATTCTGTGGGCCCCAAAGTGTCAACCAGTAGTTACGTTAGACTATACCAAGTCCTCTGTTTCTCATTTGTTTATGACTCTGTCTTTCAGTCAGGATCACACACAGGAGAACACTCATTATGGAGACACTATTGGATTGGTCAGAGAGGTCTCTACAAATTGGGACTTTTATAGTATGGACCAGTTTAGGTATAAGGCGCCCACCCCAGAGGGTTGGGCAAAGACAGCAAGCATCATTCTAACTCCATCTGCTGCCCCTACAGAGCTTCTTAAGCAGAAAATCACTTGACCCAATTCCACCACAATGCACACCCTATCTCTAGCCTTCCTGTACCTCTGGGAAGGATTACCAAGGCCAGGGTCATGGGTAGCAAAACTCAAGGGTACGCACTCTTCAGAATCAGAACCTTGCCTCAATTCTTCCCTAGAAGTAGCTCTACATGCAAATCCTGATGTTTGCTTTCCACAGAGTAGTCACGTAGTAAGGATTTTCCTAGTGCCTCACTGGTCAGACCACTGTTTGTGAGTTAACAAAAGGAGACTGAATCCCATAAGATAAATATTAGCTTCCCACAGAGTGGCCATCCTTCCCCTAAATGTCTAAGCCCTTTCTTCAAGTAAAAGCATGGCCTGTGTGAGAACAGGCTTAGAACATTTAGTCTGCTACACTGAGGATGCTTTATAATTCCACACAAGAAGCAACAGAGCTAATGATTTCTGCACAGACAGCTTTTTCAGAAAGCATCCAACCTGGAAGTTATTCCCTTCCCTTCAAGAGCCAAGGCTACTTATAAATATCTCAGTGCAAAGTAGAAAGAGATAAACCATTCCCAGATACTAAGTACTATGCATTTCTGCAGACTGAACAATATGCCATCCGTGTTAAGCTGAATAATGGGCCTAAAGGTACCCACATTAATCCCTCAAGCTTGTGAATACGTTCCTATGTGACAAAAAAGACTTCACAATTGTAATCAAGTTAAAAATCCTGAAACATGGAGATTATTCTGGGTTATAGGGGTGGGCCCTAAATGTAATCACAAGTGTACTTACAAGAGAGAGAAGAGAGGTGAAGGTGATTTCGCTACAAGACAAGAAGGTAATGTGCTGCAGAGACCACAGCAGTGCACTCTGAAGAAGAGCAGGGTGACACAAGACAGAGACACAAATGGCACTGAAAACACAAGGAAATAAATTCTCCCTTAAGCCCTCCAAAAAAAACCAGTGCTGATGACACCTTGACTTTAGCCTACTGATTGAGCTCTGACTTCTAACTTCCCAAACTGTAAGAGAATAAATTTGTATTGTTTTAAGCCATTAAATTATGGTGAGTTGTTACCATACCAAAGGAAAATTGATCTACCACCTTTTAATCCATTATGTGTTATTTTAACAGCTTTATTGAGAGTATGAAACACATATTTAAAGCGCACAATCTGATGTGTTGACATACGTGTAATACACAGAGCCATCATCATAATTAAAATAGTTTTCATTCTCATCACCTTCAAAAGATAACTCATGCATTTTATGTCCCCTGACTCCCAGCTATCCCTGAATCTCTCAGTCTCTTAGGCAAGCATTGATCTATTTCCTGTCTCTATAAGGTAATTGGTTGTACACAATAGAAATAATCCAGTATATGTTCTCTTTGGTCTGTCTTCTTTCATTCAGACTCATTATTTTGAGATTCACCCAAGATTTGTGAATATCTGTAGCCCATTATCTTTACAACTACTACTAAGTAATATTGCATTGTGTAGACACACTACAATTTGTTTAGACAATTGCCTGTTGGTAGACATTTAAATTGTTTACATTTGGGGGTTATCTTAAACAAAGCTGCTATGAACATTCACATAAAAATTCTTATAAGCTCTCAATTTTCCTTGGTAATAAATACCTACAAAGGGAATGGCTGGATAATTTAAGTGTACTCTACTTTTTGAGAAATTGTCAACCTGTTCAAAGTATTTGTTCACTTTACATTCCTAGCAACAATAATATTCTCTGTCCCATTATTTGAGCTTTTCATTGATTGAACCTCATCTCCATTTCTAAGTAAGATAAGTGTTTAAAATGTTCTGCCTCTGCCATAGGTACTGCTGTTGCTGAAGCCACCTTGATTTTGTGGTTTGGTAAAATACTGGCCTCCACCACCATAGGGCCCAGAGCTTCTGCCTCCAAAGGGAGTTTCATGAGTCCAAAATTTGAAAACTGATTGTTGTAATTGCCAAATTCATTATAGCTTCCACTACCCCCATAATTGATTCGATCATTACCAAATCCACTGTAGCCATCTCCACTGCCACCATATCCACTCCCACCATGGCTACCACCAAAGCCACCTCAACCACTGAAGTTTCCTCCAATGACCAAAACTGTCATTGCCACCAAAACCACCTCCATGACCACCACCAAATTTTCCAGAACCACATCGACCTCTTTGGCTAGACAAAGCATGAGCCATCTCCTATTTCAATGGGGCTTTCCTCACTTCACAGTTGTGGTCGTTCACAGTGTGGTATTTGTGAATGACAATCTTATCCACAGAATCATGGTCATCAAAGGTTACAAAAGCAAAGCCCCTCTTTTTTTCCACTGCCTCAGTTGGTCATAATTTCAATCACTTTGATTTTATATTGTTCAAAATAATGTCGTAGGTGATGTTCTTCAGGATCTTCTTTAATGCCACCAACAAAGATCTTCACTATTAAGTGGGCACCTGGTCTTTGAGAATCTTCTTGAGACAGCTCTCTTTGGTTCCATAACTCTTCTGTCCACTTTGTGTGGCCTTGCCTTCATGGCTGCACCCACCTTCTCCACAGTGGCATAAGTGACAAACCCAAAGCCCCTGGAACACTTGGTGTTTGGGTCTCTCATTACCATGCAGTCTGTGAGGGTTCCCCATTGCTCAAAATGGCTCCTCAGACTCTCATCAGGTGCTGCAAAGCCTAGCCTTCTACTGAAGAGCTTCCATAGCTATTCAGGCTCCTTGAGAGACTCTGACTTAGACATGACAGCATTCAGGACACTGATGATGTTTCCTCTGTGGTGTCCATCAGCAGAAAGGCAAGCTGATGTTTTAAGAGTACAGGCCTTCCTGGCAAATGATCATTCATCATATGGTTATTTTGGGTTGATCATCATCATTTTTTCATTTCAATATGAGAATAACTGACAAAAAACCCTCAAGCATCCATCAGACCCACTGAAGAGCCAGAAATTTTCTCTGCATCCTTCTTCCTTTAATTTTATAAAATCCTAAAATGTGTGTCCCTTGAATTATATCCATATTTAATCTTTTAAGAAAAAATTGTGATGTCCATAAATGAGACAGTGCAGAATACTTTTGTATTATATTTTAATAGTTCAGTTCAGGTAGGAATACTGAGGCCTTTTTTTCTCATCTATTTTATTTTAAAAACTGAAGGTATGGACATGTTAGTGCCTAATATGAATACATTTTCCTACCACTTTTTACCAAATAGACACTGAAGGGAAAGCTTTGGATGACTGGTAGCAATTCTCACATCCAGATATGCAGCCCAAGTTCCCTTTAATTGGAGCTTTTGCATGATCTGAATTCCTTGTACATTTTCTCAGAACCTCTGAAGGGGAAAGTGAAGAAAAGTCAAGCTTATTGCTATCCGTAGCTTCTTTCCAATTCTGCATCCAAGAATCAAATGAAGTGATACTAATTGGACAAGCAGTTTGCTATGATTTTACAGAAGTAGATAGGCAGAAAGATGTCAACAAAATTTTCTATTCCTTTGCTCACAAATGTAAGCCAATTCAGGAGAGTGGAAAAAACACTTAAATATGAAGTCTAGAAGTTGGCATTTTAATTCCAGTGATTTTGCTAACTAGCTGTATGTTCTCAGGCAAATTCACTCAATTCCTCTGTGTATGCTTCCTGTATTTTTCCAGCAGAAAGAGTATACTCACCAAGACTAATTCACCCAATAGTGGGTGACATTCAACAGAAAAAAAAAAACTTTGGTGGCTACAGCCAGGCAAGACCTGATGGGTCGGTCACATGGACTCTATCACAAACAAGGGTGAGAAACAGTCCTGGTCAGCACACACCTTCACAAGAAGGCTATGAGATGGCACACAGACACAGGCTCTTGAGAAGCAGCGCAGGCTTCTCCATACTGCCGAGGCAGAAGGGCAGGACTACTAAGTGGCAGCAGACCCTTTGGAGAACACAGAAGAGAGTCTCCTTAGGAGTAAAAATGACAAAGACTCTAGAAAAGCACATTTCTGTAAGTTAATTGGGAAAGGCCCTCATATCAGACAGAATTCTGTGCAGACTGAGATAAGAATAATGACTGGTGCAAAGAACAGGGATAAGATGAACATGGAAAACAAAACAAGGGAAATCCAAGCAGAGAACACATTACTCTCTGGATAAAGTTTTTGCCAATCTCCTGGAGATGAATTGCAAATCAGTTTATTAAAGCCTTCAATAAAGGTATACTGAACATCCTCTATAGACCAGGGACTTAGCGTAGGTGTTAGAAGCAGGATACAACTATGAACAAAAACAGCTCACCTTAGAACTTACAGCTAATAGGAAAACAGGTGACATGCTGGGAAGGAAAGAATCTAATGTGCTACAAAAGCACATAAAACAAGAAAGAGACTTGACAGCAGCCGATGCAAGCCCAGAACAACGGGAGGGGCCAAACCAGCACATACAAGCACACTCCAGAAACTGAAAGCAGCCAGGCAAGGTGGTGTGTGTTTGTAATCCCAGCTACCCAGGAGGCTGAACTGAGCAGATCAATTGAGCCTATGAGTTTAAGACCAACCCAGGCAAAAAAGCAAAAACATATCTCAGAAATAAAAAAACAAAGAAACTGAAAAGCTGCTCCTGAGAGCAAGAGAAGAGAAGTATGGCACATGAAGCTAGACAGACAGGAGCTGACCTCACAGGACCCAGGAGACCTAGGCATGAGTTTTGCTCCTCGTCCCAAGGTTAATCAGAGACCACTGTAAGATTTTAAGTAGGAGTTGACATGATTGCACATGTGTGGTGCCCAAAAGATCACTCTGGCTCCAGTTAAGAAAACAAATCAAAATACCTCTACTTGGCTTAAAGCTCATTATATCTGAGCATGCTCACATTAGCTATCTTCTCATTCTCATGCTATTTTATAATAAAAATTTTCTCTGGTATTTATCATAGATTCCTGCACAGAGCTTCTAAAATCTCTGTAATTTCCCAACTGACAGAAATGTCTTCATTATTCACAAGCCCCCAATCACACTTGAGGATAAGCCAATGCAGAGACTCATAGTGAGCCCCTAGAGAGAGAGCCTCAGCATGAGGGCTATTCACAGGAGAGGCCCACCATGTGATTAGGCAGCTAGGATTTTGAGCAACATTATATCTGCTCAACTTGGCTGCTGGGGAGAGAGGAGGGCTGAATACTGAGTTCAATTACTTGGCCAATGCTTTAATCAGCTATGCCTACAAAATGAGATGCCAATAGAATGTCTAAAGCTCAGTGGAGCCTCCTGGTTAGTGAGCATATTGATGTGTGGGGAAGACAATTTCCCTCTGCTTCCATAGGAGAAGGCACAGATGCTACACTGCCAGACCCTCCCAGCCCTTCCCTGGAACCATGTGTCTCTTCCTTTGGCTTTTCCTGATCTGTATCCTTTGTAGGAAATTTTTAATTCAAAGAAATCTGGTTCTAACCAGTCCAGGGCTCCGAGCACTACAAAAACTTTACAACCCCCCCCAGAGCCCGAGCAGTGTGAAGAAGCAAGGATGACCCCCAGGCCACCCAAAGCTGCATGCTGCTGCATCTCGTGTCTAGCACCTGTGACCTGCTGCCATCACCACCATGCCCAAGAGAAAGGCTGAACAGGATGCTAAAGGTGACAAAGCCAAGGTGAAGGATGAACCACAGAAAAGATCTGCAAGGTTGTCTGCAGCAGCTCCTCCAAAGCCAGAGTCCAAGCCTAAAAAGGCCCCCACAAAGAAAGGAGAGAAAGTACCCAAAGGGAAAAAGGGACTAGCTGATGCCAGCAAGGATGGGAATAACCCTGCAGAAAATGGATCTGCCAAAACAGACCAGGCACAAAGAGCTGAAGGTGCTGGAGATGCCAAGTGAAGTGTGTGCATCTTTGATAACTGTGTACTTCCGGTGACTATACAGCTTGAAATACTATTTTTTATCAAGTTTTATAAAAATTCTGAGTTATGTTTTACTTTTTTTTAAGCTATGTTGCTAGCACACAGAACACTTCATTGTTGTTTGGGGGTGGGGGAGGAGCATATGTCAGTAGTACAATATCTCCAAAGCTAGATTGATATGGGGAAGGCATGTTCCCCTGCTGGTTTTGAGAGACTTCCTCTTGGCTCCCAGGAGGAGGGATTCCCTGATGTTGACACGTGTGACCACCTTGGCATAAATGCCTTGTGATACGGTACAGCTCCCAGTTCATTTTATGTCCTCCTTTCCCTCTGCCATCAGCCTAGGCTTAACTCCCTTAAGCCCAGAGACTTATTGGGATCTGATTCCCAAAAATGATGTTACCAGTGTGTCAGGCAATCTGGACTTGCCAGTAACGTTGACACAATTGATTGCCTGGCAAGTGCAAGGTCCTGAGTTCATTCCCCAGTAAAACACACACACACACACACACACACACACACACACACAGAGAGAGAGAACAATTAATTTCTTTTTCTAGATTGTGGATCTTCAGATTGATAATTCTGCCATTTTCATTTCCTGAAAGTCAGGATCAGCTTGAGAAAAGTTGTTAAACAACATGCTAAATGTGAAATGTCCGCCCTCACTCTAAACTTTCCCTACTTCAGAGCCTCAAATGAAGACTTCATTGCATTTTATAGTGGCTCTCTGATTTTTGGTAGTCCATCCAAGAAGGGAGTTTGAAAGTTGTATACTGTTCCAGATTGTGTGCCCATGTCCTGCCTGAAATACCATGATTGTTTATGAAAAGTATCTTTAATAGAGCTGGGCACAGTTTGGCTTGGGAAAAAACAAAAAAAAGGAAATTTTTAATTTAAAAAGTGCTTTCCTGAGTTCTGTGAGCCATTTTGGAAAATTTCAGTACTTGAAAAAGTTGTGGGAACTCTCCAATTCATGGGCAGTTGGTCAAAAGTGGGATGGCCTGTGGACTTCTGACTTCTGACTAGCATATAAATTGAGGGAGGCCTTGTGGAGGACTACTCCCTTAACTTAGGAGGCTTGCATGAACTCCAGCAGAGACTGAGCTCCCATATGCCAGCTAGCATCATACCAACTGGACACAGATGTTACACTTCCAATTAAAACAGAATACTCAATACGGAGTTGAAACAATATACTCACTATGTTTTATTTTAGTCCTTTTCAATAAATATCAAGAATTTTCTGTTTAAGGGAGTTTAAAAAGCAAACAAAGAAAAACCATGTGTCTTAAAACTAAGAAATGGTAGATTTGTCTGCCTTTGAGAAAAACAACTGGCTTTGAGCAATTTAAAATCTGGTCTTTGTTACCTGGCAGCCAGCCGCCCCCCCCTCCCCCCCCACCCTGTGAGCTCGGTGTCATTGGTACTTTCTTGTTATTAGCTCTTATATAACTGAGGGCAAAACCTTCTGTTCCCACTACTGGCCACACTTCTGCCTATTGTCATTTGCTTCTGAGAATGTTTTCCTTCAGCTAGAGACAACCCTGATGACAGGCTTGTCATCTTGGATCATCCTGCCATGGACTTCCTTTGCAATAACTGGTGCAGATTCAATCTTTTGGTTTTGTTTGGCACCTTTGGGATTTGGTGAGGGGTTGCTTTTCAGGTTTTTGCTTTTGTTTTGGTAGTACTCCTTTGCATTTCTGCATCCAAGAAGGAAATGAAGTGATACTCATTGGACAAGTAGTTTGCTATGATTTTGCAGAAGTAGATAGGCAGAAGAATTGAACCCCAAGCACTGCTCTTACCAGCCAAGCATTCTTCCACCGAGTACATCCTCAGCACTTCTAGTAAACTTTAAAATTTACTCGTGCTTTTATTCTTCTTAAAAACTAGTGCTGGGACAGCCAAACAGCTCAGTGGATTAAAGCATCTGCAAGCAGGGGTGGGGGCTAGGGGACTCGATCCCTGGTCCTGCAGTGCTGGCCCCGTCCCCAGGGTGCACTGAGACAACGATTGAGACTAGACTTGGTGGTGTGCACCTGTAATCCAAGCACTTGGGAGGCTATAAACAGGAGAATCACTACGAGTCTGATCTAGTAGTGAGACCCTGAACACCCTATGGACCCTTCCCTAAAATACAAAAAAAAAAAAAAAAACTAGTGCCTGCTGGGTGTGGTGGTGCACGCCTGTAATCACAGCAGTCAGGAAGCTGAAGCAGGAGGACTGTTACAAGTTTGAGACCAGTGTTGACTACAAAGTGAGCTCAAGACCAGCCTGAGCTGCACAATGAAACCTTGACTCAAAATGACATATAATATAATAATATAATATAATATAATATAATATAATATAATATAATATAATATAAGTGCCTGCGTAAGCATCACTTGCCAAATCAAACACCACCATTTTCATACCCTTTCCAGACCACTTATGCAATACCTTACTAACAGATTAAAAACAATGGATTGGGCTTGAGATGAATAGATGTAAGAAATTTTGTTGAATATTTCTCAGGAATGAATATAAGAAAATTCAAGTTAGCAGTGAGCAGAAAATACCAAAACAAGGGAGGGGGATCTCTTACAGAATTCTGACTTAATAATACCTAATAGACTACAGAGTACATATTCAAAACACCCAAGCAAGACATATTAACTAGCAAGATACTGGTATTTACTATAGATATCTCATTTAACAAATTCTGTCATTGAAGTCTTTGGGTCTTTGTAATCATTTGTGTTGTAAATTTTGTTATCAATTTTTTCATAACTTGAAGTAACACCTCATTATAAATGATTCTCAATAATAGCTCTTTCTCATGATTTCCACAGGGAAGATGTTTCTTGTCCCAGCAGTCATCTATATAATAATTACACAAGGGAAAATACCCAATTGTCCATTCTCTTTATCATAGATAGGCCCAAAAGAACTCAACCAATCATGCAACTGTTTTTCCTCACTCCTATGTAGCAAATACTTTTTCACCACTTTCTTCTTTTTTATCTCCCTGGATATTAAAATTCTTCCTCCAGGAAAAAAATACACAAAAATTTTTGATGGCTAGAATTGAAGGGAAGAAAAGAATGGTTAGCACTTTGCTCCTTGTTCTGTTGGTTGTAGAGCTCATTTGAGACTCTCCAGGCTTCACTCACTCATCCTCAGGATCTACCCTTTTACCCACTGGTATTAGTTACTTAAGGTTGATTCTGCTAGAACCATCAGGCTGAGAAATAGCTAGTGGATTCTGCCCCCACTTCCTAGCCTATTCTCCCTTTATCTTGTGCCACCAAGACTCTGCATAACTATGGGGCCTCCCTCCCTTACCAAGATTTCATTCTAGGGGATCACTAAAATTATGTCATTACTAATTGTGTTACTCAACATTAAAAAAAGATTGATAATATTCTATATTACAGAGTATAAGGAAGAAAGTATATGCCATGTAGGATATATAGATAGATAGATATAGATACACGTAAGTATATGTAGATTCATTCTGACTTATTTCAAGTCTATATTCTTTTATGTAATTTGTGACAGTATTCTTTCTCACATAACTATCCACTTTTTTCAAACCATTTTTTCTTACAGACAATATTGAGAATATTTCTAGGTAATAGTTACCAGCATCAGGTGTTTCCAAACTAATTAATTTCAGAATCAGAATGCTTTAATAAGCATCTAGAGTTTCCATTAAAACTAAATGTTCTAAATGCAGCTGGTCCTTATAATTACATAAATGTGGTCCTGTGGCCCTGGTAATGTCATAGGTTTTCTTTTTATTATTTGATCCTCAATAATTGGACCCACTACAAAGTGAGCTAGGACTTTTAAGTGCTATTTTCAATCCCCCCCAAAAATAGGAAGGTTGAAATAAAGCAAGATAAAACCTTTTAGTCACAGTGAGAACCCAGAGGGCCATTCTACTTGTCTCTTTGCATGGACTCCACCTCAAACACATGGGTACAAGAATCCACTTCAAACAAGCCGCTATCATTAACTCAAACCTGATCAATAAAGCCAGCAGAAGGCAGTCTTGCTCTACACCGTTAGAGAGAAAATACATCGCCATTATTTAGGCAACCTGGGGAGAGAGAGAGATCTAATTTTTTCCCTTGAAAATAATAAGAAAAGTAAATAGCATAGCAGTCTTTGAAAGTCTGTGAATGATTCAATATGGATGGAATTTGTTATACAAGATCTTCATAAAATCTTTGTTACTTTAATTTTAGAGCTGTGTTAATCTGATGGCAGAAATAATTAAAACATATGCATTATGAGATGAAACAAATTTTCCTCTGCTACATGATAAAAACTTTACTGCTGCAGCTGCAGGACAAAGTTTGCCTTCCCACCTACACAGACCAACTGTTATTTCTCCAGCATCTAGAATAAGATGGCACATTATGCATGTAAAGGCTCAGGGTGCACACCAAATGCATCCTTTGGTGTGCTGGGACTGTGGAGAGTAAAGTCAGGAGGACGAGGTCCCTACCTTCCTGGCTTCCCACTGAAAATTATGCTGGAGTCACATGAATGAGCTACACCAAGGGGAAAATATGGCAGGGGGGCTTCACCCTTGGCATTCTTCCACTTTAACTAGATAAAAGTGGCCTCACATGAAGGAATAACATTCTAGACATACATAGCAAGCAGTCCCAATTCCCCATTCAGGGGAATTTCCTCTTCAATGCCACAGCTTCCAGAACTTGAAGACCTGGGGAGCCCTCCGTCACATGGAGCATTGAAGCTGAGAGTGGTTTCATTGCTAGTCCACTTACGAGGCTGCAGAGTCAGGAATGCACCAGGCATTCCTGTGTATCTGCACAACACAGCAGAATAAGGTTGTGCACATGCACACACACGTGTACACTTGCATATTTTTAACACCGAATTTTAAGCAAATTACAGACCTGTCCTATAATAATACATATCACCTAAAATATGTGGGTGAAATGTGAGCTCTTTAAATCTTACCCTGAAACTGCGACTTCACCACAGGCCAATCAAACAGGAAGAGAAAGCCCAAAACTATGAACCAAAATAAACCTTTTGTGTATGTAAGCTTGTTTATCTCAGGTACTTGTTACAATAAAGGAAAACTGACTAACATGTGCAGTATCAAGTCCAAGTAATAGTTTGTCTTATCTATCCAAATAACTCTCTTAGACAGGCAAGAACAGTTTGCGATGACTTACACGTGTAAAGACTTACTTTTGTCCCATCCAAGATATGTAATAATTATGCTCATTGACAAAAGTGCTTCATCATAATGCTTTTATCTTTTTTTTTGGGGGGGGGTCCTTTTGAGACAGGGTTTTAGCTATGAAGTTCAGGCTGGCCTTGAGCTCACTTTGTAGTGCAAGCTGGTTTCAAACTTGCAATTTACAATGAATGATTCTCCTGCTTCAGCCTCCCAAGTGTTGGGGTTACAGGTGTGACCACTGCACCCAGCCATAAAGTTTTTATCTATGTATTCATGGAAACTGAATCAAGTTCATCTCTTCTCTCTGTTTTTGTGTTTAAAGCTGACTTGTTAGCAGAAGTTCTCAGAGCCAGTTGGAAAAAGCTCAGTGAGTGGCTGCATTTCTAGCACTTTGGAGTGCTTCCAGGTCTTTGTCATATCTCATAAGAAAGGCAGTTTGGCAAGGTCAAGTATGGGGTGGGGATCTTTCTCTCATGTCCTGACCTTAACTTTTTATGTTATTACAGATCATTTTATATTACTAAAAATGGTAGTAATCTTTGTAATTTACTTATTTTTCTTCTGTACTGCATCTGCTGCAGATATAGTGCTCAAGCCTTTCCTTGCTTTCCTTCCTATATAAAATGCAGGGCTGGTGAGATAGCTGGATGGTCTAAGCTCCTGCCTGGCAAGTGCAAGGATCAAGGTTCGATCCCTGGTACTACATGCCTCGCTGGCCACTGAAACAGAGCACAATGGTACACGTCTATAATCCCATTCCTGGGGAGGCTGAGACAGGAGGATCACTACAAGTCCAAGCTGCATAGTGAGACCCTGTACCAAACAAATAAATAAATAAATAAATAAGATTTCAAATTTTTTTTAAATATATATATATAGATAGATAGATCTCCCCTCGCCTCACTTTGGAAGGAAAGACCTGGACTACCCAGTCACTAATTATATTCCTTGGGCAAATCATTTAACCTCTAGGAGGTAAAATTCTATCATTAAATGTCAGGAGAATAGTATCTGTCCACCTCATATTATTGGGGAAATGCAGTGAAAAGACATGTGAGTGTTAGGACTGTTTTGTAAATAATAAGCTGCTCTTCAGACCTCCATAATTACTCCGCTAGACCATAGGACTCACCTGCATTTCCTGCCTGATTTCTTATTGGTTGTGGGAAAATGTATCGTTTGATCTTTCGTTGTTAATTTACACATATTTGCTTTATTCAGAACGTCTGGGCCAGGGAGATGGCTCAGTGGAATAAGTGCTTCCCTGGCAAGTGCAAAGGCTTGAGTTCAATCCCTGGTTCCGCCAAAAAATAAAAATAAAAAAAACAAATATTTAGTGACACTGAGCAACCTCTCTAACCATCGCCTAAAGACCCATTTTCCGGCCAATGCTAGTGACAGTGCCCATTGCTGAGCACCAGCTTCAGGCCACGAGGCACTTATAGGAGTTATCTTGTTTTTACTGTTCCACAATCCTGTGTGAAATTTCTACACAATCCTGTGTGAGGCTCAGAGAGGGGAAGTGACTTACCCAAGGTCACACAGTAGATCTGATGGAGCTCACCTAACAGATCTGTCCTGTCCCAGGCCAGCAGCCTGAGAGGGCTTTCTCAGGACCATCTCCCCAGCAAGCTCAAGGGTCTGAGTTCGATCCCTGGTTCTGCAAAAAAGAAAAAAAAAAAGGACCATCTCCCTCCATGGCTTGCTGCCTTGCCTGCCTCCTCTAGCCCAGGAAACAGCAGAGCAGCTCATATCCCCCAGCAGGGAGGCCCCTGACCCCACACCCAGTGCACGGGAAGTTCTCCCCCTCCTAGGGCTGTGTTTCCCCACCCCCAACCAGGGCAGGGAGGCAGAGAAAAAGAGAAACCCAGGGGCCTCTGGGGCACAGCCCTTGAGGAGCCCCGGTGTTTGGTTTCAATTAGGAGGACAAATTCCAGGAAGCCAGGCCAGTGCTGGGGGAGGGGGTGTGTGGAGCCTTCTGGAATCCAGCCTGGGGAGGAGGCTCCCCAGGGCTGAGGGGCTGCTGGAGAGAGAGGAGCCCAAAGGCCCAGGTTGTAGTCCCAGGTCGGGAGTGCCAGGTCCTGGTCACCAGTTTCCATGTGTCCCATCCTGGTGGCTAGGTGCTGGGCATCAGGAGATGTTCTGGCCTCAGGAATGGTGGCCAGCACTGCTTCTGCCCCTATTCACGAACCCTGCAAAGCCAGCTACAGGGTGGCCCATGGTGGTGCCTGCAGAATACCACGATGTGGAAGCCAGGAGCCCCCACTGCAAAGACAGTTGCTACTTGGGCGGAAAGAGAAGCCACCAGGACAGCACCACAGGAGCTGAGCCCCTGTGAGCAAAGGGACCATGCCAGGCACCAGGAGGCCCTGAACACATGCCCATGGGATGCATGGGTGACTCCTGAAGATTCTGGGGAAGCTTCTTAAGAAGAGTGTGTCTCGGGAAGGTGTGGAGAAATGAAAAGACCTGCTCAAAGCAGGGCAAAGACCAGGCAGGCCAAACAAGTGGCAGAGAATCATTGATTCACCCGCTCAGCAACTCCACAAATACTGTGGGTTCCTCAGGGCCAGGTCCCATGCTTGGTGGGGATAGGAAGGAAGTGTCCCATGGAGCAAGCAGGGGCCAGACTATGGCAGGGAGGGCAGAGGGGTGTCATAGTGGCCTCTGTCCTGCCAGGCAGACAGGGGAAGGCCACAAGGGTTTCTGTCCTTCAGGTCATAAGAGACAGAGCCTGTGAATGGGAGACCATGAGGACCCTCAGCATGACAGAAGACAGACCTGCAACTTAGCCATGGTGGGACCTGCTCAAGACATCCGGGTAGGGAAGCACAGCTGGGCTTGCTCTCCCCAGCCAGCCCCTCCACTGTCTGTTCCACCAGCCCCACCCTCAGTGAGAAACCCTGGCTTCCTCCTTGCTGAATGACACTTGGCTGGGACCCATAGTCTTCAGAAGTTTTACACACTCATGTGCAGCAGGATAGGGGAGAGGGTCCAGGAGTCTAACAAACTTAGCCATACAAAAAAAGGAATCCGGGCTGGGGAGATAGTTCAGTGGAATAAGTGCTTGCCTGCCAACCGCGAGGTCCTGAGTTTGATCCCTTGTGTCACC
>NW_004524883.1:490309-499797 GCF_000260255.1 Octodon degus
TCCACAAAGCTGTCAGCCTCAGGTTGCTGGAGTTCGAACCTCACAACTCTCCCGCTGGCCAAAAGTGCCCTGAAGGCATTCGAGGAAGAAAAAAAAATAAAACCCAGAACGTCTACTTTGAAGTTGCAGGGTTGAGCTCACTTCCCCAGATCTGCCCTACATGAACATTTCATTTCTTAAGTTTTTTAATGTCTAGATATACAGTAGTGCTCAAGTCTTTCCTCACTGACCTAAGTGCCATTTGTACTTGATACAACTTAACATTCTTAGTGTGCCTTGAAATGATGATTACCTCCATTCTGTTTTATTCTTTCCTAGAATAAACCAACATGAGGAATTATCTTGCTCTTCAAATGATAAGGAATTATTATTAAAGGGGATATAGGGTCCCCTTCATGTCTTTGAAAAGAGGTTTTCACCATTTTCTGAATTGTGTATTGTTCCTTATGATTGATTTTTTTTTTTTTTTTTTTTTTTTTTTTTTGGCGCCGAATGCCTTCAAGGCATGACTGGCTGTCTTGTGTCGTGGGGATCGAACCACAGCAACCTGAGCCTGACTGCTTTGTTGAAGCAGCCACTTAAAGAACTGAGCTAAGGGGCAGGCCCCATAAGTGTTTGTTTTTTTTTTTTTTTTTCGTGATTGATTTTTTAAAGAGTAATTAAAATGAATATTTCTATGGGTTTATTGATTTTTCTAAAACTCTTTTAGGGAGCCCATACTGATATTTCCAGTTTTGTGCATTCCCCTTAATTACTTAGTCACTGGTCTCTGCTATACTCCTAAGAATAATTTAGCAAACTTTAAATTAATATAATAGAATTTGTCAGGCCAGTGAGATAGCTTAGTGGACTAAGTGCCTGCTTAGGCAAGTGCAGGGACCGGGGTTCAATCTTCAGTAGGACATGCCACCCCAGCCTTGCTCCCAGACACACTGAGCCAGCCACCAAGACTGGGAGTGGTGGCACACACCTGTAATCTGAGCACTGGGGAGGCTGAAAACAAGAGGATCTCTATGAGTCCAAGCTGCATAGTGAGACCCTGTACCAAATAAATTTTAAAAAAGAAAAAGAAAGAATTCATAATCAGACACTTAATAGGATTTCTACTCACTCCACCTTCATCCTGTATAATTTTCCTACCATATCAGGCCTTTCTGTCCTCTTTTTCAATAGAATTTTAAAAGAATCTGGACTGTAGATGGAATTACAACCAGAGAGCAAATCATTCTTTACAGAGAACTGAATCCCTGGATAAAGTTCGGAGGCACAGTGCTCACCTAGCAGGTACAAGGCTGTGAGTTGCATGTTAGCTTCCCAGCGAGGAAGGGAGAAGGAGAAAAGGAAGAGAGAGAAGAAAGGGAAGGGGAATCAGGTGCAAGAGGAAGGGGAAGATAGGGAAGGTGGAGAGGTAAGGAGGGAGGAGAAAGGAAAGGAAGAGTGGGAGAAGGGAAGAGAAGGAGGAGGAAAAGGGGACGAGAAAGGGGGAAGGGAGGAAAGGGAGAGGGAGGAGAAAGAAAAAAGGAGAAAAGAACAGGGGAAGAGAGGGAGGTGGAGAGGAGGGGAAAAGGAGGAAGGGAAGGGAGGGAAGTGAGAGAAGAGGGAAAGGAGGGAGAAAGAGAACCGGCTTACTGTAAGACCCTAATAGCTCTTCTTATTAGCTACATTCCTTCTAGGTACCCTACAAGCACCAAAGGTCACCTCAGTTTCCTAAGCTATAAATGAGTGGAATGCTACGTTATTTCCAAGGTCATTTTTCCAGCTCTAAATTTCAAAACTAAATAACATATAAGCTGGTGGTTTACCCACTAATTCACCCCTTTTTGCTATTCTACCTGCAAAGTGCACACATGTGTTCCTGTGTACACATGCGCAAGCACAAAATGAGGTGGTGAGAGAGAGAATGAAGTAACTGAATAGACAGTCCCTCGCTTCTGGAATCAGAGCAGACTCTGCTCCCCCAGATCTGCTCCAATGTGTGAGCTACCTAAGAGAAGACCTCACCAGGCAGCACCCTGCTATGGTGTCTTAGCTACTCTTCCCATTACTGAGACAAAATACCCGACACCCACAGTTAAAGGGGAAAAGGTTTATTTAATTCACAGTTTGTAGAGTTATCAGTTGGTAATCAGCTGGCTCCAAGGCAAGGGGCAAGACAGAGGGGCATCAAAGAGGAGAAACAGTTCATGGCAAGCAGAAGACAGCAAAGGAGAGAAGTAAGGACAAGATGAGCTTCTTTCCGTCTCAGTGTACCCAGGCTACCGGGATTAGGGTGGTGCCAAACCAATCTGTGAACTGATTTAATAATCACTCACCCTTAACTCCAGCATTGTACCATGATTCATACAAAAGATCCAGCCACCTCTGAAAAAGTCCCACCTATGACCACATGAGGCTTTGGGGAGACATCTAGACACAAGCCGCAACACACATACAGTAAGGGTGAAGCACCAATCTCAGTCCAGACTAGATGAGATGGGAGGCCTCTGGTCTTCCTTCTGGTGGATAAATAGTGGCTTCGGTGGCCACTAGAAGAGCACTAAGCCCATCTGGAATGCAAAACCCAAAAGCATCAGTGAGGTGACACGATACCTTAACCGCGGACCAACCCACCCTCATCCAGACTTTGCCTCAGAAGTGGTGCTTCTGTTATGTGGAGGAATGCTACTCTTGTACATTTTTAATTTGTACCTCAAGGAAGCTAGGCTGAATGCAGAGTTATGCTGAAATAATCTACCTTCTTACTTGTATTTTGGGCACTCATAGCAAAAGAAAAAAAGCTTCAATGTCACACAATTCAGAATAAAGTTAATCAGAATAAATATGCCACCCACGGGGTTCTGGTTTCTCCCTTGAATTTCATTATACTTCATTTACACTCAAAACATATCTCAAAAAGACATCAGCAGCAACTAGTGGCAGGGAAGTGAGGGATGGAACTGTTTTGACAGGTTGTGAATGGGAGGGTTGCAGCTACTTTAAATTATTGAGCAGCCACTTTTTAGAGCATATCTCTAAGCCTATTTGTTCCCGCAAGCAACAAATATTTAACTACTTCATACCAAGCCAGTCATTGTCTCCTTGCTCAGATCTTTTCCCACCCTTCTTCTAAAAATCATTACCCATTCATCCCTGCCAACTGTCTTCCAACGAGAATGGCCAGTGGGAGTCTCAAGCAAGAGCTTGCGGGTCTAAAAGTAAGAGAAGCTGGATTACTTTTTCTTCCTGTTTCTACTTCTCCTCCTGTCTTACCCCTCTTCTTTCTTTTCCTCCTCTTTTTCTCCTTCTCCTCTTCCTCCTCCCCCTCCTTCTGCTTCTTCTTTTCTTTCTTCTCTTTCTCCTTCTTCCTCTCCTCCTCCTTCTCTTCTGCCTCTATCCCCTCAGCATCAGTTTTCTGCGCTGATTCAAACTCCCCATCCAATAACCCCTGCCTCCAAGGGCCTTTGGCAGCTCTAGCTCCATGCTAAGAAAGGTATTACTCAAATGTCTGGCCAATCCAAGCCCTCCTTCATATGGAATGAGAAAGAGTACAAAGTTTGAGAGTAGGCCTGCCACCAAGTCTATTGCATATGCTAGATTAATATTGAACCTTAGAAACATCACATCTTTTTCATCCATTCCTCAGGTGATGGGCATTTTGGTTGTTTCCAAGATTTCGCTATCACAAATTGTACTGCTATAAACATAGGCATACATATATCACTATGATAAGATGTTTTCAGTTCTTTTGGGAAAATTCCCAGAAGGGGGATGGCTGGATTGAGTAGGATTTCTAGTCCTAGTTTTTTGAGGATTCTCCACACAGATTTCCATAATGGATGCACCAGTCTACATTCCCACCAGCAGTGAAGAAGGGATCCTTTTTCCCCACAGCCTCTCCAACATTTGCTATTAGTTGATTTCTTCATGATAGCCACTCTTTCTGGGATGAGATGGTATCTCAGTGTTGTTTTAATTTGTTTTAATTTTCACGAATGGCTAGTGATGTAGAGCATTGTTTCATGTATTTATTTGCCTCTTGTATTTCTTCTGAGAGGTGTGTGTTCATCTCAGATGCCCATCTTTGGATTGGGTCTTTCAATTTGGGGGCCCTAGTGTTTTTTAGTTCTTTACAAATTTTAGCTAGACCTTTGTCTGAGTGTTTACTAGTTAAGATGTTTTCCAGATTTGTGAGTTGTCTTTTCACTCTGTTGGTAATTTCTTTTGATGTGTAGAAACTTCTCAATAAGAGGAGGTCCTAGTTGTTAATTCTTTTAAGTATTTCCCCATGCAGTTTAATTTTTGTTCATGAAATGTTTGCTTACCCCTATGTCCTTGAACCACACAGAAATAATTACATTCATATAAGCATTAGCAAAGGTAGGGGAGAAACATTCACTTGGAGGTTGTGGGCATAAAGACAGTAAGAGAACATGGAAAAGTTACTAGGCAACCAAACAAGCCCAAAGTAGTCCCCTCCCAGGTCTCTTGATGGTCTTCTACTCCGCTTTTTCATGTATAAGACCCAACAGATGTGTACTGATTTAATAAAATACATCAAATCCATCCCACTAACCACTCCCATTCTACTTTAACCAAAAAAATCAAAAGAAAAAAAAGCCCTGCTTTATCTGCACACATTCCCTTTGCAGGGACCATCTTCTGGACATTTCTCCACATAAAGCCATCCTTTCCTCAGTGTCAGGGATATATAGTTCAGTGACATAAACACCTGCCTGGTAAGTGCAAGGTCCCTAGTTCAATCCCGGGCACCACACACACAAAAAATAATAATAATAATAATAATAATCCTTTCCTCTACCATCCCCATAATTCTCCTGCCTTAGTCCACTGGTTATGTGAAAATAGAGAAGATTAAGGGGTGCAGAGAAGATTAAAGGGTGCAGCAGTGACTAAATTGCATATGCTACAGAATAAATGGGGTCACAGGGAAGACTGCCAATACAACACACTGAGCCTCCCCATAGGAAAAAGGTAGTGAACAGGTGGGAAGGAAGTGCAGATAAATCTCACTTAATTTCACACTTTCCTTTTTTTTTTTTTTTTTTTGTATTTTAGGGAAGGGTCTACAGGGTGTTTGAGGTCTCTCTACTATGTAGGACTCGTAGTGATCTGCCTGTTTGCAGTCTTCCAAGAGCTGGGATTACAGGTGCACACTAGCACGCCCAGTCTCAATGGGCATCTCAGTGTGCTGGGGGCAGGGGCACGGCAGGCCCAGAGATCGAACCCCAGCCCCTGAGCCTGCTAGGAGGTGTTTTAATCTGCTGAGCTATTTGGTCAGACCCCAAATGTTTGTTTAGTTTTGTTTTGTTTTTGTTTTTTTTGACAGGGTCTACAGGGTCTCACTGTGTAGATCGGACTCAGACTCGTAGTGATTCTCCTGTTTACAGCGCCCCAAGTGCTGGGATTACAGGCATGTACCACCATGCCCAGTTTCAATTGCCATTTCAGCATGCCCCAGCGTGGGCAGGGATTGAACTCCCCACCCCTGTGTCTGCCTAAAATGGTGCTTTAATCCGCTGAGCTATTTGGCCAGCCCTAGTTTCACACTTTCTTTGCCAGTAGTTTCTAGGTGTTTCATTAGCATGTCCTACTTCTGCTAGTAGATTGTAAATTCCTTGGTTTGTGGAAGAAGTTGATGCAGTAAATCTTTAATCTACAGTGTTTCTTTAGCACAGTGTTTTTCTTGAAGATGCTTAATCAGTGTATTATTGATTAATTAGAACTCCTTTAGAGGAAAATGCACATGTGTAACAAGTATAGATTAAGCTCTACAATAAGTATGGCATGAACATCATATAGTTTAAAAGATTTAATAATTGTGCACTATGAGCAAGGACCTCCCCCACATCCTGCCGCATACACCTCTTGGGAGCCAACACCCTGAGAGTTGGTCAGCAACAGAACCCTAACAGAATCCTGAGGGGCTGTGCTGAGCACTGCTGGAATTGGGTAAAGCAGCTCCTGGAAATAGAGCCATGGTCAATTTCTAATCTAGCTCTGTAAGAACCGCACACAAGCCAGAAACTGTAGCTAAAGTGACCCCATCTCTTGACCAGCGTTTCCGCTCTCCAAAGCCAGCAGTTCCTTATCTTACCCACCTCTTGAATAGCTCTTTCATTGCTGAACTCTAGAGTGCTGCCAATATTCAAATCTTGCTACCCATCAGCGATCAGTTTGTATTTCTGTCCCTAGTTTTCTGCTTTCCAGAGATGAGAAAAGGTGTTGTCTGTGATCCATTCCTTTTTTTTTTCTTTCACTTATTCACTTATTCTTTTTTTTCCATAATTTTACTGAGAAACAAATAGCAATGAGACAGTTTCAAACCAAATTGGTAGGACAGTTTCAATAATTAACACATTGCATACGTTCTTCCTAGTGGTTAATTGCTGTACAAGATGTGGACATGATATCCATTCCTACTGGAAGTAATAAGTGAAAAATACAGCATGAATGAGGGGGTGAGGGGTTGAAGGATCCTCAACTAGATGAGCTAAGTCATCAGGTGGCCCTGGCCAACCTTCTCTTGCTTACAATTCCTGCAACATCCTAAGACAGAAGGAATTATCCAGCATATCCTTGTATTTGCCCTTTTTCTCTCCTAGTACACCCTATAATATTTCTATCAGCAATCTTAAGTGCCACTCCAGGTATAAAATACAGAGCATTATTGGGGGTCCTTCAGCTACAGTGAAAAGAGGAGTACACACAAGGAATATTCCAGCCATCTTGGAAGCTTTTCTGAGTCCCAAGGACACTGGCCCACCATGGATCCCACACTCCTGTTGATTTCTGGTGCCTGTCTGTGAGTATTCTGATTTGCTTCTGTAAGGCTCACTAAACTCACTCTGTGACAGTGGGCTTGTACAAAATCTCCTGGAAACATGCTAAATCTGGGGACCATCACAGAAAATGATGAGATGTCCAGAGTCCTCCTCTGGAATAGGTAACACATGGTGCTCCCAGTTGGCGATTGAAAGCTGTGCACAGTACTCTACTTGTAGAGATCGCCATAGTACTAGTGAGCACCCAGGCCTCACATTGCAGCAATATCCAGAATGTCATGTGTATCAGAAAGCATGACTCCATAGGAGACCCTATACATTGTAATTCACAGCTATCTGCATCTTAACTTCATCTTAAGTTTAGGCTTCTTTCCTCTTTCTTAATCATCCATCAGATTTTTAACCTATTTTCATTCTTTTCTAAATATGGAACCAGTATTACATCATACATGGACAAGTAACAAGGGGGAGGCCCATTGTGATAGAGACTAAGGCTTCCCTGGGAAGGTAGGTACCCTGCCCTTTGCCTTGTAGATTTCATCTACGCTACATTTTTAGATTATGCTATTGGATTCTACTCATGGCTTCTAGAAGGCTCTAGCAGCCATGCCTGCCCCAGGATCCTTACAGAAGTGACAGGAACTGGTGCCTGACCTCTTTGCCAGGTCTCATTGCTTATAAGTGAGCACAATGTGTCATCTTCCCTTAACTGGGTAAATGCAAGCAATTGTGAGCACCATTCTCTCTACATTCAAGCCAAATCAGAGGGGCTGGTGAGATGGCTCAGTGGTCTAAAGCACCTACTTGGAACAAACTTCACAAAGCACAGGGACCACGGTTCGATCCCCCAGCACCACATGCCAGCCAGCCCTGCCCCTTGGTGGGCTGAGCTGGCCACACACACACACACACACACACATATAAATAAATAAATGTTTTTAAATTTAAAAAAAAAAAAGCCAAATCAGAGGCAGGGTTCCATCTTGAGGTTAGGCAGGTCTCTGGCTCTGCTATAGGGCAAACTTAGTCTTCCTGTTTTTGCTAGTTTGCAAAAACTTAACAGTCAGCTATCATGACCTTTATACCACGTTCCTCAACTTTGGCAAAGGAAACCTGGACTTTGAAAGCTATTTGATGGGTTTGACTGCACAAAGAAGTGAACAGACCAGCCCCTCCAACTGGGTCAAGGGTGACAGTGCTCCTCAGACCTACAACTAATACAGTTCTATTCAATATATTTTAAGTCACTATATGGAAATAGGCAATGAGACCTGGAATCGGATCTGCAGTTCTTTATTTGGGACATCCAGGAAACTTTCCAGCTCAATGAACTATATACAAATAGACAGTTTAATGTGGTATAGGTACTGCAATTCTACTCTAACATTTGAAAATAGCTTTCCTGCATTTAGGCTCCACAGTAGGAAATGCAAGTTAAATGACAGCCCGGAATATACACATATATCTACATAGCTGAAATAGAAGTATCTTAAAAACAATACTGCCTTAGATGAAAGTGTATTTGAAAGCAATTTATTAGGAAATATTTCCAGGGAAAAATAAATGAATGAGAAAATAGGCTCAGAAGAGGGCTAGTTAAGCACAGAGGCCAACTCCCATAGGAGACAATTGTGATTCATTCCCACAGACAGATGAAGAATCCTTGTAAGTCACACATCAGAGTTGAGTCAACAAGAGGCCAAGAGATCTAGAGCATGAGCATCCCCACTCCCGTCAATCACAGGGTAGGTGTGGGGGTTAGGGGCAGGACATAAATTCTCAGGCATTTCTTGCTGAACTGCACCTTCCAACAACATACTGGCTTTTGGAAAAGAAAGGCACACTGGAATTCCAGTTGATGGCAGACAAATGGCAGAGGGATCCCAGGTGACAAAAGGCAGAAGAGGGACAACTCCTGCTACAAACATCCTGGCCATGGCTGATGGAGTGTGATGTTTTCCATGCTGATATTTTCAAGTTGCTAGTCATAATTTTTAACCTCAATTCAGCCACCTAGAGTTGTTATTTAACCTAATTGAGGTTTTTCCTTCCTTTCTAAACTAGAATAACACCATCAACTTTGCTCCTTGTGGTAAGAATCAGAACTGACATAGTCCTAGACAAACCAGATGCTCAACTTGCAGTTATTATGATTAATAAATATGCCCTTGAGATGCCACAAAAGACTAAAACAAAAACAAATGTTTCCTCATGACCATTTTCAAGACAGGGGTGCACACAAACACAACTGGTTCAGCATGGGTTTCTTCCCAGAAACACCACAGGCACCCACACAAGTGCTCACCACCTCCAGCCTCTGTGCCTTTGCTCTCCACCACTTCTGCCCAACGTTCAATGTTCAAGCTTCATCTTAAATGTCCCTCTTTCATGAAGTTTTCAGACTACCCCAACTAAAAATACTCTCCTCCCCTCTGAATTGCTGTGCCTCTCCACTTGTGTACCACTTTCTAATTTCCTTCTTGAAACCTCTATTAAAATATAGACAAATCAATGGAATGAAATCTACTCCAATACAAATGCACAAAAATGTTAAGGATGCTGGGCCTGGTGCTGCATGCCTGTAATCGCAGCACTCGGGGGGCAGAGGCAGGAGGATTGCTGCATGTTCAAGGCCAGCCTTGGCTACATTGTGAGTTCAAGACCAGCCTGAAATATATAGTGAGACACTGTCTCAAAAAAAAAAAA
>NW_004524883.1:500532-502726 GCF_000260255.1 Octodon degus
ATATATATATGTAAGGGCCAGTGAGATAGCTCAGTGGACTAAATGACTGCTTACGCAGTGCTGTGCTGGACCCAGCCCTGGACACACTGAGCCGGCCACAGAAACCATGCATGGTGGCGTATGCCTGTAATCCCAGCACTGGGGAGACTGAGAACAGGATCACTATGAGTCCGAGCTATATAGTGAGACTCTATATCAAATACAAAAATAAGAAAGAAGAAACCAAGTCACCTACTATGGCACACACATACCTATAATCTCTACTACTTAAGGAGCTAAGCAGAAGGACTACTGTGAGTTAGAGGCCAGCCTAGGATAACATAAATGAATTCAAGGCCAGATTGCACTACATAGCAAGAACGTGTATCAAAAAAGAAAACAAGCTGGGCATGAGAGCATATTGCTTTTAATCCCAACACACGGGAGGCTGAGGGCAGGAGGATTGCTAGAAGTTCAAGGCCACCCTGGGCTAAATAATAAGTTAAAGTCCAGTCTCGAACTCATAGTGAAACTCTGTCTCAAGACAGAAAGAAAGAAAGAAAGAAAGAAAGAAAGAAAGAAAGAAAGAAAGAAAGAGAAAGGAAGGAAAGTAACAAATATGTATAAGTAAATAATGTATCTGAGCAAGAAGTTTATGAAAAAAAAGAAATACAAATATTTATCAACATATGAAAAGAAACTCATTTTGATAAAGAAATTTAGAAATTGTTTTCACTCAGATTATCAAAAATTAAAGTGTTTGGGTGAGGTGTAGTGGTGCACGCCTGTAATCCCAGCCCTCAAGAGGCTGAGGCAAGAATATTACTTCAAGATTGAGGCCAGACTGGGGTAAAAAGTGAGTTCAATGTAATCCCAGCTGTTGGGAGGCTGTAAACAGGCGGATCACTACAAGTCCGATCTAGTAGTGAGATCCCGAACACCTTGTTGACCCTTCCCTAAAATAAAAAAAGTGAGTCCAAGGCCAGCCTGAACTGCATATTGAAACACTGTTTCAAAAAGAAAAAAAAAAAATATATATATATATATATATATATATTCATTCAATACCAATGTTTGGTGAAGCTGGTGCTATGAGGGTATGAAGAAATGCCCACTGTCACACTGAGCTGCCCCTCAGGGAGGTTTCCTGGTCCTGGGGAAGTATGCGACCCTGCCAGGAGGCAACTGGCAATTTCTGTCAAAGTGTGAAAAATACACGTGCCCTTCGCCCTTGCTCTCCACCTCCTCACCAGGGCTTAGGAAAAAGTCTCACAGCTGTGTACACAGGAGTGTTACTGCACCATTGCAGGAGCGGGAGGAGAGCTATGAACAACTGAAGTGGACTTCAGCAGGACACAGGTGAGCAGCAGTCCACCAAGATAATGAATGAACAATTAGGAGTCAAGTAGATCTGTATGACCAGCAACTCAGAGATTTCTAAGATGCAGTAGCAAACTAAGAAACAAACACTTTCGCATGCAAGCATGGACACACACGGAGCTGTAAAAATTGCAAAACCTGAACGAGGTTTGTAACCTACTTCACAATTGTGGGCCAAAGTCTATTTTCTGCTCTTGATATTGTACTACAGAGTCACCATTGTAAGTTGCCACTGCCAGAGGAGGTAGGGAAAGGGTATGTGGGAACTTTGTACTAGTTTTGCAACTACCTGTTATGATTACTTCAAATGGAAAGTTTCTGTTAAAACTCAAAGTGCAAAAGTGTGTGTAGTGCTTGTTCAAAGTATCAAAAGGTAAGAATAATCCTGTGTCACTAAATTGAAAAGGAGGAAGCACAGCGTTCGTAACCAGAAGGACAAAGGTACCCATCCCCCTCTCTCCTCAGGGGTCTCTCCTCTGCAGAGATTAAAAGGAGTATACAGTTCTGCTCAAGAATTTATCTGGCCCAACAAAGGGACAGCAGAAGAAAGAGAGAGCTTTGTTCCTTGGAAAGGATGTGATAGATTTATTTATTTGTACCATAGGCCTCTTACACAGTTCTAAAGGCAAGAGATGGGAAATGAAACTATCTTGCATAATAATGTCCAACGTTATCTCCAGAGAGGGCTGGCTGGCTGGCCACCTCTTGGAAAAGGTTCTCTTTCTTAATGAGGATTTAGATAGCTTTGTCCATGAGAATTCTTGTTGGCTCTGGGAAGGTTGTAGGGGCGTGTGTGTGTGTGTGTGTGTGTGTGTGTGTGTGTGTGTGTGTGTGT
>NW_004524883.1:502826-523269 GCF_000260255.1 Octodon degus
TGTGTGTGTGTGTACACGCACATGCACATGTGCAGATGGCCCAGAAAGTCTTCACAGCAAATCAGAATGTCTCAGGAGGAGTGAGGAGGTATTTCTTCATCTCATACTGGCAAAGAAAATTTCATGAAACCCACATGATACTACAAAACTGGACTGGTATGACAGTGTCAGTCTTCAACCACTAAAGCCCACCCAGAAATTATCCACTAAAGCTCTCCACTGAATAACTCACACTGGAAGAACTGTGGTGATGAAGGTTTCTTACTTTACAGAGCACTGCCGCTCTAGTTCAGGAGAAAGGACCAAAGCCCTTCCATGGGTTTGGAGTAGGATTTTGCATTACAAAGCCTCTGAAGAAAGTAGACAGAGTTTGTGAGTCTTCTGTAAAGCAGACACATGGGGGTGAAGATGGGAATCAAAAGGGTTTAATTCAGGGCAACATCTATGCAGGGTAAAGTGAGGGACAGGATTGAGAAGGAGAAGCGTCAGGTACACTACTCACATCTGATTAATGCCAACCCAGCTAGGGCCTCCAGAGCAAAGACAGCCTTTAGAGGAGCCCTGCATTAGGCAGAAATAGCAAAGTCCCTATAACAGTCCTATCCAGTGATTCATTTGGGGCCACCCAGAGAAGCACAACCTTCCTTCAAAAGCTGAAACAGACCTGAAGGAGTTAAGAGCTGGCTGGATGCTCACAGCTAATCAGGCTCCTGCCAGCCAGGCCTGGAGTCCTATTCAGGAGCAAGACCTGAGCTGTTACCTGCACCTCTTCTTCTGCTGCAAGCATTGACTGGGAAGGAAGACCGAGGAACCAGAATTTTGAAAATAAGGGTAGAAACATATTGTGCTCATTAGGGATTTGGTTGTGCTGGGGAGGGGGGAGGGATGATTCGTCCATCTATACAATTACAGTTTTTCTCTCCCAAATCTTCAGTGAGTTTCTTGGTGTAACAGGATTAAGAGGAATAAAGTAGAAGGCAACTGGCAAGTGTGGCCACTGCCATTTCATCTTTGTCCCCAAGCCTACATTTGAGCACCCACTGATAACCATGCAAGGACCATAATCCTGCAGTTCCCAGGAGAGGACCAGCATCAGAAGACGCTGAGGCCCAAGACAGAGTAAACTGCTATCTAAAAATAGACCAGAAAAGTGCACCAGACTACACCCCCTACAACCCTTCTCACACACAGCAGAAGGAAGCAATCCTTGGCACAGGAAGAAAGAGAGGCCCCTGCCCAAGAACCTTCTGCCTGCCGCTGCATGGAGTTCCTGATTCCTGAAAAGGACTGGTACAAAGATTAGATGGATGATTTCTAAATGGCATTCATGAACAACTGCCTAAATACAGGGCAATCAGGGAAAAAATTGAAAAACCAGAAATTGAATAAGCTGTACAATAGAGCTATGATAGAGCAATAGCTCACAAAATTAATAACCCATCACATTTAAATAGACAGAGACTTTGTTAGTCTCTGGCACCAGCAGATCCATTCACTGTTTCATTTATTAGGGCTTTTTTTTTTTTTAAGTAAATGGGTTGCCAACATTTAAAAATCAAAGATTTCCTATTCACATTCAAATGTCTGGCTTCTGTCTTAAAAATCTTATGTTCTAGCAATGCTGAGCCACCCTTCTCAATGACAAACATAGGTGTAATTTATTATGCCTCAGGCCTGCATCCTGTCACCAATCCCTTTAGGCTCCCAGCCACTGAGCCTCAGGGTTTATTTCCATTGTCACTGAACTTAAGCCATCAGCCAAAATTTAAACTGTTATATGCACTATGGTAGGTGGGTAGGGCAAAAGGTAAACTCATAGGAAAACAAATCTATCAAATTACCCTTTGAAGGTAATTTGACCATAGCCACTGATTTAAAATTTAATTTAAAATTTGTATTTGGCCCAAGGAACATACCAAACATGGCACCAAACATGAGATGTATTTATATCCAAAGTTGCTCACTGTAGCACTGTTAGAAATAACAAAACACTGAGAACCACTGAAATGTTTGTCAATAGGAGACCAGCTAAATATTTTGTTGTGTGGAATAGTCACACAATAGAATACTGTAAAGCTATTTTTACAAGCGAGAGAAGAAATAGATTTATTATGTACCACTCAGAACACTGCCCAATAATATATTTTAAGAAGGAAAAGAAAAGAGGAAAGGATAGAAGAAAGAAAAAACAAGCAATTGAAGGACAGCATGTATAACATCATCCCATTCATGAGAAAGATTCTTTTTGTTAGGACAGGTGCTCATTATGTAGTCCAGGCTAGCCTTGAACTCACTATGTAGCTCAGCTTGGCCGTGAACTCTGAGTGATCCTCCAGCCTTACCCTCCCTAGTGCTAGAATTACAAAGTGTACCATTATGCCCTTTTCTTTAAAAGTAAAAAAATTGAAGTACATGTACAGGATAACTCTAAGATATGTAAGAACAAAAGCTATATGGAGAATAGGTAAAAGAAGCATAGGAAAGAGAGTTACTTTTTACTTTCTGCACACAACTTTATGCCCTTTTCCTCTCCTTCTCCTTCTTCTTAAGATACAGTCTTGCTATGTAGGCTGGCATAGAACTCACACCAATCCTCCTGCACCTTTGGCCCAAATGCTGGGATTATAGGAATGCACCACCCCTCCTGGCTCCTTCTGCCCCTTTCAGAAAATCATGAGCATGTATTATATTTATAAGTTAAGGAATAGATATTTAATGATTAAAAACACAATAGTTCTAAAAGTAAAATGATAATTCAGAGAAAATTAGTTTCTACAAAACTCCAATATTGGCTTAAGTGCCTGCCTGGCAAGTACAAGGTCCAGAGTTTGATCCCTGGTACTGAAAAAAAAAAAAAAAAACCTCCAATATTTCCGGAAAAAAACAAAATATAGCTATAAAATATTGACAATGGATCAGTTTATCACAACTCACTCTGATTTCACATATGAAAATTTAAAAATGCAAAACAAAAGGAAAAAATACCACTTAATTAGATTAAAAGTCAATAAAATTTATTAGAACCACTCAATTGTTAGCACTAAGTTCTTAATAAATAGTGCTATCTTACTACTATCCCTGCTTTGCAGTTGGGCCAGCCACACACCTGCCCTCCCCCACTGCCCATGCCTGACTGGTGTTATCATCAACAGGATTCAATGGCATCCCCCAAAGAGGAGAGTGTGCCTTCCACTTGCCCCAGTAGGATCTTTACTCTCATCACAGAAAGGCAGTTCAGGATGCAGAGGTGAGCACCCTCGGAAGATTTATTAGGCAGAGCTAAAAAGCAAGAGAAAATGGGAAGGAACTTCAGCTTGAGGAGCTAAAGGGGACCCAGCTCTGATAAATAAGATCACACTGGCCCATTAATAAAGAAATAGCTAAGCATGGTGATGCACTCCTGTAACCCCAGCCCTTGGAGGCTGAGGAAGGAGGATCACCACTAGTTGGAAGGCAGCCTGGGCAACACAAGTGAGTTCAAGGCTGGTCTGGCTATATGGTGAGACCATGTCTCAAAAAATTTTTTTAAAAAATGAGTATACTAAGTGGGACTAAGGTCTGGTTAGTTATTATCTCAGTTCTGATTTTGCAAGATGACCTAGGGAGAAATCTTTATTACATAGGTGGACAATTTAGTCTTTGCTTGAGTCAGGGGTCTTCCTGAAATCCAAGGTGACTATAAGTTTAGAGAAAAGACTGGGTATGTGTGGGTACTCTTGGTAGCTGAATGTCCCTGTGAATTTCTTTTTTTTTTTTTTTTGCACCGAATGCCTTCAAGGCATGACTGGCTGTCTTGTGTTGTGGGGATCGAACCACAGCAACCTGAGCCTGACTGCTTTGTTGAAGCAGCCACTTAAAGAACTGAGCTAAGGGGCAGCCCCCGCCCCCGTGAATTTCTTATCTTTGGTGTCTTCAATCTTGAAGGAGTATTAGATAAATTATGTAAATCTATGGTTAATCAACCTTGTACTGTATTCCCAGCTTGTAGACAGTCACTTTCTAAATGATTTACATGTCTAAATGTAGGTCTGGGTAGATCAGCCGAGAGATAGATATACAAGGACTGCTGGCACATTCCCATAATCCCAGCACTCAGGAAGCTGTGGCAAAATTGTGAGTTCAAGGCCAGCCTATATAAAGCAGGGACCTTATATCAACTCCCCATCACACACACATACATGTACACATACACACAGAAGAATACAAATTAAAGATAAAGATTTGTTCTACTTTTAGTTATCTGTTGAACATCTATGGGCCCACTAAAAAAAAACAACTTTCTGGGGAAAAAAAAAGAAAAAAACTTTCAAGTCCCTGACCACTTCAGAAGAAAACACAAATCATGCTTTCAATAAGTAACAGATTAAGGACCCATGAGTTTGTCTGTCTTTTGTCCCTATGCTGGTTTCTCATGACGTCAGTATCAGTCATGCATGTCTCAATGACCAAAGTAGGATGGCTATTGCAAAATGCAAGAAATAGATCCCATCCAAGGTAAACTCCTTCTGGACCCCAGGCAGCCTTTGAAGACAGGAGCACCAGCCTCCATCACGGACATTTCCTCTAGATAGGCAGAGGGTATCAACTCCAAACAAGAACAATCTCATGGCCTATTAAAGTTCCTGTTTCAACTGGGAACAATCCTCTCAGGCCCCCCTTCCATCCCTCTCTTGGACAGAAGCTTTCTTTCCCCCAATAAATATATTCTGATCATTAAAAAAAATTCCTGTTTCAAACAGATACTCCCACACATGCATGTGTTTCCCCCCACCCCGCCGAGATTGCCCATGACTTTCAACAAACTTTTACTCTGATGAAAAGTAAAAGCCAAAAATCCCCACACTTCTTGACTTCCTTCTATCCTTTTCTCTTCACAGATCCTCTCCTTAATGTCTCTTGTGTTCTTCCAAAAGAAAGGTACTAGAGACCAAATTTCAGTCCTGCCCAGACCAGGAGGGGTCAGGTGATATTTACCAATCTCTCAGGCCAGAATTCTCTTTTCCCAGAATCCTTTGCTCTTGAAGTGTGGCCTTCCTCACTTACTCTCCACCCTAATTCTCAGCCCCTACATCTGGCTGTCCACCTCTGGAAAACAGGTAAAGATAGATTAAGCCCTGCAGGTTTGCCCCTCTGAGCCAGGCCCTGAGAACCCCTGCTGCAGTCCTGTGCCCCTTCCCCCAGCCTCACACTCAGGTCAGGAGCTGGGAAGTGTTCCCACAGTGCATTAACTCTGAACAGTGAAGAAGAAAAGAGGAATGTGGCACTATCCAGACTCTGTCAATAATTCATGAGACTCAGACTGAGGGGCACCAGTCAGAGTCAGTTTTCCTCTGACATGGGGAAAATTAGACTTAGGTTCTCTTATCTCATCAGGATGTGCTGAGTATACCACAACTGTAACTTTTTTTATATATACCATAAATCCAGTGCATGACTGTTATTTCACTTGCTATTCATACCCCCTTGTGGAATGTTGAAATCCTTGTTTCAGGTGATCAACTGACCAATACATACACTCAATGGACCTTTAGCAAGCATGAATTGTATGAAACAGTGATCTCCAGTTCTAGATTTCCTAGACCAAAATTCCATAAACTCTAATTGTAGTGACTGACATAAGGTTGACAAATGGATGATTTCACCAACTAATAGCACTTCTAAACCTGCCCATCTGTTTCCCTCATCTTTTTCTTTTATTAGTGGATGTTTGGGGTACATACATCCACTGTGGGGAGCTGGTATATGTACATAACACATCTTAATTCTTTTCACCGCCACTTACCCACTTCTCCCCTTCCCTCCCTCCCTCTCTTTCATCATATTTTCTGAAAGGACAAATACCAAAAAGCCTATAAAAGGCACAATTCAACATAAAGAACTGTTAAGGTCAATATGATGAAATTCACTATATTATCTTTATTTTTTTTTTTTTTCATTTTGCCTCAAACTAGTGAAAACAGTGCCATAACAAGCACTGCTTCTCTGTCTGGCATCTGGAACCCACTGGGTTAAAACAATTTAGAAGCTTGCACTCGGGCTTGCTGAGGCCTTTCTGGAGTGTACCATAAGCCATCCAGATTTATTAATTCTCTCAGAAACCCAGGAGGGAGATCATTTCAGCACACTTGGCAGAAATGGAGGCTGAAGTCTTGAACACAGAATTTATAGCCGGTGAGGACTTTATTCATCATCTAGTCCACATCCTCAGTTCACAGATGAAGAGTCTGGCCTGTGGCAGCAATAATAATTATTATGTGGTGGCAATAATTACTGTGTGTTTAGTAGTTTACCATTCATAAAGCACTTTTATATTCAGCAAATATTTATTGAACTAGGATAGAGGCTAAGACCTAGAGACAGTGATTAGGGAGAATTTGAGGGCTCCTGAGTCTGTACTTTCACCACTGGCTAGAGGACCCTCAAGCAGCCTTGTTACTATTTAGTTACTATAAAATGAGAAGCCCCCCTGGATGAGCCGGGGTCTCTGTCTCTGGACACTGATTACAATAGTGACCATAGTCCGCCCTCCATCTCTAAAGATGGAGGAGACCCTGAACCAGAGGGAAAGACAGTACCAAACTTAGGCCAGAAACTCGCCATCACGTCTCCTCTGCCTTCATGTGGTGAACTCCTGAAAGACCACAGGCCTCACCTCCAAAGGCATTCTCCAAACATCTGTCCTCCCGTGCACTGTCATCTACACAGAGCTACACTTTCTTAACAAGGAATTGCGTTTTGAGGTTTTGGAAAGCAAAAGAAACTAACTCAAGTCTCCTCACCACATCATTCCCCATCACATTAAAAAAAAAAAAAAAAAAAAAAAAAAAGTAAGCACTTGTAGAAAGAGGGAGTTGGAAAGCGGAGGTTCCTGAAGGGAGGGAGACCCTAAGGAATCTCGGACCAGGAGTTCATTCTCTCGGGCCAGGCAAGAGCCGGCGGTGCACAACAGAATGACGGCGGGACACTGCGCCGTGCGCCGGCAGGGGACGCGTGCGGCCGACTCCCAGCTCAGCCCGCCCCTCGTCCTGCCTCCCTGTCCTATCGAGCATTCACCTCCCAGAGGCGAAAGCCCAGCCCTGGTGCCTGGGCCATGCTTAAAGCGGGACTGCGGCTGGGCGGCTGTGCTCGGGCGTGGAGATCCGTGAGGATGGCTAGCTCCGGGGTGGACCGCCAGAAACCGCTCGCAAACAAGGTGGCTCTCGTCACGGCCTCCACCGACGGGTGAGTGCCTGGGCTGGTGTCTCGGAGGTTCGAGGTGTCTGGAAACAGGTGGCCTCTTATTTTTTGTCTCCAAAGGCCCTGTGGTCAGGCCTCAAAGGCCGCCAGAACCCGACCCTAAAGCAAGAAGCAACCACGTGGTCCATCTGAAGTTCCTCGGAATCCCCAGGTTCTGGACCCTCCACTGCCAGCCCTCCTGTCCCCGCTACCTTGCCCAAGGTTGCCAGCTTGGTGCTGCCCCCACAGATCCAGGCTCCGCGTGTGCTGGGCTGCCCCAATCAACAGCGCCGCCTAGAGTCTGGGAAGACCAGAAATCTAAAACTACAGATTGCCTTTCACTATCTCCACCCATCCACTATAGGGTTCCAGACACCCGATTTGGTGTCCTGACCAGTCTCCTAAAGCAACATCACCTCTAACCTAGGCGGGACACAAGACCCACATGAAGTGATGTTTGTTTAGGTCCGTGCACTTTAGCCTACTCTGCCTGTATGTCACCCACAGCTCCTCTGTCCTGTTTCTCATTCCTATGGGACTTTGCTACACACTAGCTCCTCACAAATCTGAAATCAGATGTATTGAGAAATGCTAATGACTGACAAATGTAAAATATAGAGCCCTTACTCCCAGGGGAATATTTACATTACATTAACCACCCTTTTCCATGTACCCCAAAACATAACTAAGGTTAGAACTTTGGAGATGATGTACTCCAGCAAGGGAGATGTTTCCAGTGTTCTTTCCAGTGAGAACTTCAAATGATAAATATGGCTGCTACAGGACACCCGACATATTTCTCTCCCCCTCAGTTCTCATTGGGTATGGGGCCTTTTATCAGGATTAGGGCCTGTGGAGGATGATGTCAATTCCTCGGGATAGAGGCTAAGGGACAAGATCATAATCAAATGAGGTAAGCATGTGTTATGGTTTGTGTCTAGTTGTCCCACCAAAGCCTCATGCAGTCATGGGGTGACTTCTGGAGTTTGTGATTGATTCTTGATCCAATGCTGGGATAGCAGGTGTGAGGATTACACCCTGGCCCTGGGGTGGGTAATCTGCCTTACAATGTCAGGAGGGAAGAGAGGCTTTCCAGTTGCTGCCCCTCCCTTTGTTCTCGAGCTCTTTGTTGCTGCCATGGATGGCTGAACCAGTGAGTATGGACTGAAACCTCCACTAACTGTAAGCTAAATAAACCTTTCCTTCCTTTCTTTTGGGTGTCTGGTATTTGTCTCAGCAACAAGAAGAGTAACTGAGACAGCATAACTACCTGATGGTAACAGCTGTGCCATGAAGCCTATTTTATATCTAATCATACAGAGGGAGACCTAAAACCCAAATATAGGCATTCTGACTCAGAGCTCATGCTCACAGCCTTTCTTAGTTTCTTTTCCATCACTGTTGAAACAAAATACCTGGCACCCAAATTTGAAGGGGAAAAGGTTTATTTTACTCATAGTTTGTAGAGGTTTCAATCCATTATCAGCTGGCTTCAAGGCAGGGTGGCTTTTCAGAGGAGACCAATTTACTGCAGGCCGAAGGTAGCAAAACAAGAGGGGAGGTAGAGACAAGACTCTTTCTGTCCCTTATATTGGATGTAGGCTACCTGTCCTAGGACACAAGTAGCACTCACATCCTTAATGCTAACCAAAACTATCCTAAATCAATTCCACAACCTCTGAAAAAACCTTACAGCTGCATGAGACTTTGGGGGAGCATCTAGACACAAAGCGTAACACAGCCTTTTAACCTGTGCAGTTGTAGACCGTCTTGGTGCGTCTTTTTCTGCAGGATCGGCTTTGCCATCTCCCGGCGTCTGGCCCAAGATGGGGCCCATGTGGTCATCAGCAGCCGGAAGCAGCAGAACGTGGACCGCGCAGTGGCCACACTGAAGGGGGAAGGGCTGAGCGTGACAGGCACTGTGTGCCACGTGGGGAAGGCCGAGGACCGAAAGCAGCTGGTGGCCACGGTGAGCAGCAGGGACGTGGGCACTGAGCCAGGAGGTGGCAGAAGGGAGCCAATCTGAGCTTTCCTAGACAGCATTAATGAAATCCACCCAAGCGCTATTAACTAACACATAGCAGTGTATTCATATACTCATACCAAGCCACCAGCAATGTTTAATTGTGTCACTTACTGCTGTTTCCATATCTTAAAGCCTAAGAACCATCCATCCCAGTCAAAGAATCAAAAACCACTCTAATGCTTCAGCCCAGCATTTTCCTTTGGGCTGACACCGGAAACAGCTGGTCTTGGTTCTCTAGTAGTTTCCTAGGTCACTGAGCAGATGAGAAGGGTAAATGCAATCACAAAATAGATATTCCCACCTCTGAGCTAGTAAACGATACCTTGTTCTTTGGTTTAGTGTCCCTTGGAGCTTCCTGGAGAAGCCCATTGTATTTTAGTCACTGTATGTGCTCTTTACTGTGTTCAGAACCCTACACGGGTTTTCTCTAAACCTGCCAACAACTCAAGTAAGGCAAAGACTGTTCTGCCTGTTTGCATAGATGGGTTCAGATAGCTGGAGACACTTTCCAGTGTCCCACAGCCAGTAAGGAAACAACTGTGATTCAACCCAGACCTACCAAGCTCCCTTCCTTTCCTGGCAGCCTACACACTGCTGGGCACTGCTCCATTAGCATAAGGCCAGCCTTTAGGCACCCATATGGATTTTAGTCTCAATATGTCAAAGCCAGTGTCGGTGGAACTTGACAGAAGTTTTCTAGCTACACAAGAAAATATGGGGCTGGGGCTGGTGAGATGGCTCAGTGGTCTAAAGCACCTACTTAGAACAAGCTTGGCCAAAGCACAGGGACCACGGTTCGATCCCCCAGCACCACATGCCAGCCAGCCCTGCCCCCTGGTGGGCTGAGCTGGCCACACACACACACACACACACACAAATAAATAAATGTTTAAAAATAAATAAATAAATAAAATGTACCAATGATTTAAAAAAAATAACTTTAAAAAAAAAAAGAAAAGAAAAGAAAATATGGGGCTGGGTGTAGTTCAGCAGCACAGTGCCTGCCTGGCAAAGGCGAGGCCCTGAGTTCCATTCCTGATACCACAGAAAGAAAAAAGAAAATATATACCACCTAGACTCCTCTTCCCTGAAGGGTTAGGGTATTTACTGTATTTCCTGGAGTGAATGAGAGAACCTTACACAAAGGGAAAGTATAGATTGTGAAAACAATTTGGAAGGTGGAAATAACCTGAGTAATCTTAGAAGAGAAGGCTCTTAGATTATGTTCTACAGTAGTATAGTGGGCAGAATAAGGTAATTCCTTTTTTAAGGAATCTTTGGCAGATGCTCAAATATGCATTGCCAAAGGTCAAATGTGAGTCCAAGAAGATCACCCTGCCTGGCACAGTTGCTGGACAGAGCCTGAGATTAGGACTTTAATCCTGAAAGTGAAGGGAGACATTCAGGAGCTTGACCGACCAGTGACTAGCCATGTAAAATGTATGTAGCAATTTTCTTTTCTAATTCTGAGCACTGAATCCAAGGCCTCATGTAATTTGATGTCAGAATCCTAACTGGGTTTAGTGGTGCATGCCTCTGGGAGGGGAAGATCGTAAATTCAAGCCCTTGGGCAATTTGATGACTTAGTGAGGCCCTGTCTCAAGATGAAAAAGTAAAGAAAGAACTGTAAGATAGATGTGGTGGCACATGCCTATGATCCCAGTACTCAGGAGGCTGAGGCAGAAGGATTGCTATGAGTTTAAGGTCAGCCTGGGCTCCACAGTGAGAACCTGTCTCAAAAAGACAAAAGACAATCCCTGGTTCCGAGAAAAAAAAAAAAAAAAAAAGACAAAAGGAAAAGAAAATGTGCTATGGATATAGCACAGTGCAAAGGCACTGGGTTTAATCTCCAACACTAGAAAAAAAAAATCCTACTGGGAAAACATCCTCCCCACACTCTCCCAACGAGATCCACTGAGTGGGTCCTGCAACTCTGGCTCAGAAGTGGGATTTGAGCTAGGCCTTGAGGAATGGGTAGAAGTGAGTGGAAGTGGAAAGACAGAGTGAGAGTGGGATTTCAGATGACCCTGAAAACTAAGCACACAGCCAAGGAGGGACAGGAAAAGAGAAGGGAAGTCTCCAAGACCAAAGCAGAATGCACGGGCCCAGGAGTAGTGTGAGAAGTGCACTGCATGGGAGGAACAGGGACAGCAGATTCCCTCGGTCTGCCCAAAAGGCTTTTGGATATCTATGTAAGAACTAAGGAAAAATTTGAGACTTTAAGCAAGTTGAAACAGTTCAGGAAGGACAGCCTGGCAGTGGCAGGAAGGATAAACTGAGAACACCCTGGACCGAGGACATTAGTGAAGAAGCCATTGTTTCTTACACATCTAGAGCAGTGGCAATGGGATCAGAATATACTGCCCAAGCGACATTTAGTGGAAACCAACCGAGATGATTCCAACCACATGTCTAGACATTAGAAATAGGAGGACTGAGTCAATTTTTGAAGTCTGTACGAACAATGTCAGGGTAGGAAATGATAGGCAATTTGAGAGGCATTCTGCCTATTGTCAGCTGTTAGCATACAAAGAGAAAAGCTGCTGCCCTGGGAATGGCTACTACCCTTGCCATCCTAATTCACACTATGCTTCTCAAGGCAGTGAATGGAAACCAGATTTGCAGCTTCTCCTCTTGATTATACTGTTTCTTTAAAAACGTAAATAAATGTCAGGACACAGACAACTCCTAACTATGTGTAGTAATCATGCAATTCAGAGCAAGACCTTTAAAGAAAAGTTCATAGGTATCTTTCTCTTTCCTCTTTATGGTTCTGTCTCTTCACTCAAAACCAGCCTTCTCACCAGGCACAATTTCTCACACCTGTAATACCAGGAGTTGGGAGACTGATGCAGGCCATCCTCAGCTACATAGTGACTTCAAAGCTAGCCTGAATTGGGAACCAAGAGATGGAAGGAGGTGAGAAGGAGGAAAAGGAAGAGGAAGAGGAGTCATAAAAAGAACTAAGATGTATTATGTACATATACCAACTCCCCAAGATGGATGTAATCATGTACTGTAAACAAGTACTAATAAAAATAATTTTTAATGGAAACAAACAGACTTCTCCCCTAGCTCCCCAGGTGATTCTGGGACAATCTTCTGTCCTCTCCCCACCCAAACACATACACTTCACCTCCAGCTTCATCTGTGAGACTTGGACAGAGCCAAGGCAAGTAAAGATCACAGGGCTTTGTGGCACAACACTAACATTTACAGGGCACAAGAAGGTACTGGTTTTAAAAGATTGTGTGACTTTAAATTTTGTCAAATGTGCATGTTGACAGCCCAGGAATTCCTTTAGCTGTGTAGAAACAACTGAGCTTAGCACCTCGTTAGCAGGAATAATTAGTTAAAAGGAGAAGGTAGCAGATGGTATACATTGTTACTAACACCCCTCCTGTGCCAAATATGAGGCACAAAGTTGATCAAGGGCCCATTTAGTGTTACTTGCCTAAGGCATCAAAATTGCCAGTTTGGGGCAAATGTAAAGTCTGGCTCCAGGGTGGTTTAGTACTGAAAACCTTTGTTGGCTGGTTCTCCTTGGCCAGTTACTACTGCTGCATGTGCCTTCACCACCTGCTAACAACTTATTAAGGAGCTGAGATATCTTCTTTCTTGGCTTTCTCAATTTAAACCTCAGTTTCTGCCTTGAATCTTCTGTGCCGATGGGCCAAAAAAGAAGAGAGAAAATGGCATCAAAGCTAAGTGTAGAAGTGTTTTAAACGCAGGCTAGTGTCTTCACCACTGTGGTGCTCCAGCAGCCGGTTTCATAGTGATCCAACTTACTTTCAAAGGGCTCTTATGAACTAGCTCTGTACTACAAAGGACACTAGCAGACTTAATCTCCATTCTGCCACCATTAGCTTTGTTCCCTGAACAAACCCTTTTACCTCTCTCAGACACCAAGTGAGCGGGCTTTCTGTTTGTAGCCAACCCTAATGCATCATTAGTGAGTCACTAATATCTTAAAAGATCAACTTCAGTGACCACATTTTCATCACCTCCACCAAAGGACATTGGGCCAAATGTTCAAGGCCCCTCCCACTGGAGACCTTTCATGGGTCTATTTAAACCAGTTTCTCCATTCAGGTAAGTATGGACAGGTTGACTCTTGAGATCATGGTAACTCATTCAAGGAAACCAAACAGCAAACATTTGGGGAATTGTGTCTGTAATACTCTGTGAATAGAGGAGTGAGATCTAGAAATAGACTTTGCAAGAGTTGAAGGCATGAAAATGAAGGCATTCCTCCCAAGAGAAGATGCAAAGAAAAGAGCAAAAGGTCAGAGACATCCTTAGAAGTAAAGGAGGCTAGAAAGACTACCACAGAAATAAGACAACCTTTAATGGTTAGCAGCAAAGATTATGGTAGCTTTAGAGAGAAAATGTTTCAAGAAAAGGAGAGGTAATTTTGACAACTGTTCTTAAGAAGTTATTTCTTATGAACATTGATAAATGGACCTGCCTGACTTACCTAAGCCCTCACCCAGACCTCCTCCTCTCTCTAGGCTGTGAAACTTCATGGAGGTATTGATATCCTGGTCTCCAACGCTGCTGTCAACCCCTTCTTTGGAAACCTGATGGATGTCACTGAGGACGTATGGGACAAGGTGAGAAAAGTTTAAGCAGCAAGGGGCAGGCCTCAGAAAATATTCAACATTCTGATTTTAGAATGTCTTCATTAAGTGCCATGTACATGGGATGTGCCACACACCTGGCAGGCACCCGGTCAAGGGCAAGTGAGGGGTGGCTTCCTCTGTCCTGCTCTTCTCTTTCATCTCTGCTTCTCTCCCGTTTTGCCTTCCATTTGTTCTCTGCTAGCTACCTTCTGCCTCCTTTCCCAGCTCTCTCACACAGTGTGCTTACCCACGCTCTGCTTCCTGGTTTATTTCCAGCAGAGATGTGGCAGCTAATAGGCCAACAACTAATACACTTAAACTTACACACCCACCCATCCCCTTTTTAGCTGCCAAAAACAAATGCTTTTTCATTAGTTGAGAAACATTAATTGCCGCTAGTTAGGTGAAATAACAGTTCTGGTGACAAGACTAAAGTTGCTGCTTTATAGCATACAGCCTTTGAAAAAGACCTAACCTCTTCTTCTTAACCACATACTGTGAAAATCTGAGAGCCAGATGTCTCAATTCAAATGTTGGAATATTAAATTTTATGTGGTGACCTATGTTTACATCGTATTCATAATATATTTCACACACCTACATCGTTTAATTATAAAGCTTTAATTAAACTATTTGTCTTTTTTTACTAAGGATAATATATCCACATGATTTGTAAATACTAAATTTACTGACATTATTTTAGCGACATCTCCCATCATTTTACTTGTTACACCGATTTCAATAATTTCTAAACACAGGGCCGGCCAAATAGCACGATGGATTAAAGCGCCTGTTTAGGCAGACTCAGGGGCCTGGAGTCCAATCCCCGGGCCTGCTGTGCCGGTCCCACCCCCGAGGCACACTGAGATGAGTGATTGACAGTATTATAGACAATACAGTATATAAAACTGCTATTATCAAAGTACAACTCTTGAAGACATAGGCAAAGACTGAACAGAACCCTGATAGCACAAGAAATAGTAACAAGAATCAACAAATGGGATCACATCAAGTTAAAAAGCTTCTATATGGACAAAAAAACCACCAACAGAGTGAAGAGACACCCTACAGAATAGGAAAAACCTTTTCAGGCTACTCCTCAAAGGAGTAAAGATCTCCAAATGTAAAGACCCAATAAAAAGCTGGGCATCTGAAATGAATAGACACTTCTCAAATGAAGTACAGATGGCCAATAAGCACATGAAGAATGTTCAGCATCACTGGCCATTCAAAATCATGCAAATTAAAACAACACTACAATTCTGTATCATTCCAGATAGAATGGCTATTGCAAGAAATGAAATAATAACAAGTGCTAGAGAGACTTCAGAGTGAGTGGTGACCCTTCTTCACTCTTGGTGGGAGTGTAAACTGGTACAAACACTAAGGATATCAGTATGAAAATTCTTCAGAAAACTTCAAATAGAAATTCCATTTGACTCTGTTGTTCCCTTCTAGGTATCTTCCTGAAAGAGTTAAAGTTGTCGTATTACAGAGATACATGCATACCCATGTTTATAGCGGCTCAATTTATAATAGCTAATTTTTATAATAGCTAATCCTTGGAAGCAGCTTGTGTCCATCAACAGATGAATGGATCAAGAAAATGTCATATGTATACACAATAGAAGTACTACTATGGGCCGGGGAGATAGCTCAGTGGAATTAGTGCTTGCGTCGCAATCTCAATGTCCTGAGCTTGATCCCTGATACCACAAAAAAAAAAGTACTACTATAACAAAAAGAAAGATAAACAGTCAAATGGGTCCATAAGTGAAGTAAATCAAATACACAAGCCTAAATATCACATGGTTTTTCTTATATGAGAAATCCAAATTATAAATAAAGTGCAAAATAAAAGGCAGACAATAGGAGAAAACTACTATTATTATTGCTAAATTTTGTGTGTGATAATGGATTGTGGATGTGCAAGAGAATGTTTTTTGCCTTTGAACATGTATGCTAAGGCATTTAGGGGTACAGCATTGTTACGTCTGCAACTACATTTTTTTTTAAACTGGGGATTGAACTCAGGCCCTTGTGCTTGCCAGGGAATTGCTTATTCTTCTGAGCCATCTCCCCGGCCCCTGCAACTACATTTCAATGGTTCATTTAAAATAAAAACTATGAGCACACAGAACAAATGAAGCAAAATGTGAACAGTGAATGAATCTAGGTGAGGGAGAGCTGTAATACTGTTTGGTTTTGGTTTTTTTTTTCCAAGATTGAACTATTTCAAACTTTTGGCATGAAGGAATATCTCCCAATATTGTTTACATTAAAATAATGCAAACAAGGTCTTACAATTGCCTTAAATTGGGAACATGGTGGTTTTTATTTTGGCCTATGCCCCAGCTTCCCAGAGAGAACCTCATGATCTCACTTTCTGATAAATGTCCAGCTAGGTTATCCATCCTGCAGGCCCACAAGCATCTACTCTCTAAGCTCAGAAGCAAAAGAAGGACCTGAACCACCTCAGGTACATGGGTCAGAACACATCTTCACTGAGGGGCACAGACCACTCTAGATCCAATTCCAGGCTCTCCCCACTTGGAAGTAACACCAAGAAAACTTACCTCAAGTTCAAAGCTGCCCTGTGAATGTAGGCTCATTCTTAGCCTCATCATAGTTGGCTGATTACAAGAGATGACCCAGGCTCCATTCTTTCTCATCTCAAGCTCATGTGCACTATGCAGGTAAAGGAGCTAGTGAGAGGAGCATCTCCCTGAACCCTGGCTTCTTTCCTTGTCAGGCCTGAGCAAGTTATCCCTGAAGTCTGCCTCAGCTCTCACAAACAGATTCTGAGAGCACACCATGACTCCTCATCACTGTACCCTTCCAGCACTTCTGAAGTTGTATCCCCTTCTCTCTGTTTCAGATTCTGGACATTAATGTAAAGGCCACAGCCCTGATAACAAAAGAAGTGGTACCCGAGATGGAGAAACGAGGGTACAGAGAGTGGGAGGGAGCATGGGTGAGATCAGGCCCCAGAGGGGCTGAGGGCAGTGGTCTCCAGTGGAAAAAGAATCACCTCCCTTTTTTTTTCCAGAGGTGGCTCAGTAGTGATTGTGTCTTCCATAGCAGGCTTCTCCCCATTTCCGGTAAGAACCCCTTTGCCCATCACTCTTAGCCTGCTCTTCATTCCACATCGTCCCACCCCTCTAGTTGCCAGAGAAATATGTGTCCTATTTCAGAATCACATCACCAAGTCTTTTCTCACCAGAAATGTCTGCCTCCATGACTTGTAACTATGATCAACCCTTTAAGGAGACACCTGCTGACCATTGCATCGACATTGAATAAGAACCAAGAATGACCTGCTAACTAACAGACTAAACCATTCTCTTCTTTCTCCAGGGCCTGGGTCCTTACAATGTTAGTAAAACAGCCTTATTGGGCCTTACCAAGAACCTGGCCTTAGAGCTGGCTCCAAAGAACATTAGAGTCAACTGCCTGGCACCTGGACTCATCAAGACTAATTTCAGCAGTGTGGTAAGGAAGGGAAATCCTGAAGTCCCCTGGGGCCCTTTGAAGGATGCGTCTTTTTGGATAGGGAATCCTAGTACCTGCATCCTGCGCTTTCACCCACTTCTGTTCCCTCCCCATGCCAGCTGCCTTTCCCAGGCAACACCCACACACACTCCTTTCCTGACGTGCAGTGTACAGACTGGAACTCAGATTCTACTCACATTGTTTCATATCTCCTAAAGTGTATGAGAGTGGAGGAGATGCAGCAAGATACATGGGGCTTGGTCACAGATTGAGGCTAAAAGAATGGAACAGAGAACAGTGAGGAGAGCTGGGAGCCAAGAAGCAATAGAGAATAAAAGGAGTCTTTCCATCATTTTCATTTGATGGGGGACAGTTTCCTCCCTTTGCTGCCCCTCAATTTCCTCTATTTGCACATAAAGCCATTTCCCATCTTCCTGCAGTTGTGGATGGATAAGGCAAGAGAGGACAACATAAAAGAGTCCATGCGTATTAGAAGGTAAGCTATTACCGGGATGATTAAGAGGGATAAAGGCAAAAATGTCTGGTCCTTAACATAGCCCACAGCTCACTGTCTTGGTTCCACAGATATCACATCCATGCTCTTTCCTGCTTCACAGACTTCAAAGTTCATAAACCCTTCACTGCAGAGGCCTTATCAAGGAGGCTGCATCCACTACAAAAAGCATAGGCAACAAGGTTTCAACAGAGCCAAAGTGACACACTCTTTTTCTTCCTGTGTACTTCCATCTTTGGGCATGTCTGGAAACCAGAAATCAAACCAAAACCAAAGTTGTGTTTTTTAGTTAGTTAGCTGATCTTCATGTTTCCAAAATTTAGGTTCCTACAATCTAAGGCAAAGGAATGAGGGGCTTTACTAAGCTGCAGATTCCTTTGCATAAGGAAATTACCCTTTTCCCTAGTCGGCTGACTAAATGGTTCAGACACCTTTGCTGCATTGTCTTTCCTTTAAGTTTGCTACTTCTCCCCACTCTCTGGCTCTTGGACACTCTTGTCTGTCTTCTCCATCTTGACCCCTCAAGGACAACTGTCAGCAATGGCTATCTCTTTACAGGTCCAAACATCCCAGATACAGTCTTCCCAAAGTCATTTTGACAGCACGCATGAGCTGCAGACCTAGTACACTAATATAAATCTGGGTATTGTCATCTAGCACACCGATGAGTGTTCTAGCCCTATGCATTACAATGCTGGATCCCCATTAGAATCACCTGAGACACTTTCCAGACTGCAGTTGTTCCGACCCCAGAGCTAAGATTCTTCTTTACTTGGCCCAAGGTGGAAACTGAACATCTTTTCTCTTTTCGTTAAACCTCTCAAATTCCAAATGACTGCAATATACAGCTAGATTGGAGAACCTACTCTAGGCCTTCAAGATTTGAGCAACTCACTCTGCCTATCTCCATAGTACACTATGGCAGTCAGTTTAACTATGGAATCACTAGTACAATGAGAATTAGCACATTCTTACAAAACAGTGACCTAAAAGTACAATAATAAATTCCTACAGAAGTTGTCTGTATTGAACCTGTACAAAAGAAACCATTATAAACACATCATTTACTATCACAGGCTCCCTGACATTTGAATAGCATGTACACATGTGAGGCCAATTCTTTTAAAGTAGAAAATAATCACTCACCATTTTATCAATACAACTTTAGATTTTGGTGTTCTGATCTCTCTAAAAAGTAGTGTCTCTGTATGATTTGCATGTAATTGTGATTGGCCTTGCAAATACAGTATTTATTCCTTCACTAAACTATAACAAATTATCCTCACGGTAGGCAAACTTGGTAAGCTTACCATGGTAAGCTCATAGACTGTGCCTGAAAATTTATCTAATAATTCTTGGTTAAGCACATTTCATTGGGCCAGGTGATGGGGCCTTGCCTGTTTTTTATTAGCTTCCTGGTTTCCCTGTCCTCCAGGCTCGGCAAGCCAGAGGAGTGCGCAGGCATCGTATCTTTCATGTGCTCTGAAGACGCCAGCTACATCACAGGGGAGACAGTGGTGGTAGGCGGAGGAAGCCCATCCCGCCTCTGAGGACAGGACACCTCTGCCTAGCATACTACTCACCCCACAAAATCAGTTCTGCCCTGTGAGAAGGTTCACCCCTTCCAGCTATGAAGTGGTCTTGATGAGGGTTCTCACTGTTGCTGTGGCCTTGGATAAAGGCTGCCTTGAGAACACAGTGCAAGCCTGTGGAGAAGCCTGAGTCTACCTTGGCAGAGACCAACAAATATTCTTTTTCCTAGATCTCTGGGGAACCTGAGGGGAGATGGGAGAGAACCTGGAATGGAAGGAACAAGGCTGGAAATTAACAGCTTGCAAATGAGGTGCAAATAAAATGCAAATGATCGCCTTGCTTTGAATCAGTGTGTTCATTTCTCAGTGTGGGGTGCTTAGGAATGGCAAGTGAGCAGAGAGCAGAAGTCTGGGCAGGCTGCAGCTCTGGATCCCCCATCCCTCCTCCCTATCTCCTGGACCTGAGCTTGCAGCTCAGGGGTGAAGGTGTCTGCAGAGCTGCCAGCTGGGAGGAGATGGCTCCGGAACTCCCAGGTGCTACTCTCAGCCTCACACCCTCAGCGATGGGTGCCAAGGACGCCATGGGGATCCCCGAGGCTGAGTGGAAACGCAGGAAAGGACGAACGCCCCAAGATCCCGCCAGGTCCTCTCCTCGCATCGCCCTTGATTTGGAATTCCCTCCAGGGTCAGCAAGGACAAGCTGGACTGATCCTAAGCAGGCAGCTTTAAAGGGAGGGGCCTTACAAGACGACCCGCGCGGGGCACCCAGGCTCATCAACAAAGGCATGGGGTGGGGAGATTCCAACCTTCAGTGCCCGAAAGGAGTGGGTGGCACAGAAAGCACGAATGCTGCCTTGCGCCCTGGAGACAGCGGGGACACCACGCGATGCGCACAGAGTGGTTCACGAGGCAGCCCGCGGGAGGGGTCGGCGAGAGCGCGCGCGGGGTCTCACGCGGCTCGGCGCGATGCGCGCATGCTCGGTCCGGCACTCTCCGGGCGGGGCGGGAGGCCCGGCGCTCCCGGGCGGGGGAGGAGCGCTCG
>NW_004524883.1:523369-560387 GCF_000260255.1 Octodon degus
CGGCGGCGGCCGCAGCGCGCAGCGCCGGGCCCTGCCGGAGCCGGGACTAGCATGTGCCGCGGCTCCCCGGCGGCGGCGGCGACGGCTCCTCTGCAGAAGCAGCAGCGGCCACCATGGCCAAGGCCAGCGTGGAGCTCACCCGCGAGCTGCAAGGTACGAGGTCGCCTTGGTCCCCGGGACGCCCCGTCCCGGAGCATCCCAGGCTCAGCGTTTTCCTGCCCGCGGTACACCCCAGCCTGGTGCCGGCGACCCTTCGTGCGTCCTCGCTCCAAAGCTGCCCCCTGCCCCTTAGTCCCCGCGCGGGCGTCGCTGTCCCCGGAGCATCCTCCTCTGCTTGCCTCACCCTCTCAGGACCTTCTTGTCCTGGCACCGCCCGTCCCGCTCTTCGGTGACAGGTGCAGTTCTCCTGCCGCGCTGCCCGCCCAGCTGTCGGTGTTCCTGACCCACCCCTCTGAGAGGTGTCCGTCTCCCCTCCGGAGAGTCCCCGCTTCCCCCACCCTCGCCGGGCGGGGCCAGGCGACAGGAGCCGAGGTCCCGACCGCTGTTGGTCTCAGTTCCCTCCCTCCCCTCCGCCCCGCCCCGGAACTGACCCTGGGAGATGCTCCTAGGAGCTAAGCTGGCGCAGGCCAGGGGGCAGAAGAGGGAGTCCGGGAAAGAGCGCTGGGGTTGGAGCAAAACCCCGAGAGTAAAATCTTCGACTCACCCTCTGCAGTCCCAGCCTGCCCCCTTCTCAACACCCACCACCCACACCTCAAGGCCTCTCCTGCTTCCTGAGCTCTCCGACTCAGTCCAAGCCAGGGCCGGGCCCTCCGCGCTGCCACAGCCCTGACCCCCAGAGGCAGGAGCACAGGCTAGTGCTAGCCCACGCAGAGAGCAGGACGCTCAAGGATACTCAGAGCTGTGCTGCACTGTGGCGATTCCCCACACCTACACATGCACAGGATCACAATCATGAGATGGGTGAACACACATCTTTACAGAAGCTGCATGCCCCACCACACATATGCATATATGGGCTGTCTGGACCATTCTGCCAGCAGATGGGTATGGGGCTCATTTACACACACTCATTTACACACCAAAATCTTTCCCCTCACCCCCTAGTCTGGCGCTGTGCCCCTTCCACAGCTGCAAGCCAGCATACTCATTCACACTTCTCTGTCCCCACCAGTGCCTCACTGAGGCTCTTGGAGTCAGCAGAAGGATGCACACACCCATAGTAAAGGCAGCCTCCCATCCAGACCACCTAGATGCCATCCAGGGACACCCCCACACCCCCACACACTGACTCACTGTGTATGTGTTGATGGCTGCTGTAGTACATGGGTTAGAAACATCCTCACACCCTCAAAAGTGTAAGACACACCCTCCCACAGACACTGTCACTCAGCAACTGTCCCCTGACTCAGGGACACCAGAAACCAGAGTTTTCAGCACACAAGACTCCCTCTAACAGGAAAAATTACTCAAGAAGAAAAAGTCTCTGTCCCCGTAATTTGTCCCTGTTTCTCTCTCATCTCATCTGCCCCTGGCTCTGCCTCTCTCTGAGAGGTGGGGATGGCCAGCATAAAGGGAGCGCTGAGCAGGCCCCCATCCACCCACAGACAGTATCCGGAGGTGTCTGAGCCAAGGCACTGTGCTTCAACAACATCGTGTGAAGCTAGAGACAAAACCCAAGAAGTTTGAGGACAGAGTGCTGGTGAGGGCATTGGTCTGGGAGGGAGGAAGGAGCTGGGCAGGAGAGACAGAGGTGGGAAGGACTGAGGAGACAAAGCTGGGGGAGGTGGCTGGAGTGGGTCAAGTCCAGGAGCCTAGGGTAGGGCAGGAGAGGGGGCACAGCAGAGCTGAGAAGGCTGAAGAGCAGGGCACCAGTGCCAAGGTAGCTACCATGAACCACTCGTACTCTTTCCTTCAGGCCCTGACCTCCTGGCGCCTCCACCTCTTCCCCCTTAAGGTCCCTGCCAAGGTGAGTGGGGTGGAGAAATGGAGGACACACTTGACATGCTCCCTCCCATACTTGGTGATCAGGCCCTTACCAAGAGGTGAGGGTCTCTGTCCCTCTAGGTAGAGAGCTCCTTCAATGTCCTGGAGATCCGCGCCTTTAACACCCTAAGTCAGAACCAGGTGAGTACCAGAACTCTGCCTGCTGTTGGGCCAGCTGGAGAAGGGAGTCAATATCTGAGGCTGTCTGCTTCTTGTCCTCCAGATCCTGGTGGAGACTGAGCGAGGCATGGTGAGCATGCGGCTGCCATCAGCTGAGAGTGTGGACCAGGTGACACGACATGTGAGCTCTGCTCTCTCCAAGGTCTGCCCAGGCCCTGGGTGAGTTGCAAATGAGGATCCTTTGAGGGATTAGATGAAGAGACTTCTCTTCCCTGCTCCTAACCTACTGAGACATGAGAAGAATGCACATGTCCCCCTCTTGCCTTCCTGGGGACTCGGAAGCTATAATTTGGGAAGAACTGAGAGCCTTTTTCCACCATTCTCTGGGATTATTTGTTCATCTTCCAGATGTTTGATCCGGCGTGGAAATGCAGACACCCCAGAGGGACCCCGAGACACATCCCCCAACTCTGAGACTTCAACATCTACCACTCACAGTGTGTGTGGTGAGCAGGGGCAGACATGAGCACTGTGGGACTGAGACCACTTTGTCCCATGTCCAGACTATGCAGTTTTGCCAGAAGGACCTTTGCCTACCCTAAGGATTCCCCAGCTCCTGGATTTCAGGAGGTTCATAGGGTACCAGGAACCTAAGACACTGTCATCTTCAGTGACCTTGACTGTCCCTTGAACCTCAAGCCTCCTCCCATCCCCTTACCATTCATGAAGCCAGCCCATCTCTCACCCACAGGTGGCTTCTCTGAGACCTATGCTGCCCTGTGTGACTATAATGGGTTGCACTGCCGTGAGGAAGTACAGTGGGTATGTGGGGCTGGGACCCAGAAGGGAGCAGGTGGGACCCAAAGGAAGGAGGCAGAGGAAGGGTGGGGAGTAGATGCAAGCCAGTTTCACCTCTTTAAGGATGTGGACACCATCTACCATGCTGAGGATAACCGCGAGTTCAATCTTTTGGATTTCAGCCACCTGGAGAGCCGGTAAGCAGCTGAGGCTGAGACTCAACCCTCCACCCCAACCCTGACCTTGTCCAGGATCTCCCTTCTAGTCCCACTCATGGCCCCTGCTCTATCTCCCCAACTCCCCCTACCATTGACCTATCAAGGTTTCCCCAGGCCAGCCCCCACCCCATCCCTGGCCTCTTTTCTCCTGTCACAACCACCTCCTTACCACTTCCCCTCCCTTCAATGTCTCCACAGAGACTTGGCCCTAATGGTGGCAGCCCTGGCCTACAACCAGTGGTTCACCAAACTCTACTGCAAAGACCTGCGGCTGGTAGGAATTAGGATGGGCTGAGGGAAGGGAGAGTGGTGTCCTCCTTGGCTCCTGATCTCAGGACCCTTCTGTCTTCAGGGCTCAGAAGTGCTAGAACAGGTGCTACATACTCTAAGCAAGTCGGGGAGCCTGGAAGAGCTGGTGCTGGACAATGCCGGGCTTAAGACGTGAGGCCAGCCTCTTGTGTGGCCAGTGACACTGCATTATGTAGTCTTAGAGTCCCCAAACCTCAGAGCATGATATGGGTCCCTGAACTATTCCACCCAACTCCTATCTTTAGAGAGGTGTCTGAGGCCCAAAAAGGCTAGAGAGCAATCCAGCAGTCAAGCTACGACTCAGACCTCAGTCTCCTGGTGCCTCAAATGTGTGCATGGCCTGCCCCCACTTCTATCAGCTTCCTCTCAGGGTGGGCTGCTGCAGTGTTGAAGACACATAGCTGAGCTTTGTCTCAACACAACTTGCTAGGGTGTAAAATGCCCCTAGGTACTCCAGAGGAGTGATAAGGTCCCTAGCAGGTCCTGAGCTGGCTCCTGTGGGGGGCCTCTGTATTCTGACATTGCAGCCCCAGCCAGGCAGACGGGTAGAGGAGGAGGGGAACCCAGAGGCTGGGACCTGGGGCTCAGCTCAGGCCAAATCCTTCCTCCCCTTCCCTGAAGGGACTTTGTCCAGAAGCTGGCCGGGGTGTTTGGGGAGAACGGGAGCTGTGTGCTGCATGCCCTCACTCTGTCCCACAACCCCATCGAGGACAAGGGTGAGCCCCAGCCCTGAATCTTATTCCCTCCACGTGCAGAGCCCATCCTAGCCCAGAGCCCAATCCAGGTCTGAACAGGGGCTCTTCAGCCTGATGGCAGCCCCTGCCCCTGCACCTCCATCCTTGACCCCAGGCCTGCACCCCACTCGAGCCCCATCTGACTCTCCATCCACTGCCCAACCCCTCAAAGGGCCCATTCTCTCTCCACTGCCCAGGTTTCCTCAGCCTGAGCCAGCAGCTCCTGTGCTTCCCTACCGGCCTCACCAAGCTGTGCCTGGCCAAGACTGCCATTTCCCCTCGAGGTACTCACACCAGTACCCCTGACCTCGGACCTCAGACCTTGGCCTTCCCTCAGTGCTGCCTGCAATGTTGGGCCCCAGACATGCACCATACACTCACATGCCACCTCAGGGACCAATGGAGAAAAGGAATCACATTTGGGGAGCGGGGAAGCATTGTATACCGAGGGGGGAAGGTGGGGATGGGGGCCAACCCAGCTCAGTGCCCACTGTGCTCAGGGCTCCAGGCGCTGGGCCAGACCTTTGGGGCTAACCCAGCCTTTGCCAGCTCCCTTCGATACCTGGACCTGAGCAAGAACGCCGGGCTGCTCGCCACAGATGAGGCCAACGTGAGTGCACAGAGTGTTACCTCTACCTCTGCAGAAGCGCTCGGGCCTTGGGAGTTGGGAGTCTTCCATGCTGCAGCCCCTGAGTTGGAGAAACTCCTCTAGCCATTCCCCTGCAGTCTCTCCATCCTCTCTTCCCAGGCTCTCTACAGTTTCTTGGCCCAGCCCAATGCCCTGGTGCACCTGGACCTGTCAGGGACTGACTGTACTGTCGACCTGGTGAGGGGCTGGTGATGCAGGGAACCGGGCAGAAGAGACAGGGGAGGCTGGGTGATGTGTGTCTCATCCCATTTGCCTGAGTACAGGGCTGGGCAGAGCAGCCAGGATGATTTCACTCTCATTGTATCTCGTACCAGTGTGCACTTATTCAGGGCACAAGGCTGTGCCCAGAAGCCACCCCTCACTCCATTCCCTTATGTGTACCCTGACTTAGGGCTGCTTTACCATCAGAGAAGGATGAGTCCCCTAACTTGCAAAGACAGCCTGGGAGCCAGTAGTGGCCCTGCTTTATAGGACCACAGCCTCTAAGTTTTTCCATACCCATGGCAGCCAGACAGGGAATAACCCACTTTTTTTTTTTTTTTTTTTTTTTTTTTTTTTTTTTGTATTTTAAGGAAGGATCTACAGGGCATTCAGGGTCTCACTACTAGATCGGACCTGTAGTGATCCACCTATTTACACATCCCAAGAGCTGGAATTACAGGCACATACCACCATGCCCAGTCTGAACCCACTTTCCACAGAGAAGAAAACAGCTTTTGAGACCAAGCATGATAGTGCATGCCTATAATCCCCGCACCCTGAGAGGCTGAGGCAGAAGGATCCCAAATTTGAGCCCTGGGAACATAGCTCAGTGCAAAGGCCCTGGGTTCAATCCTCATTACTGGGGGGAAATAGCTTACGAAGTATAGGTGATGAGCCCACAGAAAGAGGCAGAACAGGGACCTTGAAGGAAGATCGGAGCGAGTCTTTACCCAGTTCCAACCCTTCCCGCCAGCCCTTCTGAGCCCTTCACTCTCCCTACAGCTTCTGGGTGCCCTGCTCCATGGCTGCTGCTCCCACCTCACCTACCTCAATCTGGCTCGAAACAGCTGCACCCACAGGTGGGGTCAGGAGGGCAAGGGAGGGTTGGAGTGAGCTGTGGCCCACCCCCTCCTCTGCTGATCCCAGGGGTCTCTGCAGGAAGGGCCGGGAGGCCCCACCGGCCTTCAAGCAGTTCTTCAGCAGCGCCTACACACTGAGCCATGTCAACCTTTCGGCCACAAGGCTGCCCCTGGAGGCCCTCAGGTCGGGTGGGTGCAGGGTTGGGAGTATCCAGGGACCCATGGGGCTGTGGGGAGGCATGAATGTGGGCCTGTGACTTCCTCCCACAGGGCACTGCTTCAGGGCCTCTCCCTCAACAGCCACCTCAGTGATCTGCACCTAGACCTCAGCAGCTGTGAGGTGAGTCCTCTGTCTCCCTACCCAGCTACCTGCCCCTCACCACCACCCCAGCATTCATTTTTCCAACCAAAGTCAAACGCTGGCTCCATCTTACTCTGCACTTTCCCCACTGCGGCCCCTGACCTGACCACACCTCTGCTTTCCCTCTCAGACGTGGTCTGTGCCCTCCTCCCAGAGGCCGTCGGAATCTGTATCTCTGCCAAGCTTTGGGTGGGAGATACCAGGCGTTCCCAGCAGAGGGCAGGAGCAGGCTATCTTAGTAGCAGCCTTCTGGGCTGCCGGAAGGGAGCGGCTATAGGGATGCACGGACTGTGGGAAGGGGTCTCCCTGATGTTACACCCAAGACCTGGTATGACTGAGTCTGGACATAACCGCTTTGTTCTCTAAGGACTACAGGTGCCCTACCACCCACCCCAAACCCTATCTGCCTTGCCTTACCTCATCTCCACAGCTCCGCTCAGCAGGAGCCCAGGCCTTGCAGGAGCAGCTGGGATCTGTCACCTGTGTGGGCAGCCTTGATCTGTCAGACAATGGTGAGCAGCAGTGCCTCCTTGAGCAGGGGAAGCAGCCCTGGGGGGACTCCGGTAAGCCTCGGGCTTCAAGGGCAGGCCTGTCCCATCCATTAACCAGGTTTCGACTCAGACCTCCTAACACTGGTGCCTGCACTTGGCAAGAACAAGTCCCTCAAGCACCTGTTCCTGGGCAAGAACTTCAATGTCAAGGCCAAGTGAGCCCCCGGCCACCACACCCACAGACCCCAGACCCGTGTCCTATCACCCATCCATCCTAAGCTCATGCATTACTTCTAGCCACCTCTCTCCTCCAATAGCATGACTCCAACCCCTTCCCCTCCTGCTCTGAGCCCCGCCTCCCCACAGGACCCTGGAGGAGATCCTACACAAGCTGGTACAGCTGATCCAAGAAGAGGACTGTGTGAGTGACCGGCCCTAGGAGGGGACCTGCAGTGGCAGGGGCCACAGGGACTGGACCCAACCCCCACTTGCCACTCAGTCCCTGCAGTCACTGTCGGTGGCAGACTCCCGGCTGAAGCTTCGGACCAGCATCCTCATCAATGCCCTGGGCAGCAACACCTGCTTGGCCAAGGTGGATCTGAGTGGCAATGGGATGGAGGACATCGGGGCCAAGATGCTGTCCAAGGCCTTGCAGATAAACTCCTCGCTCAGGTGATGCTGACACCTGGACCCTGAACCCCAAGACTCCCTGCAGGGCTCCATGCCCTGTTTCCCAACCTGGAAGACCCAGTCACAGAACTAGCTCTAAGTCAGCCTCAGTACAAAGAGGAAAGGAGGCACCAAGAGGAAAGGAGGGAGGGCTCCAGCTCTGGCCATAATGGGGATGGGGGGGGTGACAAACTGGAGCTCGCCCTCTCCCCAGAACTATCCTGTGGGATCGGAATAATACATCTGCCCTGGGCTTCCTGGACATTGCAAGGGCTCTGGAGAGGTGAGTTGACCAAGGCTCTGCCCTGATTCAAAACCCAGCCACTATGTGCCAGGACCAGGTGTGAGCTACCCCAGCTGCACCCTGATCTCCTTGACTTATCCACACAGAAAAGTGAGGAAGGGCCAGGGTGTGGTGGTGCACCCCTGTAATCCCAGCACTTGGAAGCTGAGACAGGAAGATCACCACAAGTTCAAGGCCAGCCTGAGCTATATAGTGAGTTCAAGGCCAGCCTGAACAACATAACAAGACCCCATCTCAAAAAAAAAAAAAAAAAAAAACTAGGAAAGGGCCATGGAAGAGGGAATGGTGAGCAAAGGGTGGGTATTAGGGAGCCAGGCTTTTCATTTTTAGGTGTTTCTCCACCTAGCTGTACTGTTGTGTTCCACAGCAACCACACACTGCGGTTCATGTCCTTCCCGGTGAGTGACATCTCCCAAGCCTATCGCAGTGCTCCTGAACGCACGGAAGACGTCTGGCAGAAGGTGTGGGGTGCTGTGCTGAGGGGGTGGGTTAGAGAGGGACAGCAAGGGGCAGAGGGCATCCCACATCCTCAGCCCTGACCTTGCCCACTCTGTCCTTTCCAGATCCAATGGTGCCTGGTGAGGAACAACCATTCCCAAACCTGCCCCCAGGAGCAGGCATTCAGGCTGCAGCAGGGCCTGGTGACCAGCAGCGCCGAGCAAGTAAACGTTTCCCTCGAGGACACTTGGGGCAGCCATGAGAGGGGCAGGGCTCAGGAGTGAGGTGGTGGGGCACGCAGGGTGGAGGCACAAAGAGGTGTCACATGGCCCCTAAGTGGACTCAGCAAGTCGGGGAGCAAAAAGATAGGAAATATAGAATGTAAAACAGGAAATGTAGAACGTTGGCCCTTACATATGTAGACAAATAGTGGGCAGTCCCCAGACAAGGCATATGCAGGACTTGAGTTCAGTTGGGCATTCCAGAAGAGCGTACCAGGAAAAACCAGGCCACCTGGAGACATTTGCACCACCACCCTCAGGGAGGCACCGGTAGCACCCAGAGGCCCAACTTGGGACACCTGACACTCTTGCCCCTGTGCTCCAGATGCTGCAGCGGCTGTGTGGACGAGTGCAGGAAGAAGTGCGGGCCCTGAGGCTGTGCCCCCTGGAGCCTGTGCAGGATGAGCTTCTTTATGCTCGGGACCTCATCAAGGATGCCAAGAACTCCCGGGCGGTAAGCCTTCCAATCATGCCAACCCAGGCAGTCCAGGCACTGCCCACTGCCTCTGTCCTCCTAGTTCAGGGCCCCCACGGATCTCCTAAGGCCTGATTCTGGTCTCTAAACCTTACTTCTTACCTCCCCAGCTGTTCCCCAGTCTCTATGAGCTGGGCCATGTACTGGCCAATGATGGGCCTGTGCGGCAGAGGTTGGAGTCAGTTGCCAGTGAGGTGTCGAAAGCTGTGGACAAGGAGCTGCAGGCAAGTCCTGGGGGAGAAAGGAAGCCATGTGGGAGCTCAGTGTTCATCAGGGCTCTCAGCTAAGGGTTGATGTCACAGCAGAGCAGGGGAATTACTGGAGGGCAAGAATATAATGAGCAGAGCCAAGCCCACCCACAGTTCCCCTGTGCCAAGGCACCAAAGTAATAGGGTCTTGGCTGTCTTTTTCTGACAGCTCCTATCTTGAACCCTGAGCTTCTAATTCTCCTATCTCTGTATTCCGATCCTTGAACTGACTCTCCCCTCTGTGTGGGACAGTGTAAGGAGCAAGAAATGGAAAAGCCTGAATATCCAAGTATCTGACACAGCCACATGGTCTTAGGCAGTTCCCTCAGTCTCACTGTAGGGACTGTAAGAGATAGGTGGAAGTCTCCTCCCCTGTGATGCAAGCCCTGACCCTGTCCCCTTGGTGCTGTGGCCTCCTTTCCCCTCACTAGGTGATCCTGGAGTCCATGGTCAGCCTAACGCAGGAGTTATGCCCTGTGGCTATGCGGGTGGCCGAGGGACACAACAAAATGCTGAGCAATGTGGCAGAGCGCGTCACTGTGCCCCGGAACTTCATCCGAGGGGCACTGCTGGAGCAAGCTGGACAAGACATTCAGAACAAGCTGGAGTGAGAGACTAAGGCTTGGTCCTGGGGAGGGGCTGGATTTGGCCCAGAGCACTTAGGGATTTGCAAACTATCAGCAATGAATAATAAATGGAAAATCTCCATTACAAGGGATAAATCTTTAACCGAATGCAACCTTTCTATTTAGGGTCCACTAGTCTTTGCCCTAGAAATCTCAGTACTGAGCTAGGGTTTAGGAGCCAGGTTGGTGCATAAACAGGTATACATACCCAAACTCACACACATACACCAAGGATTGCCTCCAAGAAACAAAACAACCTCCTCAGAGACCTGGCAAAGAAAAATGATGCAAGACAGGTGTGTAGGGGACCCCTATCCTTCCGCCAGTTTTCACTGCACTCAGAGTTCTTTCCTTCAGGGTCAGGGTGCTACTACATACCAAAGCAAAGGAAACGAGTGTGGGTACCTGGGAAATAGCCAGGCTCAGGAAGTTCTGGTTTCTATTCTTGCATTAGCAGGCAGCAAGGTTTGCTCAGCACCCAAACTTACCTAGCTCTGTTCCAGTGGAGCATCTCACCTGGAGCCTTCTTCGCCTCTTTCAGTCCCTCTTGGCCCATACACATCTGAACTCGGGAGGTCAGTGGGTGGGACAAGTCATGAGTATGGTGGCCCTGAGTTCCTCCTACAGCAGCCATGTTCTGTGTGGGCAGCCAGGCCAGCTGGCGCGTTCTCTCAGGCATCCAGGCAAGGAGGTGCCAAGGCTTAGAAGTCAGGCAGGGGCTGGCTAAGCAGTCTCACCTATGCCCACAGTGAGGTGAAGCTCTCAGTTGTCACCTATTTGACCAACTCCATAGTGGACGAGATCCTGCAGGAGCTGTACCACTCCCACAAGAGCCTGGTAAGTCTGAGCTCTTCGAGGCTCTCTCCCTCTCCACTCTTGGAGGTGGGCTGCTTTCCTGAGATCCTAGTCACACCTGTCTTCCCTAGGCCCGGCATCTGACCCAGCTAAGGACACTGTCAGATCCACAAGGAGGGCCAAGCCAAGGGCAGGATCTGTCCTCCCGAGGCCGAGGCCGGAACCATGACCATGAGGAGACCACAGATGATGAACTTGGGACCAACATTGTGAGCCCCTCCATGCCTCCCTCTCCCTTAACCTGGGTCTGCCCCTTGAACTGCACAACACAGCTCCCCCTCCCTGCCTCCACTTGCCTGGACTCCACTCTCCAGCTCGCTGTGCCTCTCCTCTTCCCTCATCCAGTGTCTCAGCCACCTGAAGAGAAAGAGACAAGATGAGCTCTAAAAATGTCTGGATGAGAAATGGGAAGCATCAGGATCTAGGACTTGACACCCAACCTACCCTTTGTCTTCATTCCTGCAGGACACCATGGCCATCAAAAAGCAGAAACGCTGCCGCAAGATCCGCCCAGTATCTGCCTTCATCAGTGAGTCCCGCAGCCTCAGTTCTAATGTCTGCCAGGCTCCCAGTCTTTCCCCAGGCCCTTTATCCTTTTCTTTTTTCTCTACTTCTCCATCCTCCTCTCTCCCTCTCCCTTTTGTTACTCCCTCTAATAGTGTTGTACCCACAGGTGGCAGTCCTCAAGACATGGAAAGCCAACTGGGGAACCTGGGCATCCCCCCTGGCTGGTTCTCAGGACTCGGGGGCAGCCAGCCCACAGCGAGTGGCTCCTGGGAAGGTCTATCTGAGCTGCCTACTCATGGCTATAAACTGAGACATCAAACACAAGGGAGGCCCCGGCCCCCTAGGACCACTCCTCCAGGTCCTGGCCGGCCCAATGTGAGTCCCAAAGGCCTTGCAAGAGGACCAACTTTTCTTAGCAATGCCAGAGCAAGGGGTCTATCTTTAAGACCCAGAAGGTAGAGATACTAGCTTTGGGGGTTCAAGCAGGAGTCCAGACAAGCTGTAAAACAGTTAAGAGATTATCCAGTTTGGAGGAGAGCTATACCTTATTACAGATATGAAACCTCTGTCTTGCCAGGCTTGATGGCACATATCTGTAGTTCCAGCTACTCCAGAAGCCGAGGCAGGATCCCATGAGTTTGAGACCAGCAACACAGACATACAAACCAAGACCCTATCTCAGAAAAAAAAAATCTTTGCCAGGCAGCGACATTTTCATTTGGAGATAAGTAGGATAAAGCCAAGAGCCACCAAGCTTAGGAGATTCCCAGAAAAACTGAAGTCTAAATTTCCATGGGGCCAATCCCAAAGGGGAAAGCTCTATTTGGGTGGAAAGTGGGCCCTCCTGAGCCAGATGAGCTATCACACAGGCCTTTCCTCCCAGCAGGTACCAGGACCTGGGACACGCCAGGAGAACGGGATGGCCAGCTGCCTGGATGAGGGGCTGGAGGACTTCTTCAGCCGGAGGGTCATGGATGAGAGCTCCAGGTGTGACACCTAAACACTCCCATTTTCAGCAGACCCCAAGGCTATAAAAGTGCTCCCACCCCAGTGTCCAGCAGTGCCCCCAAGCCAACCCCTCTGGGACGTTCCCCGCACTCTAACCATTCCTTGTCCACCTCTTAGCTTTTACAACCTCTAAATCTCCTCAGGGTAACCAAAAAGGCAGAGACCATGAGTGCAATGGTAGGACAGAGCAGGGGTGACAGGCACTGGGATAGAGTGGGTGGTATTCCCTGAAGAACTGCTTGCTGCTGTGCTGTCCCCGGGCTGTGCCCACCTCCTGTTCCTCTGACCCCTCAGTGCCCTGGAACAAGGTCTCTTGTTTACAAGCAGTCCCCAATGGACAGTTGACTTCCCAGGCAGAGCAGAGCAGGGGAATTACTGGAGGGCAAGACAGGGCATAATATATTTATTCAAATATATTTTTATTCAAATCAACTCACCTTTTTTTTACTGAGTCTAGACCTAAGCATTATCAGACTGCACAGGGGCTGTGAAGGAGCTGGGTCACTTGGAGAAGCTGTGAGAAGGCCTTGGGGCACAGGGGTGTCTGGAACAAGGAGTTGACATTAGAGAATGAGGCTGCTGGAAGTTGTGACCAGGAAGTTGAGGACACCATCTCTCCTGAGGATGCAGTATAAGGGGGCATGGAGTAGCAGGAGAGACTAAATGAGAGAGGGGAGAGGGAGAGTTGGGGTGTACAGGATAGACCAACAGCAGCACACTCTGGGCTCCACCTGGCACGTGTCACTGACTCGCCCCAACTCTGCCCAGCTACCCCCGAACTCTGAGGACAGTACGGCCGGGCCTCTCCGAGCCACCACTGCCTCCACTCCAGAAGAAGAGACGCCGAGGACTGTTCCATTTTCGCCGTCCCCGGAGCTTCAAGGGGGACAGGGGACCAGGGTCCCCCACAACTGGGCTCTTCCTCCCTCCGCCCCCACCCCCACCCCCAACTCAGGAGAGCCCCCCTAGCCCAGAACCCCCAAGCCTTGGCAATAACTCTTCTCCTTGCTGGAGCCCCGAGGAGGAGAGCAGCCTCGTGCCTGGATTTGGGGCAGGCCGGGGGCCTTCCTTCCGTAGGAAGATGGTAAGTGAGACAGAGGTTCTGGGTCCTCCCCTTCTCCTGACCTAGATGTAGCCCATTCTCCAACTCCACTCGAACCTAAAAGGAGAATGCTAGGACCCAGAGTTCTGAGGAACACTGGTCATCCAGTTCCCCTCTCCTTGAGAAAGGACTAGGATCTGGTGGCCCAGAGCATGTTGAGTGGGCCGATGTGGAGTGGGCAGAAGGCCTTCTGGATGTGGGGAGGACTTCCCTAAGCCTGGGGGCGTGGTGAGAGAGAGGAACCCCCAGTGGTGGCCCTGCTGCCTGGGGAGCCAGCTCTCCATTGGGGACCTTGTTCCAGGGCACTGAGGGGTCAGAGGAAGGGGAGGCAGGCACAGCCCCCGGGACAGCACAGCAGCCAGCAGTACATGGTGTTGCCCTGCCTGGGTTAGGAAGAACCAAAGGTTGGAGCTTCGATGGGAAACGAGAGGTGAGCAGAGCTTGGGGCAGCAAACTGAGGGTCCTGTGGGTCGCTTTCCACCCCTCCTCCGGTTTCCCCATTCCTGGTGGCTCAGTGAACAAAATGGGTTCTGTGACGTTAGGAGGTGTTGGCTATAGTTCTGCCCCTATCTAGTCAGGGAGTCCAGCCAACTCTTTTGCAGAGGGGTGTCATAAAAATACTAGGGCCAGTGAGATAACTCAGCAGACTAAAGCACCTGCTTAAGCAAGGCCAGGGACCAGAGTTCGATCCCTGGCACCACATGCCATGCCAGCCCCACCCCCATGGAGGGCTAAGGCAGCCTCAGAATCTGGACATAGTGGCACACACCTGTAATCCCAGCACTGGGGAGGCTGAAAGCAGAAGGATCACCACAAGTCCAAGCTGCGTAGTGAGACCCTGTAACAACCAGATACATTTAAAGAAAGAAAAAAAAATGTTTAACTTCCAGCCACCAAGTGTGTTAACACACACCTGTAATCCTAGCACTCAGGAGGCTGAGTGTGATCCCAGCACTCAGGAGGCTGAGGCAGAAAGATCACTGTGAATTTGAGGCCCGCTTGGGCTACAAAGTAAGTTCAAGACCAGCCTGAACTGCATAGTAAAACCCTGTCTCAAAAAGGAAAAAAAAAAAAGAAAACCTTACCTTCAGAGCTCGGTGACTTCATTACAACCTTCATGATGGGTTTTTAACCTTATCCATACACCACTTGAATTACTTACCTAATTATTTTTTACTTAAATCGACACCTTTTTTAATCTAGTCTAAACCTAGGTGTCATCATATTTAAAATCTCAGCTTTTTGTGCAAGTCATTGTTCCCTACCATAAAAGAAATACATAACTATTATGAAAGCAGTATGTTCATCTGTGTAAACCATTTCTTGTGCCCCTCGGGTGTTATGGGTACCACTCTTTGGGAAACATGGTCCAAATATCTAGGAACTAGCAACATGAAATGACATGAAATGCTAATGCAGAAGCCCCTTGTCTGGTGCAGTCCCCACGGGGTTACTCGTGTCACAGCTGACTCAGCTCTGCTTGCAGGGCTCAGGTCCTGACCTGGAGGACAGCACCCAGGCGTGGCAGAAAAGACGCTCTTCAGATGATGCAGGTGAGCCTGACACCCTTGCTGCCTTCCTTTTATGCTTCTCAGGGGCCCCCTCCTAATTTTCCTTTTCACTTTCCTCCATCACTTCCATATCCCTCCCTCCACACTTAGGTCCTGGGGCCTGGAAGCCCCCACCACCACCCCAAAGTAGCAAGCCAAGCTTCAGCGCCATGCGCCGAGCAGAGGCCACGTGGCACATAGGTATGGAGAGGCACTTCCTGGCGGAAGCACTAACGGCCCAGGGTGTGTCCAGACAAACAGAAGCGAAGGCCTCTACTCTGGGCAATTCATGATCCAGGTGGGGCAAACAGAAGTCAACACAGTAAAAGCATTTAAGGATGTTTACAGAGCCACACCCAAAGGGGCCAACAACCCAATCCAAAGAAAAATTCTACAGAACAGAAGTGGCTCCAGAGGTTTAACAAACAGGACCACTGCCAGGACTATTCTAGGGCAGATGTCACCTTGTCCACCTTCAGCACAGTGGTGCCCTCTATAGATATGATTTCATTTCATGTCTTAGCTGGGAGCAAGGTGGGCAAGTCAAACTGCCAGCCAGTGGTAGCTCTGTAGGCCTACTTCAGACACTCCTGCCTCCAAAAATAGCTTGCAGCCTGTCCTCAGGTTACTCAGAAAGATGCCCCAATGAAAAGGCAAGTGCTCTGCCTTAGAGGTCAGAAGCCCTAGGTATTAGTCCCACCAGCCACCCATGACCGTCAGTGGGTCCTTTACTTTTTGACTTCATGACTGGTGGAATAAAAGGGATGATTATTCTGGGTATGATGTTTCCTTCCTGCTGAATTCAGGGACCTTCTACTTAAGGAGCCACTAAAGAAAAGCTGGTCAACTTGGTGTCAACTAAGTTTCCAATGGTCTGGAATATGACCCCTGAAAATACTGACAAAATGGACAAAATCTCCCTATACATGTAGACACTGCTCGTTTTCGCAGGCCAGGATATAGGACTGGAAGAAGCTCAGAGATGAGCAGGCAGACCTGGCTTGGGTTGCCCACTCCTCATTGTCCTGTCCCAACCCATTCTGCCCTTGCCTCTCTCTGCCCCGTAGTACAGAAGAACTAGGTCAGCCTGAGGCCTGGCAGTGCCTGTGTGCCTGTAGTACCCTCCAAACCAGCCACGCCTGATAATGCCCTGTCCCACACGCAAAGTAGGTAAAGCATCTGAAGTAAGGACTAACTCTTCACTTAGGAAACCACAACAGTCAGATGTTCCAAAGCACACACGTCTCACAGAGACACTCACAGACACCCCTTCTAAGTATTCTACCTCCAGCTCGTGCTACTTAAGGCCATGGGAGCCAGGCACAAGGACATCTCTCCTTGAGCTCTTACCATCTAATCAGACGGGCACACAGTTCTGGGAATGCCAGTCTGCAGCCTTGGCAGGACCCTGGGCACTGCAGCCCTGGATGGGCAGCCGTGCCTATGTTGCCCAGCAGGACTGGCATCGTGACTCTGCCGCACTGGAAAGGGCCTGTGCTGTGCTCTGCAAAAGAGTTAATCAGGATGTTCAATCCCAGCCTGCCATGCTGGCCCCACCCCCAGGGTGCACTGAGATGGCAATTGAGACTGAGAGTGGTGACACACCCCTGTAATCTCAGCACTTTGGAAGCTGAAACCAGGAGAATCACTACCAGTCTGACCTATGTAATGAAACCCTGTAGACCCTGTAGACTCTGCACTAAATAAATAAATTTAACAAAAGAGTTAGGCCAGAGCCACCTGCAGAGGCGACAGCAGATGGTGGGGACCAAGGCTAAGGAAATGCAGTAATAGAAGGGAATGCCAGGGCAGGGAGATAGCTCAGAGGCTTAAGCGCCTGCCTGGCAAGTGCAAGTACCTGAGTTTGACCCCCGCCCCCCCCAAAAAAAAGGAAGGGGGCCCTGAAGAGAGAGCTGTTGAAGCAGATGGGCCTGGAGGAGGAAGGTCCTGGCCAGTGAGGGCATCGTGGGAAAAGAAGACGTGGGAGGGTTCTGCCAGAATGCCTTTTCCTGGACTTCTCCTGCTTGCCTCCCATACCCCAGCTGAGGAGAGTGTCCCCAGCCATGGCTGCCAGAGCCCCAGCCCAGCCTCCCAAGATGGAGAGGAAGAGAAGGAGGGGACTGTATTCCCAGAGAGGACAGTTCCAGCGAGGAATGCCAAGGTGAGGGCCAGCGAAATGGTTGGGGAGGGTACTTTGACAGGGAAGAGACTAATCCAGCGCCATCCTTCTTCTGCCAGCTGCAGGACCCTCCTTTGGCTCCACGGCCCCCAAAGCCAGTGGCTGTGCCCAGGGGCCGCCGACCCCCTCAGGTGCCAGGGAGCAGGGAAGAGGCTGAAACTGGGGGTACAACCCCAGGAGTTAGCAAGCCCAGGCTGAGGCTGGGCTCACAGCAAGACCAAGAGGAGCCTGAAGTCCAAGGTTTGCCACCCTGGCTGAGTGGGGGGCTCAGGCAATCACTGTGATTTTGATGCCCACATCAGGTCATTTTCCAAGAGGTGGGATAAATGACAACCAGGAGTCACAGGCTGGATGAGCACCCCAGCTTGTGAGCTTCCTGTGGCTGTCATTTTAGGGCCCCCTGATCCAGGCCGCCGGACTGCCCCCCTGAAGCCCAAGAGGACACGGCGTGCACAGTCCTGTGACAAACTGGAGCCTGACAGAAGACGGCCCCCGGACCCTGCAGGTGCTAGCAGTAAGAGGGTGGGGCCCCCTTACCCCTAATCTGTCCATCTGTCCATTATTGTACCTCCTTAAACCCCAACATGGGGTAGTTTTCCTGCCCAGGAAACAGGGTTCCCTGGATTTGTCCCCAACAGGAACCAGTGAGCCAGGAACAGACTGATGGCTGTGGCAACAACTTCCCCAGCCTTCCTCTTGACATGTGCCTCACAAGGACTCAAACCCCTACCCCTTCCTGCTCCCCAGACCTCCCACCAGCCCCTGTCCTACAGAGATAGGATGTAGGGCTGGGCACAGGGAAGCAGGAGGCAGGGGGACCAGAAGGGAGGAAGCAACCTGGAGAGGGAGGCTCTCGTTGCCTGCTTCCATGCCTTGCTCTGTAGAGAGCTCTGGGTGGACCTGTCTCCTCCCCTGGGAGGGTAGATCTCTGTCCCTCTATCCCCAGGGGCTTCTCCCCACTTGTACAGAATAAAAAAAAAAAAAAGTCTGCCTGAGTTTGCTGTCTTTCCCATTCACTGCCCCCCATCTCCCACCATCTGCTCCTTTCCCATAGACCCCCAGGGCTTGGCCACAGTGTGGAAAGGGTAAGAGCATCCACCGGGATGGGGCTGGGTCCTTGAGAGGAGAAAACAGAGAGCTGCTGACAGAAGGAGCCTGACAAGTCCCCACGTTATGGTGGGAGTTATGTGCATGGTCAGGATGCAAACGACAGGAATCAACAAATTGTGTGTGCCCAGTCCTGGGGGTGGTAGGGTTGGAAGACCCCAGTATCTTGGGTGGGGGGAGAAGAGTATGCATATATGAGTTCACACGCAGCTCACTAAGGCCATTTCAAGTTGTTTCAGTCTGTGGGATGTAGCTAAGTAGGAAGGTCTTGGGCTCAATCCCCAGTACTAGAAAAAAATGTCAAAAATCTCAACAGGAAAATAGCTTATAGGTGAACATGTCTGTGTAAAATAAGATTAAAAATTAAGTTAATAAAAAAATAAATAAATAAATAAAAAGTACTTTCAGGCCCCGGGAGATAACTCATTAGAAAAATTAGGTTAATCATTTCCTAACAAATAGTAATAGTAATCCTTGGATTCAAGAGCCCCTCTTTTGAGATGTCATTCCTGATGCCTTCCTACTCATCCAAATCGAACTTTCACTGTGCTCCCACTGCTTTATGTACAAGTCCAGAATTTTGCATCTGTCATACTTAATCGCATTTCACATCACCTTGTCATCCGGGCACAAGTGTCTCTATTCCACATACCTCTGCCTCCCCCTGGGGCAGGGAGCTGTGTCTTGATTGTCTGGTGAGCCCTGATACTTGGTGCAATGCCTGGCACCCAGGGTGTGGGCAATAAATGGTTGCTACCTTAAATGAGCAGCTTAAAGGGCAGACAGTGAAGGTGTCCTGGTGGCTGCACTTGTGTTCTCATCCAAGATCATCATGTGCTGGAACCTCTTCATGTGGCTTCTGTCGCCCCAGGCAATAGCTCACTTCCCCTGGTCTTGTTAGGAATGACTAATGTCTTGTTTCCTTAAGATCTCCTTGAGGCACTGCCCCTCCCACAAGGATGTGGCCATATGGGTTGAATCTTGGGGGAAGGGGGGGCGGGTTGGGTACATTGTGGCACTGGAAAGATGCCCTGGGAGTCAGCCCTTCAGCACATGCCCCAACTGTGCAGCTCGGTCCTCCAGGACAGGGTGACCAGAATGTATCCTATGCAGTCGTGTCCATTTCCTACATCTCTTTATAAAAAGATGGCTAGGGAACCGAACATCATTCTCAAAGCCATGAGCTTCTGAGTGGTACACGATGGTCTTTAAGGAGCAATGAAGACCCACATTCTGTTGTATTCTGGATCTGTGAGTGTATGCATATGTGTGACAAATACAGCCCAGTGTTCTTTTATAGGTGACTGAAAATATCCTTAACAAGTGTAATACTGTTAAGTGTGTTGTGAAGCTGGGTGTGTTTTCCACTGTGTATCAGTGGGGCTGTAGCTGTCATGGTGTCATAGTGAGTTTATGTACTGCAGCCTGTGTGTGTCAAGATATGTGTGAGCCTGTAAGTCGTGGGTGCATGTGTCGCCATCATTTCTGTGTGGATGTGTGTGTGCATGAGCCACTGCAATGTGCACATCTCTCTGTGATGCTGGGTGTGGGTGTTGTGTGAAGGGGAAGATGTGTGTCACTGTGTCTGTGGGGGTCCTGCCTCTGAGCCTCGCCCCAGCCCGCCCTCCTCCCCCAGTTCTGTGGCTCCCTCCCTGGCAGTGGCCCTGCCCCTCCTCCCTTCTCCCTCCCAACCGGTCTGTGCGGGGGGAGCTGGTGCTACAGCCCCCCCACCCCTTCCCATCCAAGCCCCATAAATAGCAGCAGAGCCGGAGCGGAGCCGGCGCCAGCGGCTGGAGCAGCAAGGAGTCAGGGCCAGGTCCAGAGCCGAAGAAAGGAGCCCCGACTGCGAGCCCAGGTGAGACCACCCGTCCTCCCCAGCCCAGCCCCAGCCCCAGCCCGCCCAGTTTGGCCCAGTCTCCATAACAACATCTCCTTTAATGCCCAGAGAGGCCCCCAGCCCTGCCGGGTCCCCTCACCACCACATGTCCCTGCCTACCTCAGAAGCCCACAAGAACTGGGAGACGAGAAGCTAAAAAGCAGAGTGCCCCAACCCAGACCCTCCCTCACATAGCCAGAAAGACACACATGGTGGAGGAGGTGGTTACCCAGACAGGGAAGGGTCCCCATTCTGAGGGAGGTAAAGAACAGTCACACCCTCCTGGAGATGGACACATGACAGATGGGGACAGACACAGAGGGTGGGGCGTTCAGACACACTGATGTACACTCGCCTGGGGAAACACGGCATGGGATCAGACAGCCTCACCCTGACATCTGGGCAGAAACAGCTGGATGGACTGACCAGCCGTGAACTCAGGCTAGCGTGCCCCTGCCTGCTGCTGCCCGGGGCTTGCTATCACTGCTGGGGGAGGGTGGTGCGCATGCATCCCACGGACAGCATGGAGGGGGCTGCGGCTCCCCCAAATCCTGTCGCTAAGAGACAGTGCCAGTGCTGCCAAGAAGTGTGAGAACATGGGAGGTGGGGAAGCAGGCAAGGCTTGTCATAGTGGGAGCCCCCGTAGGAGCCTGGAGGAGCTCTCAGCAGAGATGGTCCTGATCTTACTATCTAAGCCCACCACCTTCCTCTCCCATAAGCCGGCCAGAGCTGAGTGGGGGTAGGGAGACAGTACAGCAGAGCACCTTCCAGCCGGGCTCCTCCACTCACTGCAGACTTCATTAAGGCTCTCCTCTTCAGACCTCAGGGGCCTCTCCACCCCTGCCCCACCCCCTTGCCCCAGTTCAGCTCCCTCCTGCCAAGACTGAGTGCAGTGCTGGCTCAAACACCAGTCGGGAAATAGCAAAAGGTGCTGAGACAGCAGAAAGTGTGGATCAATCGATGGCCTAGGAGCCAAGACTGCCAGAACTCCAGCTTGCATCCCAACCCTCCAGCTCTTTCAAGGCTCATCCACACACACCTAGGTGGGCAGGGCTGAGGGAAGCACAGGGCTCCAGTGCCAGAGTATGAGAATCTGGTCCTGTGCCTTCCCCTGCTTAGAGCTCTGGGGAAACCAAACAGGTAGGGGAAGGGGGAGGTCCATGAGACCCTGTGGCCCCAGGAAAGAGGGCAAGATGCTTGGACCCAGGGTCCCCAGAGAACAATGTCCAAGCCATCTCCTCTCCCCCACAGTAACATGTCGGACCCTGAGATGGGATGGGTGCCTGAGCCCCCAACCATGACGTTGGGGGCTTCCCGGGTGGAGCTTCGAGTGTCCTGCCATGGCCTCTTGGACCGAGACACACTCGCCAAACCCCACCCCTGTGTGCTACTCAAGCTGTATTCTGATGAGCAGTGGGTAGAGGTGAGAGAAGATGAGCTCTTCCTGAATTGACCTCCTGGGTTAAGCCGAGGAATGAGGGAGGGTGGGTAGGAGAAAGTGAGGGCTCCAGAGGACCTTTTCTAGGTCGGGTGGGTAGCTGTGAAGACAAGCATTGCACCAGTACAAACCCAACCCATTTTATAGTTGAAAGCACACAGAGTCCCAGAGGGTCCTGAGAGTACCCCAGAGGCAGGGTAGCTCTCAAAGGCCTGAGAGCCGGGTGTGGTGGCACACCTCTGTAATCTCAGCACTTGGGAGGTGGAGGCAGGAGGATTATTGGGAGTTCCAGACCAGCCTGGGCTACAAAGTGAGCTCAAGGCCAGCCTGAACTGCATTGCAAGACCTTGTCTCAAAAAGAAAAAAAAAAGAAAAGAAAAAAGCCTGAGAGCCCCAGAAGGCTGTGAGTTTAGTGGAACAGCAGTGCCCTAAGCTCAGGGATCAGCCTAGGAAGAGAAGAGCTACAAAAGCTGTTAGAACTACAGGACTGAAGGAGAGCTAGCAGGGCCTGGGCAGGGAAAACAGCCTCTGCTCCCAGAAGACCCTTGCCCCTCCTGCCACAGGTGGAACGCACGGAGGTGCTTCGCTCTTGTTCCAGCCCAGTCTTCTCCCGGGCACTAGCCCTCGAGTACTTTTTTGAAGAGAAGCAGCCCTTGCAATTCCACGTGTTTGATGCTGAGGATGGAGCCACCAGCCCCAGCAACGACACCTTTCTTGGCTCTACAGAGTGCACCTTGGGCCAGGTCTGCATTCTCGCTCACCTACCCCATCCTTGTCAGCTTCTGTTTCTGGAGCCTAAAATAAGAGTGAACAGGTACTCTTGAGTTCGTGCAAACTAGGCCTCAACATCATCATGTTATTCACTGGTTGTGGAGCTTTAAGCAAGATATTTAACTCTCCAAGTCTTAATTTCCCTTTCTAAGAAATGGTGGGAGGAAGAAATCTTTTGGGCCTCACTCTTCCTTCTTTTTTCTCTCTCTTATTTGTTTAATTTTTGTTGTTGTTGTTTCATGGTGCTGGGGTTGAAATCACAGTCTGATACATGCTAAGCAGGCACTGTATTCCTGAGCCACAGCCACAGCTTCCCTCTTAAGCCTGCTGTACAAATTAAGTCCAGCCCTATCCCAAAGTGCTAACTTGGGGACACTCAGAAAGCAGTTATTCTCCTACTCTTTCTATGTATTATGGCCAGGCAGTTGGGGGTGTTGCAGCTGGGTCCCCCTCTATCTCCATACCCAGATTGTATCACAAACCAAGGTCACTAAGCCATTACTACTGAAGAATGGGAAGACTGCTGGCAAGTCCACAATCACGGTAAGCAAGGTCACCTGAACTCAACCTTGGGCTATGCATTCAATGCCTCTGCATGGTGCATGGTCGTCTGTGGTTATATTAGGTCCAAGACCACTCCACCCATGGAAAGGGGATAGAGTGGCCCTGCTAGCTAGAGGTGGAGAGTCCTGCCACTTGTACCTCTTGCAGATTGTAGCTGAGGAAATATCTGGTACCAACGACTATGTGCAACTTACCTTCAGAGCCCAAAAGCTGGACAACAAGGTTAGAACTGATTCCTGCCCCACGTCCCATTAGAGAGCCCTAGATCCTTCCCACTGAAGGCATATCCTGAGGACCCAGGCCTTCCTCCTTCTTAGTATAATCCTCTCCCCAGCCCTCCTTGTAGACCTCACCAGACTCATGAGTTATTTCCCCTGCATCTCCAGGATCTGTTCAGCAAGTCTGACCCTTTTATGGAAATCTACAAGACCAACAGGGACCAGAGTGATCAGTTGGTCTGGAGGACCGAGGTTTGTGCTAGGGATATGGGGATGGAGGAGGGAGAGCAGAGTAAGGAAACAGACTGGAAGTAACCAACTCTGTGGTGTTTCTCCGAGGTGGTGAAAAACAACCTGAACCCCAGCTGGGAGCCATTCCGCCTGTCTTTGCACTCTCTGTGCAGCTGTGATATCCACCGGCCTCTCAAGGTGAGGCCCCAGTCCACTTGAAACATCCAGTGTTCCATCTGAGACCTTCCCTCTGGGGGTGGAAGCCCCCACCTGTAAGTGATTCTCACTGTGGGACAGTTCACAGAGTAATGATAAGCTTCTCACATGCATACCTTTTATCAGAAGCCAAAGTCACTGCCAGATTGTGCTAAAGAACAAAATTCAGTAGGTACTATCGCTGGGTGGGTTAAGGGTATGTTTTTGGACATAAAGACTATGAGGCTCCCACCACTCTGAATACCCCTCCCAGCCTAGGAACTGCTTCAGAGTATCCCTCCCCCTGACCCTGGCTCTCCCCTCCCTTCTCAGTTTCTGGTATACGACTATGACTCCAGTGGGAAGCATGACTTCATCGGAGAGTTCACCAGCACCTTCCAGGAGATGCAAGAGGGGACAGCAAATCCTGGGCAGGAGGTGCCACAGAACACTGACCTCCAGGATCTTATCAGATCCCTAGGAAAATCCAGAGGGTCAAGTTTAAAAGATAGCAAGTGGAGCGGGTGGAGCATTCCCAGGATTGGCCAAGAGATGGAGTGCAGGGTGGGGGGACCTTGTTCTGGAAAGCTCTGTTTAAGGAGAAAGGAAAGGCCATCTGACAGACTGTGACCCTGCATTTGTGGGTTGTTGGGGTCTAGATGCAGTGGGACTGTATCAATCCCAAGTATCGAGACAAGAAGAAGAATTACAAGAGCTCAGGGACAGTAGTACTGGCGCAGTGCACGGTAAACCCCAGTACCTGCCTCAGATCCCGCCCCCTCTGCTGCCCCTACCACATTCTCAGATTCAACCCTTTGTTTGTTTCAAAGGTCAGCTTCTCTGTTCCTGGGAATTATTGCCCCACCCCAGTTACAATGTCAAAAACTCCAGCTCCCCTACTTTCCCCAAAGAAGCCCCTACCCAAGCTGCCTCCCAAGAGGACTGTCCCATCTTCCATTACCTCTTTCCTCTCAACAGGTGGAGAAGGTGCACACCTTCCTGGATTACATCATGGGTGGCTGCCAGATCAGCTTCACGGTAAAGGCACAAGGGGTGGGGACAAAAGAGGAAGGAGCCAAATGCATATTGAACTAAAGAAGCCCAGAGTCTTACTGCCCCTTAGGACATGGTCAGCCAGACCCCAACCCCCTCTGTGAGGAAGCTAACAGTGAGCTCCCCCAGATGCATCTCAGTCCTCCCTACAAGATTCTAGCTCTGGGATAGCCTCTCTGTACACTCCCATGGCAGTAGTGGGATATTTCCTCGCCCTCACCCTTGTCCCCACCAGGTGGCCATCGACTTCACCGCCTCCAATGGGGACCCAAGGAGCAGCCAGTCCCTGCACTGCCTCAGCCCCCGGCAGCCAAATCACTACCTGCAGGCCCTGCGAGCAGTGGGAGGCATCTGCCAGGACTATGACAGGTAGGAGATGGTGGGAGGGTGAGGAAGAGAGTCCCCGCCTATCCCGTGAGCCCCATAGTCTGTTCTTCTTTCCAGTGATAAGCGGTTCCCAGCTTTTGGCTTTGGGGCTCGAATTCCTCCCAACTTTGAGGTAGGCTGGGTGCAAGAGGAAGGAGGAGATGGTGGCCCACAGGCAGAAGGAAAGTCATGCCCTCACTGCTCTCAACTTCCCTCACAGGTGTCACACGACTTTGCTATCAACTTTGACCCAGAAAACCCTGAGTGTGAAGGTGAGCTGGAGAGATGGCCAGCGTGCCTCCACTGTTTGTTTCCCAGACCTGGACATCCCATCCTAGAGCACAGACTCTGTCCCGAGTGTCTAGCTCCCTGTCACTCCCACCTATGGGTCTGGTCAGACTTCCAGTGCCATGACCTGCCCACCCAATTGTCACAGCCCCAGGATCATCCAATCCTCCTGCATACTGAAGAAGAGGGTATCAGGGACTGCCAGGCTCTGACAGCTGGATCCCTTTTGTCTGCCCACAGAGATCTCAGGGGTCATCACCTCCTACCGCCGTTGCTTGCCCCAGATCCAGCTCTATGGCCCCACCAATGTGGCCCCCATTATCAACCGTGTGGCTGGGCCCGCACAGCGAGAGCAGAGCACTGGTCAAGCCACGGTGAGGACGTAAAACATACAACCAAGCACCTCGCTGTGTGTCCTGGGGCTTGGGCCCAGGCTGGGGAAGCGTTACACACCCTGGCACACAGTGGCAAGCCTTTTCTCCTTCTGCCTGCCCTCAGAAGTACTCCGTGCTGCTGGTGCTCACTGATGGCGTGGTGAGCGACATGGCAGAGACCCGCGCCGCGATAGTGCGTGCCTCCCGCCTGCCCATGTCCATCATCATTGTAGGCGTGGGCAATGCTGATTTCTCTGACATGCGGCTACTGGATGGCGATGATGGTCCCTTGCGCTGTCCCCAAGGAGTGCCCGCGGCCCGCGACATTGTCCAATTTGTGCCCTTCCGGGACTTCAAGGATGTAAGTGTTTGGTGCCCTTTCCTGAAGGTCTTCTCTGTGCCTCATCTTCCCAGCCTGATGTGTATCTCTCACTGGCTTGGCGTCCTTCAAACTACACTGAAGCCCAGCTGACAACCCAGAAGGCCCGCCAGCCCTTCTCCTGCTCTCCAGTCCCTAATCTCATCTCTCCACAACCTACAGGCCGCTCCATCTGCGCTAGCTAAGTGCGTCCTGGCTGAGGTGCCCCGGCAGGTGGTGGAGTACTATGCCAGCCAGGGCATCAGCCCTGGGGCTCCCAGGCCCTGCACGCCAGCCACAACTCCCAGTCCTAGCCCGTGACTGCTTTGCACTGGTCGAAGGACACACCCTCAGCCTCTCAGTGAGTGTAAGGGGCTTTAAAGGTGTGGACATGGGGGGGTGGGCAAAGTGCGACTTCTGAGAAGCCTAGCTGGGCTGTGTGTAGTGTAGACAAGGGTGTTCATGACTATCGCACCTCTTCCAGGTGCCTGTCCTAACCTTTGTGACTCAAGTGACCAGTGCCTCTGCCTCCTGCCGCTGTGCCCCCTGAGTCCTGGAAGTGAAACGAGGGCCTTGCCTCCATCTCCTCAAATCCAATATCCCTCAACTTTGTGGCCCCTTAGCGACTTCCTTCAGTGATCTGACTTTCTGGTCATTAATAAAGGGAACCACTCCTAGCACTTCAGCCTCTACTCATCACAGTTTGGGTGCTCATGGGCAGTTTGTAGCACCCACTGGCACCAAAATAAATGAGGCCTGTACCTTTCAAAATCTTATTCCAATGACATGCCAGTAGAGTCTAAAGATCCCCCACTCTTACCTCCCAAACCTAAGGGGGGCACAGGCACCATGGGGGCTAATAACAGGAGATAGGAGAGTAATGAGGAGTTGTCACGAGGGCAGGCTGATGTTTTCTTACAGCTGTCTCCAGAGAAGCCCCACTGAGTTCCCCAGGGGTTGAACCCCTGCCTCCACACAGCTGTGGGGCAGGCTGCGAAGGGGTGTTGGGAAGGAGTTTGAGGGAGGGGAGCAGCAGGTCTGCTAATGACTTAGGAACATAGAGGGACATTTAGGTCTGCTCAGCCTGACCTTCCTGGATGTGTCAATGTGTACGTGTTTGTGCACCATACATCCCGACCCTCTGTGAGTATGGCCTTAGGGGCTGGGGAAATAGCTCAGTAGAATAAGCATTTGTCTGGCAAGTGCAAGGTCCTGAGTTCAATCCCTGGTTCCGCAAAAAAAAAAAAAAAAATAGTGTGTGAGTATGGCCTCAGTGGTTCAGGAAATCTAGCTGTGCACTCCGAGCTGTGCATTCTGATAACCACAAAAATTAATCTTCAGCATATGTCAAACTTTGCTTCTTTAAATGCATGTACCCCCACCAGATAATTAGCATTTACCTTCTTTATTGTGCTGATCAACCAAATCTTGCTTTTTAACTCACCCATGGTCAGGGAACTCATAGAATTTGATCTCAAGCTCATGTGACCAAAGTACCCACACTCTTCATAGCTACAGTGTGCAACCTTTGTTTGAAGTTTACCCAGGTGACTCAAATATATTATTTTGAAAACCAGTTGCATGTATATGTGGTCTAGTTCTATGCAGAGGGGTCTGCGGATAGGTGTCTCAGCCCTTGCGTGCTGCACAGGTAAGAAAAGTTTACAAGAGAAGCCATGGGTCTGGACTGCAGCTCCAGAGAGTGGGCAAAAGAAAGACAGAGCAAGGAAAGAAGAGCTGAAATCCTGGAGGGACCCTTTCTGTCACAATCCTTCCCTTCAAGAGGACTCCTGTTGCAGGCTCCTGAGTGGAGGAGAGATGAGCTGGACTAAAGGAGGGGGAGGAGAGAACAAGAACTGTGATGGGAAGAGACAGCTGGGAAGGGGGCGGATAGAAGGGGCAGAAAGGAAGAGAGGCATATGTGAGCCACTTCCCCCACGCCCCACCACTTCTCTCATTTATTACATCCCTTAGAGTATGGACAACAATGGCTGGTGAGGTACGCCTCTGCTCTGCCCAGAGGCCCCACCTGCCCTCCCCTTGTGCTGCTGAACCTGCAGCTGGGTTACCATGGCAACTGTGAGACCTTGAGGATAGCCACAGGCAGGCCTTGCTGCTGCTTGTGGATTCTGTGGTAGTGATGGGGGGAGGAAGAGGCTCCATCTGGACCAATCCCCAGTCCCCCCTGCCCCTTCTCATTGGCTATCCAGAATGGAGGCTGTACTACTCAGTTCCAAGTGGCTACCCTCTCCCTTACACACAGACATACAAAACAGCAGTCTGAAGCAGGAATAGAAAAAGAACTTTTTAAATTGCAAGAACATGCAGCCAATGGCTTTACAGGTCTGCCTAAACTTCAAATTTAATTCACAAAAACTGCACTCTCAGTCCCTGACATCCTCAGAAGTCTCACCTCAGCTGTCAGAGAAGTAGGAGGTAGCAAGGTACCCTCTGAAGCCTGAGGCAGCCTGGAGGGAGCAGCAGAGACCACTGAGTGTGATTCCAGAGGAATCATGCTTCTCCACCCAGGCTGCACATCCACTGATGAGGTTGTGGCCAAGAAACTGGAGCCGGACAGGATGTCCCTTTGATGAGGTTTGTCTTGGAAGCTTCTTGGGGAGATCATTGGAACTCACTCACTGGTGAGATGCCAGAACTGAAAAGGTGTCAGAAGTCATCCAACCCAAATGAGAATTAGATGAAGTAACTGAGGCCAGGGAGCAATTGATTTGTTCAAGGTGACAGTGGGATCCTTGTGGCAGACCCGGGACTAATGCCAAGGCCTCTCTCCTAGCTGACACCAACCTATACCTGGGGCTCACTCTTCAAGCCTATGCTGCTCCTGGCCCTGAATAGCAGCGGTTTTAGTAGGAAAATGCATCTTGGGTAGCATTCCTAGTTTATCTGGCTAAGGTTACAAACCTTCCAGTGAAAATACAGCTTCATTGCTAATTACAGCCTTAATGCACTACAAGTTGAAAACCTTTAATTAAGAACTAAACTGAGGGAAGAGCCGCACCACTCCCTTCCCTCCCATTCACTCTCCCACGTGCGGTCCACCTCTCTACCCTCAGTGCCCACAGAGCCCTCGCCCGGGAAAGTTCCATGGCTGGTTATCTGTGCGAAGCCCACAAGAGGAAATGGGATCCCTCTTGCAGAAAATGGCCAGCATCTGGAGGGTTCAAGAAGTTTGGGAAATTTGTGTGGTCATATTGGAGAGTGGATGGGACCAGAACGATAGTGCAGCCGGCTTAAGCTTAGAGGAAGAGGTGGGTGTGATCCCCGGACCCGGGGCCGCTCGAGGTCAGCCGATCACAGCGAGCCTTGTAGAGGTCGCGCTCGCGAGCCAGGCGAGCTACCTCCGCCCGCAGCGCGTCCAACTGGGCGGCCAGGCGGGCGCGCTCGGCCTCCAGCCCGCGCCGCTGCTGCAGCCGCTTGGAGCGGCAGGCCTGCGCATAACCGCGGTTCTTCAGCGTGCGGCGTCTCTGCTTCAGCCGCAGCGCCTCGTCTCTCCCGCAGCCCCGCAGCTGCCGGTTGAGCTCTCGCACAGACATCGATACCAGCGCCGCGTCTGAAAACCGATCGGCCAGCTGCAAAGGAGCAGTACAGGCACTGGGTCAGCAACAAGCACCTAGGTCCGAATGCCAGGCTAGGCCCGCCCTTGAGAAGGCCCCGCCCAGACCCGACCTGGCCCCCACGTTTACCTGTACGCCCATTGTTCTAACTCAACCTGTCTCCCTTGCGACCCCACCCCAGGCCTCGCAGCTGGGTTGGGCCCCGTAGGTACGCCCATCGTCGCAAGCCCGCCTCCTACTGGCGGGCGAGCCAATCGCGCATCCGGGCTCTGTGCCCGCCCGGCGCCCCAGCAGCCCGCTCCAGGTCCGGGAACCCGCGCCCGCACGGACCCCGCCCCCAGCGCCCCCGTCGGTCGCGTCCCAGTGGCCGGAAACCTGTGACCCTCAGAGGATTTGGATTACGTTCTAATGCCCTCAACACCCCAGTCTGTGTCTATAATTAATAGGATGAGTCCCAATCCTTCCTGAGAAGGTTGGGCACTTGGAAAAGGCCAACCTCAAACACAGCCTCCACCCGGCTCCATTCCACACACCTGTACCTATTTACGACCCAGTAATCGCTCTATAACTCTCAAACCTTTCCTTTTGGGTCCTTCCCTAATCTTATTTTCTTTCTCTTCTTTATGATTCAGGCCATGCACCTCCGTTTTGGAGCAGAAAACATGTGGTTACCTCTGACTTCTTTCAAAGGCCCTTCTCAACTCCTATCCTCTGCCAAGGTGGCAGTCCTCACAAGGAGCTCTCCTTCCTCTTCCTTTCCAGCCTACCTCCCCCAGACCAGCTTCTCATCACTCACCTGGACATGCTGGGTGCCTGTCTCCTCTGGATTGCCTGGGTAGTAGCTGTGGGTCCCCTCAACAGGGATGGAGCCCTGACCTTGTAGCAGCTCCACGGCCTCATCGGGACTCAGCCCCACCGACTCCCCAGCCCCTAGCTGCTGCTGCAGGGTGGCCAACCAGTACAGCTCCTCCAGGCCTGGCCGTGCGCCCTCAGTGGTCCCCACCACACCTGGCTCACTGAAGGTGGGTGACGGAGGCACTGAGCTGTAAGGTGTGGAGCCCAGTGAGGCTGTGGGGGGAGCAGATCGCCCCTCAGAGGGCTCTCGCTTTACCTCAAACTTCATCAAGTCAAAGTCATTAACATATTCCATGGCCAGAGGGCTGGGGGGCAGTGCCATTCTGGGGCTGAGATGGGAGAAGTGTACCTGCAAGAAAGAGAAGTCTGGAGCAACAGAGGTGGCATGTTCTCCCTTCACCAAAGACCTAGCCCAAAGCCCAGGTGTCTTGGATGCAGAGTGGCCTTGTACCCTGCTCCCTACATTGTCACCTCCAAGTGGCTTCCTGATGACAAGAGACAAAAAACTAAAGATTTAAAGGAGCAAGAGAGTAGCACCTCTTGCCCCATTGATGCCTCTGGGACCTATGAAAAACAAGAGCAATGTGGCTGTGCTCCCAAAACCGATTCCTGGGACATGCTGAGAGACTCTGTCATCTCAAGGGATTCTGATCCACTTCCAAGCAATTAAAAAATTGTGCTTAATTAATGGTGACTGGATGTGTGTGTATATTTTAGGATGGTGGGAAAGCATGTATTGCTATGGATGTAAGATATAATGGCACGGTGCTGTGGTATCTGTCTCAACACATTCACGACAGTGCTTTAAACATAAAAGACTTTCAGTGCATTTTGGTTCTATGGATTAATCAAACAGCAAGTCCCTTTTATAGGGACAAGACATTTTTCAGGGAAAAACAAAAGTCCTGGAGCCACTTCTAGAAAGATGAGGACTAGTAGCTACCATCTCTCCTCAAGACCAATTTCTACAAGGAGAGTGCACCAAGATTAATTGTCCCCTTTTAGTTTAGAACATGCTGTATTATGTAAACTTAAGCAGACCACTTTCATCTTTCGACCTCTCCTGTTTAGCAAGAAGAGCCTGAGATGTGGCTGAAAAGAGGACTACCTAGGCTAGAAGCACCAAGAGGAAGCCAAAGGCTAAGCCCTGGGGAAAAGCACACCTTGCTCTGACCATTCTAGTGTTGGAATTGGAATGTGGGTTGGATAGAGCTGGGACTTCCAGGCTAGAAAAAAAAGATTTTTGTGGTCATCTAAAAAAAGAATATGGGGCCAGGGAGATGGCTCAGTAGAATAAGCTCTTCCCTGGCAAGCGCAAGGGCCTGAGTTCAATCCCAGGTTCCACAAAAAAAAAAAAAAATAATAATAATAATAATAATAATTAAAAAAAATAAATAAAAAGAGAACATGTATTCCACAGTTGGTAACCAAGAGGAAAGTATTCCTTGGTGTCATAAGTTTGGCATACTACATGTAGAAGTTGAGCAAAAGGTTGGCAGAAGTATTTCTTAGATTAGTATGTTTTTGTGCCTTTCAAATATGCAAGAGGTAAGGAGAAGAAAGAGCTTTTCCTAACATCTCAGCATAGACCTCTTGATTACTTTTTGGAAGCAGTGTTCTACAGAATACTGTTTGGAAAATGTTACAGTCTGCCTCACTAAACATGTACTCATTCCCAGGGCTTAGCCTTTGACTCCCTCTTGTTGCCCCTAGCCCAGTAGCCCTCTTTTCAGCCACCTCTCAGATCCACCCCCTCCAGCTTCCCAGAAAATTAAGAGGAAGGACAGCTCCTCTCTCTTCCTGGTGTCAGCTCCCTCCTCAAGGAGCTCCTCAACCTTAAGAGGACAGAGGGGTTGGAAACAAAAACAGCTAAAGGAACCATTCCTCAGCAGGAAGGAGGTGGTGAGGCAATGACAGAGGTAGCCAGAAAAAACTGGATGTGCAAAGGCAAGGTAAGTGGATAAGGTTATCTTTCTGATGTAAGAGCCAGAATGAGAATGGGGCAGAGTGCAGAAGTGTGAGGATGCTAGAAAACAAACAGCAGAGGGCAGACAGCAGGTGTTGGAAGAGGAGCTAGAGGTGAGAAGCCTGGCAACCACACATACTCACTTTAGGGACAGCAGAGATGATGTGGTCAGTGGCAGAGCCAGACAGGCACAGCTTCTCCAGACTCTGGCGGCCCCATTGAACAGGCAGGACCTGGTATGTCTATGTTCATAACCACAGGGCTATGGGCACAGAGCCCAAAGGGCACTCTTAAAGTGCCAGCTCTCTAAGCTCATCTGTGCTTCTCCAGCCTCAACCAATGAGATCAGGGGATCATTTGCATATCTCATTGGCTAGGGGGACTGGGTGGGATAGAGAGAAAGGGGAAGACAACTACATCCTGAAAGGAGGAAAGGGAGCATCTCCCCAACAAAGCTCCTCACTGATGGTCCAACTCCTATGATTTTGGTTCTCCAATAACAACCACATTGATTCCAACCACCACTCATCCCTGTGAACACAGCCCTCAGTTCTCAAATGCTCAAAACCCTGGGACTGGGAATTAGAACCAGACAAGCTCTCAGCGGCCTACCCCACCAGGCTCTGCGCCTCCCTTCAATGTCTGTGAGAAATACAAGTTTTTCCTAACCCACTGTCACTAGGCCTGTTGAATTCATTCCCAATTTTCAAGTAACTTTGCTCATCATGTTTTTGCCTACTACCCATCTTCACCCTGATTGACCTTACTCCCCTCACAACCATTACATCAGAAAGATAAGCAACTTTCCTCATAAGGAATCACCAAGACTTGACTATCCAATCCTCAGTCTCTTCCACTTCTAAAACCCAACCCCAGAAAAGCATCCCAGCTTGGGAGAACTGGGAGAAGAAAGAACAGGAATACTCTCCTTTCTTCTGGGCCACGAAAGGACACTGAAACCTAATCAGCAGGAGTCTGTCAGATACACTTTTGTGGCTGTCCTCACAAGCCCTCTGTTTCTTCTCACCTTTTCCCTGTGTGTGTCTCTGCCCCTTTCCTCCTCTCACCCACTGTAGTTCCCAGATGGCTGGGGAGTGACCTATATTTCCAGCCTAATCCCCTAACACCTCTTAGAGCTATCATCCCCCAGCAGGAGTTGGAACAGGGATACTAGGAATTAGCCGAGGAGACGTTTAAACCTGTCCGAAGCTGTTTAAATGAGGTCTGTACTAGAATAGAACTCCAGGAGTTAAAGGCTCCTCCCTACCTTCTGAGGACACACAGATACTCTCATTGGGTGTACAGGTCCCCTTTCCCAACTTAGACAGACTGAGTTTCTTTCAGCCCCAAGTACCCTCAGTTATAAAACTTAACTTGTTGTAAGCCATAGATGTCAGGGAAAAGCTGGAAGATGCAGATTGTTTAAGCAGTGGATCTCATGATGTCCTCAGACCAACAGCATTAGCATTTCCTACTAACTTTGAAATGGAAATTCTCTGGCTTTACCTCAGACCTACTGAGTCAGAAATTCTAGAGGTGGTATACAGAAAGCTGCATTTTAACAGGCTCTCCCAGAAATTCTGACAAACGCTAAAATTTGAGAACTACTGGCCCACAAATGCCTGCACTCAACCCAACTTCCTTTGGTGTATGTATACATGTGTGTGACTGATTGTGTGTGTGTGTGTGTGTGTGTGGTGTATGTGTATTGTGTGTGTAGTCTCTCCTACCGTTCTGCATTAGTCTCCTTTCCATTACTGTAACAAATACCTGAGGTAATAAACTCAGAAAATGTTTAGTTTAGCTCCTAGTTCTGTCCTTGTCATGTGGGGTCTGTGGTGAGACAGCACATCGTAGCAGGGGCATGTGATGGAGAAAGCTGTTCACCTCACTGCTGAGTCAAAGAAGAAGAGGTAGGGGCTGACATCCTAAAAGCCCCTTCATGGGCATGTTCCCAGTGACTACAAGACCTCCCAACTCCTAAAGTTTCTACCACTTCTTAACAGAGCAGAGCTGGGCACTAAGTCTTTAGCACAAAAATATTTGAGGGATATTAAAGATCCCAGCACACACCTCTACATACATGTTAGAAGATCTAGACCAGAGGACATCCCTCCCTTTCCACACCTGCACTTGCATTTTATGGAGCAGAGTCCACCTTCATTATTCAAGTAGAAAGCCATCTCTGTGTGATAGCCTGGATCTATCCAGGGCTGTTTTCTCATAAAAGGCAAAAAATTCACGGCCTGGGAACCAGCCACAAAATGAGAATGGGAATCACGGAGACAAGGACCCCATACACATATCAATGAGTAACAGCTCTAAGGTGAACACCCAAGAAAGCATCCTTAAAACTCCCCTGGAGGAATAGAAGATGTAGAAGCAGCCTTTTTCAGGCCTGCTCTGGCTGGGCCAGACACTTGCCCTCACCCAGCAGCTGTCAGATCTACCCTGAGCCTCTTGTTTACTGGAGGGCTCAAGGAGAGGTGGGAGGGCTAAGCTGCTAAGGGGCTAAAAGAGTCAGACTAAACAAGCTCAGGAGAGCTGAGCTGTTTAGAATTCAGACCAGACACTGCTAACCAAGGAAAGGCACTGGGGCAATGAGGGCTGGACTCAGACTAGAGAGGAGAGGACCAAGGGCACAAGAGAAGAGAGTGTGCCATCCCTAGTGTTGGGGTGCGGCGAGGTTGCCTGGAGGCTGAAAGAGATACTGACACTAAAAGGCTGGAGGAAATCTGAGAACAGAGAAGCAGGGATGAAGAAGATGAAGCCAGAGAGAGCACCAAGAATGATGCAGGACAGAGGGGGTGGAGATCAGCCAAGGAGGGGACATGTAGAGTTCTGAGATAGATGGTAGAACAAGACAGGCACTGCAAAAAGACACACACCTAAAGAAACAGAAGGATGAAGGCAATCAGAAACATGAGCAAAGGCTGAAAGAGAGAAAGGCTTCTGGTCTAGGGCCAAGAAGGTTGTGAAGGCCTACTCGAAAGGTGGATAGAAACAAGGGCCTACAGGAACAAAAGTGATAGAAGGGGAACAGACAGATTGTCAGGCTGGCCTCAAACTCCTGGGCTCAATCAATCATCCCATCTCAGCTTTCTAAGGAGCTGGAACTATGGGCACAAACAAATCCTTTTAACTGAGATGAGTGCTATGAAAGAGAAGGATAGGGTGTTATGAGATTTTATTTCATGAAGACTTAATCTTCTAATGCAAGGAGTTGAGGTACAGAGTGTAACAGTGTAATGACAGATTGGCAAAGGAAGTCATGATAAACTGAGAAGGTTGGATGAATAAAAAGTGATCGTGTACAAGGCAGGGATTCCAGGAACACTATACTGTACTTCCCTGAAAATAAGACCTAACTGGAAAATAAGCCTTAGCATGATTTTTCAGGATGCTTGTAACATAAGCCCTACCACTAAAGCCCCAGCTAAGACTTTCAGTCAGATGGATGCACTTAGTGTGTCCACTATGATATACAATGGACACATTAAATTATAACATAATAATATTAATATATAATTAAGTATAAATAATATTATTCCAATTATTGCAATACTCTGTTTAAAGTAATTTTTAAAAGGTAATAAAAGAAAACAAGAGACAAGGAAAAAATGTCATAGGATTGTCCTGCTACAATGTTGTATATGGTTTGATTTCTAAATTTCTGTGTAAAAATGTGTAATTTTTTTCACATTCTATAGGGATTTAAAGTTTAGAATATCCATGGTTGCTGGAAAATAACAGTTCCACATTATGTCTAAGGAGATTGATATTTAGACAAATGTGATATTAAGCTCAACTGCCTCTGTACAGGGTAATAATATTATTAAGCTTGTCTTCTGGATGTTTAACAACTAAAGTTTGCAGACCAAAATTTAGAGAAATAGAGAGGCTACAATGATAGCCAATATTTTGGCCCTAGCACTTCAAGGTCAATGAGGACTCAGGACATAAGAGAACCTGTGCTATGACATCCTATAACTTGGTGGTGTTCCAAATTTTCCAATCAAAGAGATTATGGGGCCACAGAGGAAAGTGATCGATGATGTATAGTGTGCCTAAGAAGAGTCACATAGAGAGAAAAAATTTTCTCAGCCTTTCACAGAGAGCAAATTGGTCAAGCACTGACCGTGACTCATCCAGATGGCTGACACTGACAAAAGATCTACAAGGTGATATATATGGGTCCAGTGTAAATCCTGAGGGAATTTGACTGACCTTATCAGATACAAAAGTTACATTTTTATTTATATAGGTCTTGCTTTGACTTGGTCTCAGCCATCCAGCAGAAAAATATAACCACGAGGTATAAAAGTAATACCATATTAATTTGTTGAGCTGTAAAAGGCTCAAGTCAACAATTTCTAACAATTACCAGTTCTGCTGGTAACCCACTACTATTATGGACTATTGGACTATATTGGGTTATTTTGCTGAATTTAAGTACCTACAATCTTTAGACTGGTTTCAAGTATGAAAAGGTCCTTTAAAGACTTTTCTAACTGCAGTGGAACATTCATCTCTGAAAAAACAAAATGAAAAAAGGGATATGTTAAAAGCCAAGAAGCTAGGAAATTGATTAAGTATATGAAAATGGAACTTGGCCCAGAGCCTAAAGCAAACAAGTTACCTCACTCCTGTGATAAACATCCTGTCTGGTTAAAGTTTGCTATCAGTTGCTAGGCAACCTAGTGTCATGTGTTATGAACTTCACAAAAGTGTAAGTTTTTCATAGCAAAGGACAGCTTTGTTGTGGAAAAAAAAAGCGGGGAAGGAAATATATATAATATATAATACATAACATATAA